>NC_090659.1:62271186-62576499 GCF_013368605.1 Nyctibius grandis
TCTCTGGGCAGCCTGTTCCAGTGTTCAGTCACCCTCACCGGGTGAATAGAATTCTATTGTTGAATAGAACTGGTCCCAGTACCGACCCTTGAGGGACTCTGCTAGACACAGGCCTCCAACTGGACTCTGTCCCATTGACCACCACTCTCTGGCTTCTTTCCTTCAGCCAGTTCACAATCCACCTCACTACCTGATCATCCAGACCACACTTCCTCAGTTTAGCTGCGAGGATGCTGTGGGAGACCGTGTCAAACGCTTTACTGAAATCGAGATAGACCACATCCACAGCTTTACCATCATCTATCTACTGGGTTATGTCCTCATAAAAGGCTATCAAGTTGGTTAAGCATGACTTCCCCTTGGTGAAGCCATGCTGAGTGCCCTTAATGATCCCCCTATCCTTGATGTGCCTAGAGACAGCACCAAGAACAAGTTGTTCCATCACCTTTCCGGGGATGGAGGTGAAGCTGACCGGTCTATAGTTACCCGGGTCCTCCTTCTTGCCCTTTTTGAAGACTGGAGTGACATTCGCTTTCCTCCAGTCCTCAGGCACCTCTCCCGTTGCCCACGACTTAGCAAAGATGATGGAGAGTGGCCTAGCAATGACTTCCACCAGCTCCCTCAGCACCCGCGGGTGCATCCCATCAGGGCCCATGGATTTATGGACGTCCAGATTGCTTGATTGGTCCCTGACCCAGCCCTCATCTACCAAGACAGATTCCTCCTCTATCCTGACTTCTTCTGGGGCTTCAGGGGTCCAGGGCTCCTCAGGACAGCCTCCAGCACTATAGACAGAGGCAAAGAAGGCATTCAGTAACTCCGCCTTCTTTTTATCCTCTGTCTCCAGGGCCCCCACCTCATTCATCAGTGGGCCTACATTGCCTCTAGTGTTGGCTTTACCTGCAATGTATTTGAAGAAGCCCTTTCTGTTGTCCTTGACCTCTCTTGCAAGGTTGAATTCCAAGGAGGCCTTAGCTTTCCTAGTTGCCTCTCTACATCCTCTGACAACAGACTTATATTCCTCCCAAGTGGCCAGCCCCTCCTTCCATGATCTGTACACCCTCTTCCTCCACTTGAGTTTGCCCAGCAGTTCCCTGTTTAACCATGCAGGTCTCCTGGTACCCTTCCTTGACTTCCTGCCTGTTGGGATGCTCTGATCTTGAGCTCGGAAGAAGCAGGCCTTGAATGCTAACCAACTATCTTGGGCCCCCTTACCTTCTAGTACCCTGTCCCATGGGATTTCCCCTAGCAATTGCTTGAAAAGGCCAAAGTTGGCCCTCCTAAAGTCCAGGGTTGTGATTCTGCTAGCTATTCTGTTCCTGCCACATGAGATCCTGAACTCTACCATCTCATGGTCACTACAACCAAGGCTGCCCTCAACCTTCACCTCTTCAACCAGACCCTCCTTGTTAGTGAGGATAAGATCCAGCAACGCTCCTCTCCTAGTTGGCTCATCCACCATTTGCATCAGAAAGTTATCATCCATGCACTGGAGGAACCTCCTGGACTGAGGATGGCTGGCTGAGTAGGCCTCCCAGCAAATATCAGGGTAGTTGAAATCCCCCACAACAACCAGGCCCTGTAATTGCGAGACTGCTCTCAGCTGCCTGTAGAAGGCCTCATCACCCTCCTCATCCTGATCCGGTGGCCTGTAATAGACACCCACAACAGTATCACCCCTGCCAGCCTGCCCCTTAATTCGCACCCACAAACTCTCAACTCGCTCCTGATCCACCTATGGACAGAACTCAATACATTCTAGCTGCTCACTCACATAAAGAGCAACTCCACCACCTCTCCTTAGCGGCCTGTCTTTCCTGAACAGGACATAGCCATCCATGACCACATTCCAGTCATGCCAGGCGTCCCACCAAGTCTCTGTAATTGCCACTAGATCATAGCCCCCCAACCGAACACGGATTTCTAACTCCTCCTGTTTATTTCCCATGCTGCGTGCATTGGTGTACAGGCATTTCAGGGAGCGAGCTGAGCACACTGATTTCACCCTAGGGGGATGGGAGGCCTCCTGGTCTACCTCAACACTAGAGCGTTGCCCCAGTGGTGCAAGCCCAGCTACTACCCCATCCCCCTTCGAATCTAGTTTAAAGCTCTCCAAATGAGCCCTGCTAATTCCTGTCCCAGAACGCTTTTGCCCCTACGACATAAGCCTTTCCCATATATTACGGTCACGCCTGTTGTCTTATAAAACCAGCCATTATCAAAGAACCCAAAGCCCTGCCTGTAGCACCAGTCTCGTAGCCAGGCATTAATAGAATCCTACTATTCCATCCCACGTCATCACCTGAAAATGGAAGGCGGGAAGAGAAAACAACTTGTGCCCCAGACTCTTTCACCAACCGCCCTAGGGCCTTATAGTCTTTCTTCATCCCCCTCAGACTACAGGATGCAGCTTCTTCCCCACCTGTCTGGAAGATCAGCAGGGGGTAGTAGTCTGTGGCCTTCACCAGGTTGGGGAGTTGCCTGGTGATATGCCTGATTCGGGCTCCAGGCAGGCTGCAGACCTCCCTGTGATGGGGGTCAGCTCTGCATATTGGGCCCTCAGATCCCTTTAGGAAGGAGTCTCCAACCACTAAAACTCTTCTCTTCTTCCTTGTGGAGGAGGTAGCTATACGCCCGTCAGGTTTTTCTGACTGTGGTGGGACCTCTGATATAGGTTGCCTCTCCACCACATCCCCATTGGACCGGCTGTATTCCACTAGGGCTTCATATCTATTGCTCAGAGGCACCTGTGGAGGCAAGGTAGGCAAGGAGGACACTCGCCTTTTGCCACGGCCATAGACTTGCCTCCACTCACTCCTCTCCTCTAGGTTATTGTTTTCCACCTGAGAGGGGTAGAGTACAGGGGTCCCTCGATCCTGGGAGCTCTCCGGCAGGTGCTCCCATTTTTGTTGCAGGGAGGGCAGAGCCTGGCTCCACCAGTCTATCTCCATTTCAGCCTCCCGAATGCTCCTAAGCCTTTCTACTTCGGCTTGAAGCCTTTCAACCTGGCTTTGCAGCTGTGCTGCTCGGTCGAGCAGATCATCTAACTGCTCACAGCGCACACAGCCCCCTGACACCACAGAGACGCTGTAGCATTCCCTGCAGCCTGCGACCTGCACCATCGCCTCCTTCCGTGGGAGCTCTGTCTGGGTTCCCACATCCATTTTGGTCTTCTTCCACTGGGTAGATACCATTGTTCTTTCACTGAGCTGGGAAATACCTGTTGGTGCCACCCCTGGTTCACAGCTCCTTGGCGCCTTCCTGGCCTTGTGCACTGGGAGGGCATCAGTGCCCTCCCCAATGAGCTGCAAACGGCTGCGGCCTCTCCTGCCCTGGGACACACCCAGTCACTGCTGACTCACACAGTCACTGCTGAGTCTCCCTGTACCCTCTGGCCAGGGACTAGTCCCTGCCCTCCAGGAGGCTTTTTATCACCCAATCAACAGGGGGTGGTGCATTTAAATCGCCCTCGGTGCCTCCAGCTACGCCCCCTCCTCTCATGATTCGTTGCCGGGAACCTCCGGGTTCGGGGTGGAGGGGGAAGCAGCTCGGGGCTGCTGCTCGGGGGGGGCTCTGGGGGGGCCCAGAGTACGAAAACCGCCCGGTTACAGCCCGATGTCGCCCTCGCCCCCGCACTAACCTCAAGTCGCTGCTGCCGCTGTCGCTGCTGCCACCGCACTTTGATAAGATCTGATCATCCAGATGGGGCAGAAGTGTGACCATAACTAAAATGTAATCTCAACCATCTTGACAGTTAGATACAGTTTAGAAATAGGAGTACAGAGAAACTTTGAACCAGCCTGATCAAAAATTTTTTGAAAGATCTTCACAGTGAATAGTACATTGAAATGCTATATCTCCTGTCATTGCTTCAGAAACAGAGTCTGACTTCCCTTCTAATAAGCCTTGGCACAGCACCATAAAAGAAGCAGAAGCCAGCTCTATTCTTGCTATAAAACTCCTGTGAAGCCAATAAGGATACCCCATGAAGACACTTGGCTGAGGGTGAAATCCTCTCTTTTTTTAATGCTGTGAAAATCTTGCAAAAGTCAGCTGGGTTACACAGATATTATTGAAGTAAACTAGTTTTCCTTCTTTTGTGTTTTAGCCAACAGTATTAGAAAAATAAAGAACAAGAAAGCAAAATGTTCACAGAAATCAAACTCCCAAATAATATTTAATTTTGTTTTTTCTATATCAGATGTGACCATTCTTCCAGTAAAAATGAACTAAAATCAACCTGTATTGCTTCAGCAATATTTAATAATATTTAAAATTATTTTAATAAATATTTAATATTTAATATTATTATTATTTAATAATAATATTTAGCAATCACTAAGCCTTAATTTGTATGTTTGCAGTGTAATAGAATGAGATCCTCTAAGAAGATTTGTATATATTGCAGTCATTGTTATAAACCATAGTTAACATTCTGTAATATGGTATCTAAGATTCAAATTTTGCACCACATATAAATACCTAAATAGGAATTATTCTGAAATCAGATGATTACACCACAACCACCTTTAAGCCTGAAAAAAATCTGTAGTTTGATGGTCAAGCCCCGTGGTTAGACATTCATTACAACGTGATAGGCAGTAACTGAGAAATCAGTAAAGCTATTATGGTTCTTAAAATTGCGGGATGTTTAAATAATCCACTGAATCATGCTATATTTGTCAAAGCATGTATTTCTGAATCCTAAGGTTTTTTGTGAAGTTTTTAGTTACACAGAAGCATATTCACACCCAAATACATATCCAATGCAGAATTCTCCTAACTAACTTCATAGTGAAGGATGAGGAAAAATTACTACCAGAGACAGAAACAGAAAATCTATAACAATATGTCACTCCAAACAACTATTAAGACATATCATAGATGCATGCACAAGAGGAAAGAAAGCCATCTTACAGTGTAATCAAATTACAGTACCACACATCTGCTTCTATCTGGACCAACAATCACAACCTACAATCTGGATATTTTTCATTCATGACATATACCACTGTTCCAGGGAATTTCCTGGTTGTTTTAATAGGATGGCTAAGCAGAGGTTAGCCTTTATCATGTAAAATTTTAATATGCTACAGCTATAGCCAAAAATTCATGCAGACTTAAATATGTTTCCAGCATTATCTCACATTCGAGGGTTAATTACTTTCTTCTTCTTAATATAGAACTGCATTCAGTTGCTAGGGAAACCAATGATTTCTTCAGGTCTACGAGTACTTGAGTTATGTTTTGGTTTCTTTGTTTTCAGGGCTGTTTTCTGGGAGGTTTTGTTGTTGCTGTTGCTGTTGTTTCTCACTAATGTTAAATCAGAAAAGGAGAAATAACACCAAGGCTTAAAAATGGAAAATGTTGGCTGACGTAGTAATGGCCAACTTGTGACGGTGAGGCAGAACAGTGGGGAAATGAGCTGTAGGCTCTGCCTTTAATTGTTTTCCCTCAGAAAGTAAAGTTAGAAGTGGTGAGCATGCACTGACTTTGAGCCCTGAAACTGGTGGTGACTCACTTTCAGCCAGCAAAAGCTACTCTGCCCATTGTCTATAGCCAATCATCTTTCCTCTCCCATTCCTCTTTAGGTGTTAGATGTGATAAAAGTATATGTATCATGGTGGAAAACATTCACGTTAGCTCCAACTGCAGCAAATCTGGAACCTGAACAGAGAGAACTGTCCTGCAACACCCGATCTGGTAATGTTCAAATTATCTGAAACTCAGAAGTAAGTAATAACAATGTGCTCTGCTGCACCCAACTAAATCCTCCCAAGAGAATACATGGCAGGCTACTAATCAGAAAGATCTGATTCAGCTGAGGAATTGTTTTAGTATCAAGAGGAAAATAAAAAGAAGGGACTGGGGAAAGGAAGGAAACTAGAGAATCCCTTTGAAGAACACTCCATTGAACATTGATCCCGGAAACGGAAATTTAGAGTGAATATAATATTTTACAGTATTTTGAGCCAAATTTAATTCTTTGATGTTTTTTATGTCCCAGTACTTAAAGTATTATATTACCCACTTTTCCACAAGACAAAGAATATTATTCAACATTGCAATGTATAATAAAATGTGATCACTTTAAGTTTATTACAATTTTGCCTGGCAAGATGTAACTAGGAATTAGTGGTAAAATTGGCAACTGAAGGACTTCAGAAACTGTCCACAAGCAGTTCTAAAACAAGTTTGCTTATTTCTATCTCTTAGAAGGAATGTTATGAATATGCTTAACCACAGGAACATATACAGCATCATAAAGGGAAGAATAAAAAAAAAACAACTTAGGTTTGTTTTGTGAAAGGATTCATATAATTAGAATTAGAATTAGATAGGCAAGATATGGCCATTTAACTGCATTTTAAGTCCCTAAATCTATCCAAAAAGTATGTCTGTTTGTCTGTCATTACAACCCTTTGTGTGTATAAGGGTCCAAAGCGATGACCTTTTTACAGGCTTACAAGTATGTGCTAGCTCAAGGGCAAACTCCTTCAAGACCTCCAGTTAACTATTCCTCTGCCTGTTTCTCATATTGACACCTTTTTCAGCAGCAGTCTCAGCTCAGGTCTACTCACTGGGCTCTATCCTGGAAATTTTGGGAAGCAAAAAGTACTCTCCTAAGCACTCACTCTATGCGCCTTAACTAGCACATCATGAGACAGGTAAACATCCAAATTAGCAAGAATAAGTTGAGTTCTGTCTGTTGTTTTAAATTAATATAGTTTTCATCACATTTAATAACTAGATCATAAGATATTCTGTCTGACATGGGACAATCTGAATGGCTCCTACAGGAAAAGATCGGGGCATCTGGGTTGATGACAAGTTGAATATGAGTCAACCGTGTGCTCTGGAAGCTGAAAGGGCCAACGGTGTCCTGGGTTGCATCAAGCACAGCATCACTAGCTGGTTGAGGGAGGTGATTTTCTCACTCTACACTGCACTGGTGTGGCCCAACCTTGACTACTGTGTGCAGTTTTGGGTGCCTCAATACAAGAAGGACATCAAGCTATTTGTGTCCAGAGTGGGGTGACCAAGATGGTGAAAGACCTCAAGGTCAAAACTTATGAGGAAAGGCTGAGGTCACTTGATTTGTTCAGCTTGGAGAAGAGAAGGCTGAGGGGTGACCTCACAGCAGTCTACAATTGCCTCAAGTGGGGCAGTGGAGGGGCAGCTGTTGATCTCCTCTTTCTGGTAACCAGCGACAAGACATGAGGATGTGGGATGAAGATGGGTCAAGGGAAGTTCAAATTGGACATAAGGAAAAGATTCGTCACTGAGAGGGTGGTCAGTCACTGGAACACACTCCCCAGGGAAGTGGTCATGACACCAAGCCTGTAAGAGTTCAAGGAGCATCTGGATGATGCTCTTAGTCATATGGTTTAGATTTAGGTAGTCCTGCGAGGAGCAGGGAGTTGGACTCGATGATCCTTATGGGTCCCTTCCAACATGAATTACTCTAAGATTTTATGATTCTAAATAATTTCACTTTGTGGAATAGTTAAATATTTTCTGGGAAAATCAAAAAGATGGTAAATGCGAAACTGAGTCATTAAGCAGTTTTATCAATTGCAACTGAAGCTATTTTTAGAAGCTCAGGATCCATCGAAGTTGTTAGAAGCCAAATGATGTTAGAGGTGGGATTTTTGCAGTAACACGTGGGTACTGCTCAGGGTATTGCTTGATAGGCTTTTGTGAAACCTGTTTTTAATTACCTAAGATTCATAATTTGTTGGATTTTTCAGAATTATATTCAGAGCTGTTAGTTTTAATGGTAGGAAAATTCTTTGCAGAGCTGCTGCAGACTTTGTCCAGCTCCCTTTGGGACCAAATTCCCTTTGGTCTGGTCTATAGCCACTATTTATGGTGCTAGAGAGAATAATTTCACCTACTCATGATGTTTTCTAAGTATAATATGCATTATAAAGGATATCTTTCTTTTTCCTGTGATATTCTTAAGTTCTATCTAACTTCCCTTTATATTTCAGTAGCTTATTAGGCCTATTTATAATTAACTACATAAAAAATAATGCATCTTTCATTATTAGTCCTTTTAATGCATTAAAATGTTCTTCAGATCACGCATCACAAATACCTGGAATGTACTTTATCAGCAATTTCTAAACAAGCCTTTCAATAATATGTGGTGATAGAATCCTCAGAAGGGAAAGGCAACGGCAAAAGAGGAAAGCATGGATATAAAAATGAGTCTTAAGTACCTTGCATACAAAGTGTCTGAGAAAGGATGTTACCATTCACACTACATAGAAGTTGCTCAGATATTCAGGATAGGGAACAATATAAACATCTAAAGTAGATTATGAAAATCAAAGGTCAGATTTACTGCTGTACTCTGACTGTTTTGTGTGGCTCCAGTGACACAAAGCAGTCATAAACTCAGCTTTAGTAGGTGTTTCAACTATGTTTATAGCTGATTTGCAGAATGCTCACAATCTTCATTTTAGCTGCAAAAATTCTTGAGCAACTAATTTTGACATAACAGTCACCATTAAGTAATCAATATGAATCAACAGCTACAATGCAATATGAGATTGCACATGCCTAGTTTCTCATAATTAACAGATAAATAACTGCAGTAACTCAGCTACTGTGGTATAAACTGTGGTGGATGTGAGAATTTTTAGTGGTCAGCATAAATGGAGCTGTTATAGTATCTCAAATAATTCTTTTGTTTCTGCTTTTTCTCTTATGCGGCAAATGCAATGACCTTTGTAACTGAGCATTTACTTGTCTAACTGTACCTGTCAGGTAATCTCTGAGCTGTTTTTTGGTTCTTTTTTTTTTATATTTTAATACTGAAATAAGAAACTGCACTGACTTTACTTCTAAGTATCTTCTTTTACTGGGAAACAAAAAAAGACAGTCCAAAAACTTTAATTAGCATGAGTTGATTCCAGTATCAAGAATGATGGCAGATGACAAGTTGAGGAAACAGCTAAATAATGTGCATGTTCCTGCCTTTGTGCCTTCCAGAACAGAGAAATACGGTTTTTAATCTTCCACAAGGGAAAAAAAAAAAAAAAAAAGAAATCTTCAAACAATGGCGTTCTGTTTACTGCCAAATAAAAAATATACACTAAAGCAATATAAAAGTCTTCTAATTCTAAATTGACAAAGTGTGGGAGACTTAAATCTGACATACTGTTTTAACTCTACCATTAGTTCATTTTTCTCCATTTGTAGCATGGGCTAAATGAAGCGTCTAGCCCAGCTATGAATTTCATTGGTATTTTCTGTTCAGGAACTGAACAATCTTAATTTTATTGAACCTTATTTTTTATTGGATTGACCACAGCCACAGTGGAGAATCGCACTTGTCATTTTACAGAAATATTGAAAGAACGGAGTTCCTTAACTTGCACCCAATCTTCTAATTCAGTCAATAATTTGGACTGGCCAATAGGCAAAGCAATCGCCTGCAGCTATTGCAGTCATGTTTGAAGAGGACAAGCAAGATCCTTACTTCAAATAACTGCTCTCACTATTTCTAGCAGGTCTGTTACATATGGAATGCATTTTGAAAATTTAATAAACCATCATCCTTCATGTGTAGCTTGACATCTCTGAATTATGGACTCAGAGACCTGAGGCCTGAAAAGAGGAAAGGAAGAGTCTGCAAGCAAAATAGGGTCAGTGTAGACAATGCACATATTCATTCAACTATACAGAAAGTGTTTGCAGCAGTTTGCCTCTGCATTCTGAAGCAAATAATACTTTTAAGCCAACCAAAGCCTGCATGTACTTCTGTTCACTCTGATCATTCAAACAAGCAAACAAAACACCCAAAAGCCCAATAGTAGAAAAGTAACAGGAACATATAACATCAAAACTTAAGATGCTTACAAGTAAGGAATGCGAGCCAGTCCACTTAAACTGGGACCAAAGAGTTTTCCAAGGATCTTCTGGGTTACTTCTTACTGATTTAGGTAGCTGAGGTGGAAGATGTCCAAATCTGAGTGTCTACGTGTAGCATACAGCTTCCGTTGGAGCCAACAGAGCAGACACAGAGAACCAGCTGATGAGTCACAAGATTTCTGGCAGGAAGAACAAAATGACTCAAAGTGAGTCATGTGAAACAAACAACTTGTTATCATTTCAGATGTTTTCCTTTCTTCTCAGTCCTCCTGCCAAAATTAAGCACCTAAATTACCAACTCATGCTTCTAAAACAGTTAAATGGCTTTATTTCATGTATCATCTCCAGATAAAATATCTCCAGATAAAATGTCCTCTTGTTTCAGGGCTCGCTTTCAAACATGATGTCTTTGCTTTTGCCTCTTCTAAAGATTATGCTTATCTCACTGGAGAGCTCTTTTAGCCAGCTGGCATGTTTTTAATGGCTGAAATTTTTATCTCACTGGCAGCATCTAGGTTTTTCTGATGTCATCAGCAGAAAGCATGATAGTCCAGCTCTGGACTGGTTTACCTATACACTTCAAGGTTTGGGTCCTATCATGGACTGTGATCTGGTTCACAGTAGGAAATTCATATTTTACTCCAGAATTGTATGAATGAATGTATAAGCAATGTGCACAAGCAGGGCACCAGCAAAAAAGGGAGGAAGGGAGTGAGGCAACTCAATAGTATTGGTGAATGTGTGCACAAGTCAGGATTAGATTTATCTTCTCATAAATTTAGTCATATAAGTAAAGTGCTTGCAGCTGTAGTGTGATCATTCCAGGCTGCATGTGCATTCAATGAGGAGAAGCTGACGACTCTCAGAGAGGATTTTGTCCACTAAAGATTGTCTTAAAAGGCTGATCTTTCCCTCCAGGCAACACAAGGCTAACAACTCCTCTAATGCTGGCATCTCAGATTACTGCCTAAACTGTCTAGGGTATGAATACAGGTTCTTCTCAGCAGAAGGCCCTTTCTTCAAAATACATTTCATAAAAAATAAAGATTCCCCTTATCCAGTGACTATTTCTACATACTTACTTCTATTTGTGGAATTAAATTTTGAGCACATGAAGACAAGGCACAAAATTCTCGGGAATTCATAAGGACCAACGTTTTGAATTTTTTAATGAACAATGTTAAAGCATATTCTGAAGAGTAGTAACATACGACTCCAATAATTTATTCATTGGGATTTTGTGATACAGCTTTTTCCATTGAATGTTTAAATTGAATTTGCATAAAAATAATAAAATTTTAAAAATATGTATAGACTTGTCCCAAATAGCAAATCTCACCTTGGGAATTTCTACATTCCTGAGCCATGAAAAATAACTGCTGGTTATTTCTGTCCTTCTGGCATGACTAGGTAATAGAGCAATGATGTGTTTGAGATCTCATTAAAAGTCTGAACACTAGTTCTGGAAGTTATTCTCATATTTAAATAGCCTGAAAAACAAGGCTTAAAAATCCTTATTTCTTGTACTTCTTTTATATTCTTCTGTAGAAATGGACTGGGAAAAATAAACTAATCCAAATTTTTTTTTCAAGTAAAGGATTTGACAATATACGTCATTATTTTGATTCATAAATGATATGTCATGACATAACATGCCATAAAGTGTGCTTTTCCATGTGAATTTGTCCTGGTTTGGCCTAAACCAGGCCAGTTTTCCTTTCAGTGGTTTTTACTTTCAGCTAAGTCTCTTCTAAGTAACTGCACTTTCTGAAACTAACTGCATGTTTTGCAGACAGTCTCTGCTTCCAGGGCTGATAACATTCAAAGTTTGTAGTTATCACTGGGGCACCGGTAGGGATGTTATGCAGAAAGGCTCTTGCTGTACTTATTCTTAGTGAAACCAAGGTCACTGCTAAATTCCTCACTGCTTACGAGTGAAGAGCCGCAGGAGGGTTGCACCTGCAGGGAGGAGCGGACAGGGCAGGTGACCCGAAATTGACCAGCGAAGGTATTCCATCCCATACACGTCATCCTCGGTATAAAGTGGGGGGATCACGAGGGTCTCGCTCTCTTTCTGCTATGGCCGGTGTCCAAAGAGGACTCTGTCCGTTTTCCTGCTGCCCCCGATCCCAATCCGTGCATCCCTGAATCCACCTCTCAACCATCGCTGGGCCCAGCCTGGGCCTTCCCGGAGCCTGCCCTGCAGTGCCGGTTGTGACGTGGCTGACTTCAGGGGAGCTCCATCTTGATTTTGTATATATTTGTATATATTTGATTATTCTAATATTATTAGAATATTATTTACTGGGCAAACTCAAGTGGAAGAAGAGGGTGTACAGATCATGGAAGGAGGGGCTGGCCACTTGGGAGGAATATAAGTCTGTTGTCAGAGGATGTAGGGAGGCAACTAGGAAGGTTAAGGCCTCCTTGGAATTGAACCTTGCAAGAGAGGTCAAGGACAACAGAAAGGGCTTCTTCAAATACATTGCAGGTAAAGCCAGCACTAGAGGCAATGTAGGCCTACTGATGAATGAGGTGGGGGCCCTGGAGACAGAGGATAAAAAGAAGGCGGAATTACTGAATGCCTTCTTTGCCTCTGTCTGTACAGCTGGAGGCTGTCCTGAGGAGCCCCGGACCCCTGAGGCCCCAGAAGAAGTCAGGATAGAGAAGGAATCTGTCTTGGTAGATGAGGGCTGGGTCAGGGACCAGTTAAGCAATCTGGACGTCCATAAATCCATGGGCCCTGATGGGATGCACCCGTGGGTGCTGAGGGAGCTGGCGGAAGTCATTGCTAGGCCACTCTCCATCATCTTTGCTAAGTCGTGGGCAACGGGAGAGGTGCCTGAGGACTGGAGGAAAGCGAATGTCACTCCAGTCTTCAAAAAGGGCAAGAAGGAGGGCCCGGGTAACTATAGACCGGTCAGCTTCACCTCCATCCCCGGAAAGGTGATGGAGCAACTTGTTCTTGGTGCTGTCTCTAGGCACATCAAGGATAGGGGGATCATTAAGGGCACTCAGCATGGCTTCACCAAGGGGAAGTCATGCTTAACCAACTTGATAGGCTTTTATGAGGACATAACCCAGTGGACCGATGATGGTAAAGCTGGGGATGTGGTCTATCTCGATTTCAGTAAAGCGTTTGACACAGTCTCCCACAGCATCCTCGCAGCTAAACTGAGGAAGTGTGGTCTGGATGATCGGGTAGTGAGGTGGATTGTGAACTGGCTGAAGGAAAGAAGCCAGAGAGTGGTGGTCAATGGGACAGAGTCCAGTTGGAGGTCTGTGTCTAGCGGAGTCCCTCAAGGGTCGGTACTGGGACCAGTACTATTCAATATATTCATTAATGACTTGGATGAGGGAATAGAGTGCACTGTCAGCAAGTTCGCTGATGACACCAAACTGGGAGGAGTGGCTGACACACTGGAAGGCTGCGCAGCCATTCAGAGAGACCTGGACAGGCTGGAGAGTTGGGCGGGGAGAAATTTAAAGAAATATAACAAGGGCAAGTGTAGAGTCCTGCATCTGGGCAAGAACAACCCCATGTACCAGTACAAGTTGGGGGCAGAGCTGTTGGAGAGCAGCGTAGGGGAAAGGGACCTGGGGGTCCTAGTGGACAGCAGGATGACCATGAGCCAGCAGTGTGCCCTTGTGGCCAAGAAGGCCAATGGCATCCTGGGGTGTATTAGAAGGGGTTTGGTTAGCAGGTCGAGAGAGGTTCTCCTCCCCCTCTACTCTGCCCTGGTGAGGCCGCATCTGGAGTATTGTGTCCAGTTCTGGGCCCCTCAGTTCAAGAAGGACAGGGAACTGCTAGAGAGAGTCCAGCGCAGAGCCACGAAGATGATTAAGGGAGTGGAACATCTCCCTTCTGAGGAGAGGCTGAGGGAGCTGGGTCTCTTTAGCTTGGAGAAGAGGAGACTGAGAGGTGACCTCATTAATGTTTATAAATATGGAAAGGGCAAGTGTCATGAGGATGGAGCCAGGCTCTTCTCAGTGACATCCCTTGACAGGACAAGGGGCAATGGGTGCAAGCTGGAACACAGGAGGTTCCACTTAAATATGAGGAAAAACTTCTTTACGGTGAGGGTGACCGAACACTGGAACAGGCTGCCCAGAGAGGTTGTGGAGTGTCCTTCTCTGGAGACATTCAAAACCCGCCTGGACGCGTTCCTGTGTGATATGGTCTAGGCAATCCTGCTCCGGCAGGGGGATTGGACTAGATGATCTTTCGAGGTCCCTTCCAATCCCTAACATTCTGTGATTCTGTGATTCTGTGATTATTATACTCTTTTTCATTATTATAGTTTATTAAAACTGTTTTAACTTTCCAACCCGTAAGTCTCTCTCCCTTTTTCCTGTCCCTTTCCCTTCGGGTTGGGGGTGGGGGGGTTAACAGAGAGCATCTGCCACAGGTTTAATAGCCGGCCCAGCTTTAAACCGTGACAGAATTATAAATAGAAATGGAAAACTGATAGGAAAAGAGCTATTACATTTGTCTACCTGAAAGATGAAAGAATAAGAGGTTTAGAAAGGCATCTACAGATATTTTTAATTTGCATATTTTGAATTCATAGTTATCTGTAGGACTTTGAATAAGAAGTAACACCTGGTTTATTGTATTAAGGAGGTAGATATAAGACAATAATATTTATCATCCATTCTCAAGAGAACTGTTTCAAGATGGATCTTCTGTTGAATAACTATAAAGAGAAATACTGAAAATTAGATTCATTCTTAGTAAATGTGAGTCTTTTTTCCCTACCACCTTAAAAGGAGTCACAGTCACTATTTGTAAATGAAGAATATAAAGGATAAAAGTATTTTACCTTTTTCGGTTAGTCCATTCAAAGGTAAAAAGTTTCTTTTCCTTTCCCTAAAAACACACATAAAAGAAAGTGACCTTATTTGTCAGGTTCTTCTTTGCCGAACCTGGCTGTTAAGCACTAAAAGTGTGTAGCAGTAACCTGAGGCCTAGCAGAAAAAATGACTTAACACAGTGTAGGAGAATGTGGCAGTATTTTGTTTTCAAGATGAGTTTTTCTATTAATTTATATTATGGAAAAGTTAGAAGAAACAGGAAAAAAAAGTACTTATTTTAAATTCAAACATGGAAAGAATAAAAATATTTCTTCCTTGCTTTTAGGAGGAGAGGAAAAAATGATGCAGCTGCAGAGCGCCACAGTTTTAGCAGTGAAAAACATGTTTCTCACAGATTGAGATCTGCTATAAAATTGAAACATAATTTTCAAATGGATTCCAAGTTTAATCTAACAATGTCACCTGTCCTCACTCCTTGATACTGAGTGACCACTAAATACTTTTATTTCTTCAGATAATAATTCCCTCTTGCTTCCATTATTCAGAATTACAAAAAATGTAAAAATGTGAGTCTTGGGAAAAAGTAAGAGCTGAATGCTTCTGGGATTTAAGTAACATTTGTGAAGACTTCACTGAATATAAGATGAGCTCAAGCTGTCATACTTTGCAGTAAGTTTGGTACCCACAAGACTATCCATGTTGTTTAATTTTATTGCAGTTAATAATCAGGAGAATTTATTCTAATATTGCTGGATTTTGGGTTGTTTTGGTGTGTTGGTTGTTGTTTTGTTGTTTCTTTCGTGTGTTTTTTTTTTCCCCTCAGTATGTTCATTAGTTTTGTTCTGGTGGAAAAAAAAGCACTTAACGTTTCTTAAGTGAAATTGCACTATGAGGCCATAGTCAGAAATAACAAATGTAATGGAAGTCTAAGCTGCATTGCAGATACATTACTCACTTTTCCCTAGGAACAACTAGTAAATTCCTGGATCAGTCCAGTTTGTACTTGGCCCAGATTCATGTTATCAAGTGTACCCTCAGTTCATTTGACATTTGATCTTCTTTTGAATAAACATTATTAGACAATTTTTTTTATTGCTCAGTATCTCTGAATATCCTTAGTAATAAATGGGTTTTGATGATGAAAAAGGGAGCAACCAATGTCCGAAAAGCTAAGCAATGCCCCAGGCTTCCTAGTCAAGTCTGATAATCGTAATATATATTATCAGCAAATAAAGACTTCTACTCAGCTCAGCATACGTAGATTGCAGTACCATCTGGAGGTTTCAGAGCAGGGTTCTCCACTTGGCAGAATAACCCATTGAGTAGAGGAAAAGATCTTTGAACATCATTTTATGTTGAAGCCTCAAGCTACCAGCCAACCTGGTGGATGGGTTCTAAACCCTTTTTGTCAGCAGTTGCTGCAGATAAAAATTTATCTAAGGGGTCTATATGATCTTGATGTAACATTCTGCTCTCCCACTGTTTTGTACTTTTGGCATTGAATAAAAATGCAAGCACGCAGAACCATAGGTCACTGAAAATATTTTTATTCTGATAGCACAAGTATGATATAGTTTCAGAGGTACAGGTAAATATATGTTCTATGTGAATCCATAATGTAGCTGGACAGTTCTCTCAATAACTGTAAGATTCCCCAAGATATTTGATGAAGCATTAGTCTCCTAGTTTCAGTGTCAAGGGCATATCAAGACCTTTGAAAAGCTTTTTGTAACCATGCAATTAACCCTAAAGAGATGTTATGAGACAAAAGAAAATAAAGAGTGCATAGCTTCATTAAGTGATTATAACTAATGCAGGATCATTACAAATATGTTTGGGCAACTGAACAGTATAAACACCAAAAAACAAGGAGACCCTCATTAAGTGGATACCAATCATGTTTAGAGATACTAGTTCTAAGTAAAAAGTACGCTTTTTGGCAATCGAGATGAAATCCTTTTAAAACATTCATTATGCACAGTATTGTGTTGTTGACCTTTGTTCTGATAGCCATCTAAGCATTTACATTAGTTAATATACTCTTGCCTTTGCCTCAGCGGTAGTTACAATAAAATAATTATATTCACTACATACCTACCATTTATATTCTGCTCGAGTTTTTTTTGTTGTAGTAAAAGATCAATGTTAAGAAAAGAAGAATATTAAGTCAGACTTAGGCTAAATACAAAAAAAACAGAAGCAGCTGACCACAATTTTATGAATCTGTGTATTGGAAGCTACAATACTATACCACGTTTTAAAGACAAGTAAATCTAACAGTCTGACTTTCAAGGGTGCTTCTGATCTATTAAATTTATAGCAGACCACAGAGCTTAAAGATTCTCAACACATTTCAAAATAGCTCTGCTTTTACTTGGGTGCCCAGATAAAGATTAAGGAACGCAACTTCAGGCGTCCCGCTGCAACAATTTTCACTTCTGTCCTTTTTGCTCTCTCTTGTTATGCCCAATGCCAGCAAAAACCTGGTAGAAATGTAACAATTTAATAAAGATAAAGTACAGAAAAAAAGAAATTGAACAGAGTTCCAGCTGGGTTTTCCACTTTGCTGGTAATTATCGTAAGTGCCTTCCCACAACTGGAAAAGAGAAGAGAAACTGCTGTTATTGCCACTTCCCTGCTCTCTATGTTGCTTTTTTTATCCACAGTAGCCCCCTAAGCAAGTTATCCAAAACCAACAAGCTGTGAGGTTCACCTACTATGCACTCATTTCAAAAGCACTTTTGAATGCAACAGTACCCACACTCCGCTTTTCTTCTCAGCTATTAACTTCTCTGCCACCACATAACACGCCAAAGGAAAGATGGTATTTCACAGAAATGGGGAAACCAAAAATAAAGGACAAAGGAAACAATGAAGTATTGCTGTGAAAGTGCTCAGGGCTCTGGCTAATTGAGCATTACATATGTTCCTATTAATACCTTATAGTTTCTTGTCCTGAGCCTTGGCATCTTGGTGAGGAATTGACCAGGAGCTGAAGAGGTCCTCAGCTGGCACAGGGACCATAAAAACACTCTACTGTCATCTGAAGGCATGAAGAATTGAAATTAGAGAAAGGAAAGAAACATCTTGAGAGGCCAAGTAGAGCAGCCCCTGGAGAATGGTTACCTACCAGTCCAAATCAGAGGTGATTTGAAGCCCCAAGCAGCCCAAGGTCAGAAGCAAAGGGGAAGGCCAGCACCCAGAATCACTGTGCTACCTTCACTGGGTGCTGCTGCTCTGCATGGACCCCAAGCACCCCTTTTAAAAGCCTGATGATGCATCTGAGTAAAAGACATTACAGATCACAAAATACTCCCGCCTGACTGCAGAAGCTAACTGTGCAGCCTAGTTAGCTTAGACTCCCTTTCATGTCAATGGGGAGAGGTAAGCACATCAAAGAAGCTGTTCAGATCAAATGTAAGATAAAAGTACCTTCCCGAAGGGCCCTCTTTACCTATTTGCATTGACTAGAGAGGGAACTTAAGCTGACTAGGGTCCTGATTTATGTATTAAGCCTACAGCTGAGTAGGAATAATTTGATCTCCATGTTTGTATTATATAATGTTTGAGCTGACAAGTACAAGTACCACTGTTGCAATAAGATACAAAAATTGTGTTCTTCTCTTTTTTTTAAAAAAAAAAAAATTATTTTTATAATATATACTATTTCCTCTTGTGGATTTCACAAATAAATTCATTGTATTATTAAAATGAAACAACATCCACTGTTTTTTAAAAAAATAACTCAAGGAGAGAAATCTAGAAGTTACCACTATATACAGTGTTTACTCTGCATTCAGTTTTAACAGTATTATGACCTTGAAAATAGTTTCAGTTTCCATAAAACAAGTTATTACTGATTTTTGAATAATACAAAGGAAAACAAACTATTGTCTCAAAAGGTTGTTCAAGAGGGACATAAAAGAAAATGCAGAATGTTAGATGACAGTCCACATGATCATCTATTTAATTGCAGTGTCATTACATATAAAGAACTTTGACAGTGTTCTAAAGTTACCTACACAGCTTATATATAAATAAATAGATTTATAAATGCAAGTATAGAAACACCCATCTGCCAACCTGATGCACTCTCTAGAGGGGTGTGCTGCTTACCGGGGGCTCACATCAGGGATGTCATGGAGAGACTACCAAGCCTAGTAGGGCCCACAGACTATTACCCACTGCTGTTGTTTCATGTGGGTGCTACTGGTACAGCCAAGAGCAGTCTGAGGCGTATCAAGGAGGACTACAGAGCCCTGGGAGCAGTGGTAAAGGACTCTAGGGCCCAGGCAGTTTTCTCATCAATCTTCCCAGTCAAAGGGAAAGGGACTAAAAGGGAGAGTCAAATTAGGCAACTCTACACGTGGCTATAGGACTGGTGCCATAGCCAGGGGTTTGGCTACTTAGACTACAGGAATCGCTTTGAGAAATCTGGTCTACTGGCACCGATGGGGTCCATCTGTCAGAGAAGGGGAAGAGCATCTTGGGTCGAGGCTTGCCAAGCTGGTAAAGAGGGCTTTAAACTAGATTTGCCGGGGAAGGGGAACCTCAGTCCATCCCAATTCAGCCAGTCTGATGTCAGGGCCAGCAATAGGTGCCCAGAGACTAGAGAAGGATGGCAGGTCAGCAGGAGAGCACTGGAAGAGCAGTGGAAAGGAATTTCAGGCAGTAAGTTAGCTTCGTCAGGGGCCCAACTGAAATGCCTCTACGCAAATACATAGAGCATGGGGAACAAACAAGAGGAACTAGAGACCTGCGCATACCTGCAAGCTACAACCTTATTGGCATCACTGAGACGTGGTGGGACTGCTCTGATGACTGGAGAGTTGGAATGGAGGGATACAGGCTTTTTAGGAAGATGAGGAGGGGGTGTTGTCCTCCATGTCAATGATCAGTTCGAGTGTATGGAGCTCTGCCTGTGGATGGAGGAGGAGGAGCTGACAGAGAGCTTATGGGTCAGGATTAAAGGGAAGGCAAGGACAGGTGACATTATAGTGGGCATCTGCTAAAGGCCACTTGACCATGAAGACTGAGCGGACAAGACCCTCTACAGACAGATAGGTGTAGCCTCACATTCACAGGCCCTAGTCCTCATGGGGGACTTCAACCACCCTGACATCTGTTGGAAGGACAACACAGCTGGGCACAAGCAATCCAGGGTGTTCCTGAAATGTCTGGATGATAACTTCCTTCTCCAAGTGATAGAGGAGCTGACGAGGATAGGTGCCATGCTGGACCTTGTTCTCACCAACAAGGAGGGGCTGGTGGGGGACGTGAAGCTCAAGGGTAGCCTTGGCTGCAGCGACCATGAAATGGTGGAGTTCAAGATCCTTAGGGCAGCAAGGAGGGCGCGCAGCCAGCTCACCACCCTGGATTTCAGGAGAGCAGACTTTGGCCTCTTCAGGGACCTGCTTGGGAAAGTCCCTCGGGATAAAGCCCTGGAGGGAAGAGGGGCCCAAGAAAGCGGGTTAGTATTCAAGGATCACCTCCTCCAGGCTCAGGAGTGATGCATCCCGACAAAGAGGAAGTGGGGCAAAAACACCAGGAGGCCTGCATGGATGAACAAGGAGCTTCTGGATGAACTCAGGCACAAGAAGGAAGCCTACAGAGGGTGGAAGCAATGGCACTTAGCCTCGGAGGAATACAGAGAAATTGTCCGAGCAACCAGGGACCAGGTTAGGAAAGCTAAAGCCCTGGTAGAATTAAATCTGGCCAGGGATGTCACAGGCAACAAGGAATGCTTCTATAGGTATGTCAGTGATAAAAGGAAGACTAGGGAAAATGTGGGCCCTCTCCAGAAGCAAACGGGAGACCTGGTTACCCAAGATGTGGAGAAGGCTGAGGTACTCAATGACTTTTTTGCCTCAGTCTTCACCAGCAAGAGCTCTAGCCTCACCACCCAAGTTGCAGAATGCAGAGGCAGGGATTGGAAGGATGATGAACCACCCACTGTAGGAGAAGATCAGGTTAGAGACCATCTAAGGAACCTGAAGGTGCACAACTCCATGGGACCTGATGAGGTGCATCCACGGGACCTGAGGGAACCGGTGGATGAAGTTGCTAAGCCGCTATCCATCGTTTTTGAGAAGTTGTGGCAGTCTGGTGAAGTTCCCACTGACTGGAAAAGGAGAAACATAACCCCCAACTTCAAGAAGGGGAAAAAGGAAGACCTGGGGAACTACAGGCCAACCAATCTCACCTCTGTGCCAGGCAAGATCATGGAGCAGATCCTCCTGGAAACTATACTGAGGCACATGGAAATCAAGGAGATGATTGGTGACAGCCAACATGGCTTCACTAAGGGCAAACCATGCCTGAAAAATTTGATGGCCTTCTACGACAGGCTTACGACAGGTGGATAAGGTAACAGCAACTGATGTCATCTACCTGGACTTCTGCAAAGCATTTGTCACTGACCCGCATGACATCCTAGATTGGAGAGACATGGATTTGAGGGATGGAGCACTCGGTGGATAAGGAATTGACTGGATGGTTGCACTCACAGAGTTGCGGTCAACGGCTTGATGTCCAAGTGGACACCAGTGACAAGTGGTGTTCCTCAGGGGTCGATATTGGGATCTGTGCTGTTTAACATCTTTGTTAGCAACACGGACACTGGGATTGAGTGCACCCTCAGCAAGTTTGCCGACGACACCAAGCTATGTGGTGCAGTTGACACTGTGGAGGGAAGGGATGCCATCCAGAGAGACCTTGCCAGACTTGAGAGCTGGGCCTGTGCGAACTGCATGAAGTTCAGCAAGGCCAAATGCAAGGTCCTGCATGTGGGTCGGGGAAATCCCAAGCACAAATAGAGGCTGGGCAGAGAACAGATTGAGAGTAGCCCTGAGGAGAAGGACTTGGGTGTGATGGTTGACAAGAAGCTCAACATGAGCCGGCAATGTGTGCTTGCAGCCCAGAAGGCCAGTTGTATCCTGGCCTGCATCAAAAGCAGTGTGGACAGCAGATAGAAGTAGGTGATTCTGCCCCTCTACTCTGCTCTCTTGAGACCCCACCTGGAGTATTGTGTCCAGCTCTGGGGTCCGCAGCATAAGAAGGACATGGACCTGTTGGAGCGAGCCCAGAGGAGGACCACGAAGATGATCAGAGGGCTGGAGCACCTCTCCTATGAAGAGAGGCTGAGACAGTTGGGGTTGTTCAGCCTGGAGAAGAGAAGGCTTCATGGGGACCTTCTAGCAGCCTTCCAGTACCTGAAGGGGGCCTACAGGAAAGCGGGAGAGGGACTTTTTACAAGGGCAAGTAGTGACAGGACGAGGGGTAATGGTTTTAAACTGAAAGAAGGTAGATTTATATTAGATATTAGGAAGAAATTCTTTGCTGTGAGGGTAGTGAGACACTGGAACAGGTTGCCCAGAAATGTTGTGGATGCCCCCTCCCTGGTAGCATTTAAGGCCAGGCTGGTGGAAAGGTGTCCCTGCCAGAGGCAGGGGAGTTGGAGCTAGGTGATCTTTAAGGTCGTTTCCAACTCAAACCATTCTGTGGTTCTATGATTCTATGAAATATCTTCTAGTATTCAGTACTAGAAAAGATATCTGGTGTCTTATAAATTAACTTTAAAACCCCAATTTATTTTTAAGTGGATGATCTCTTCAGTTAGACCAAGAGAAATGATATTACAAAGAATTATTAATCAATTTAAAAGTGAATTATAAGCATGAGAGCTTTTAAGATTCTTGCTCTTTCACACCTTCACTACTGAAGTAAGTGTGGATAATGAAAGCATGAAAAATAGTCAATGTAGTCAATGTTTTCTTATAGATATTGATTTTTTTAATCAGGCAAAACATGAATGCTTTTTAGGGTGAAATAGCATAATGGGTGACTGATGGGAATGCAGTTCTGCAAACGTAACTAATCTACATCTTTGCAAAGCATTTGGTGGAGAGTCTCATGAAATATTACTCTGAAAAATCAAATTTCCTTAGATACAAACCGTATGATATAGCATGAAAAGTAGTTCAATAGCCATAAACAGTCGTTAATGATGAACGACAACTTATCAGATAGGGAGAGATGTCTAGGGGGATAATAGAGTAGAAGGTTTCATCCTCCTCCTTTATCTGACATCTTCATTAATAACTTAGAAGGGACTTCAAATATCACATTAATGAAACTCACTGATGATGCTAAATTGAGATGTGATGCAAACAAAGAGAATGACAAGGAATAAAATAGTGGGACACTATTTTAGTGTCTAATTATTTGGATTCACATCCACATAGATACTAAGTATCTGACACTTCCACTGACTTCACCAGCTTAAAGTTTGTTTTGTAGTCTACATTATGCATACACAAGGTTCTTGAAACTTATTTCCAAAGTCAACTCCCTCTCTGTTTCCAAATTGGTCCCAAAAATCTTTTCATTGCCACCAGAGAATAAGCTATCCATAATAATCACTAAGAAATACAATGATATTTTTTCCATAACCAGAAATAAATATATGATAAAGAAGGCAGATATCTGTACAAGAATCCATATGAAGAGGGAATACAGAACATTTTAACAGATTACTTGCTGTGCTTTTAAATATATTTAAATACGAAATACAACAAATAAATAATTGATGTCATATAATAATACATTTTGCATTAAATATATTCTGTGTAACTAGTAGTACAAAAATGCTGGAATTTTCGGGAAGAAAAACTTGACTAGTTCCCTGCCGTTGTTTGCACATATGAATATCAGAAGGAACTTAAATTTGTTTGTTTATGACTGAAACTGTTGATGAGTTACTGTACGATACTACAGTTCCTTATATACAGTTTCTTCATTTTGGTTGGATTTTTATCTCCTAGTGACATAGAGTCATGGATTTCTTGTCTAGAACTGCCTTTGTACTCATGTCAAACTGTTGCCTTCAGCCAGGTTCTCTGGGGAAGAAAAATCACCCTTTCTTTTTTGCCTCTTTCTTCCTTTCCCATGAGGATCAGATTGCAGGATCAGGCATTGTGATCTTATAATACAAGCTCGGTGGTGCTGCTGAAATGAAATGCTATTCTTAACTAACAGAACACAAACACTGAATATTACACAAAGAATGCTAAACTCCAACATAATTATTTTCATTTGTGAATGTTTCGATTTATTATTTTTCTCTAAATGTAGATTTTGGTTTTATTAGATTTATTAATTTTGTTTTGCTGTTTGTTTAGAATATTTTCATACCTTCCTCAAGTAAAATGTGTTACACAATTTTTGCCTCTGCCCCTCTCTTGGAAACTTTCAGCTCGTACAGAATTAGAGTTATATCAGTACATGAAACTCTTTCAAATGTAAATAAGTCTTTTTTTTTTTTTATAATAAAAGGAACAAAGCAACTTTTATCTAACAAGTCTTAGTTATTTTCTTCCACTGGTTATGTTTCATTTAAATTTTGTGAACTTCAAGGATTCTGAAGGGGAAAAAATGCCTAAAATGGAAGAAAGATGTGAAGGATTTTAGAAAGGAAATTACAAAGTCAGTGACAGAATTTTTCTTTTTGGTTCATATGGTAGAGTGCAAACCAGTGCATTGTGCATATTCTTTTGAATAGGAGATAATTATTTTCATCTTTTGTATACTCAGTGAAATACATAAAATAACTTAATTAGTCTTAATTAATTAGTCTTAAATTCTTGAAAGGCTTTACACTTTGTCCAAACTTCTATAGAAGTAAAACCTATATCCTTGTTTGCACAATCAGTGGGGCAGGTGTGTCCCTCATACTTCAGAAGGACTTGTTGCACAGAGGTGTGACCATCATTGTCATAAAACTGTTGAATATATTTAGGGACGAGTAGGCTTTTGCACAGTAGGAATTTTCCAAATGTCCTGCTTGATAATCTTGAACAGTTGATAATAGCCATTATATACTTTTGAAGATCTTGTAACTCCACATACCATCAGAGACCGTGTTAGTTCCTCTCTAGACAATGAGAAATATGCAGCTTTATTAGGACAGCTCTTTATTCACTTATAAGCAGGATTTCTACTAAGTATCCCTATTGAAAACGTATGAAGAAGGAAGAAGCATCATAAAATGATGTGTGACTATGAAAGGAGAGAATAAAAAAGTTTTTAAAAGTTCATCCTTTTTTATTATCAGACAATTATGACTGTGAAGAATTAGTCAGATACGCCCAGTTATACAATTTGCAAATGTTCTCTTGCAGAAACAGACGTAGCATACACATTAATAAGGTTCACTGCATACATAGCTTCTAGTTTACATGCTTTGCCTACAAATAGAATGTCATGTCTTTTAGGGGACAGCACGATGGCATTGATATTACTAACAATAAAATGCAGGAACAGAATGAATGAAGCCTTATTGGCTTGTAATTTCACTGTCTCAACACTTTTTCAAAAATCTGAATGTTGCTTGCTACTTTATTAGAAGTGACTTTGTTGCCTCAGTGCCAGCAAGTATCAGCTGAAATTAAGGACTGAGAAATCCCTATTAATTATAACATTACTGTGTTACAAAACCAATTTACATCTCAGTTCTTAGAACACTGAAGAGTCTCAGGTAGTTCCCTCATTAATGAGAGTTAAAACATGTAAAATGAGACCTTCTATTTTAAACTACATGATGGATTTAAAGTTTGTTAGATTTGTCATTACAGTGATTGACAAGCATAACTCTCATGCAAAGCGTACTTTAGCATGGATAAAGTACATTTTAAACTTGACTATGTTTTGTCAAGAAATAGAAGGAAATATGATGGTTGATCTCACAAAGATGCAGTTTTATTGTTGTACAGACCTTTCTACACCACCTAGATTGGTAAAATAGTGACAATAAATATGAAAGTAAATAAGTACTTTTTTCTAGTCAATGTTATTACATATTTCAGAACACTAATATAGTTGAGTATACTCCTGGTAATAAAAACTGTACTTGTTATTCCCACATGTAGGTCATGTTGAAAAGTTTATTTGACCTTGGCTTTGAATTTTGGAGGAATATTTTATACAAATCACTCCAACGGGAAACATGACAAGACTGGTACAATCTCTTTTATTTTTTTGTATCTGTTTCTACAATAGTTTATACTCACATATTAAAAAACCCTCCACTAAAAGCAAAATAGTACTTTAAATGCAGATTATTAAGATTGCAAATTGAAGTATTCATAATTAGGGAATACTACATTTACCTTAAATTGGTGTCATCAGTTGTATGTGCTCTGATAAATTTCGCTACATACAGTAAGTGACTAACTTAGTTAAAGAATATAATGTAGGAATGACTACAGTGATTTTTGCTAAAGATCCATCTATCCTAAGCTTATTTATCTGACCATGATCACTCATGAATATCTAAGGAAGAATGTAAAACTGGTGTTTTCCCAGAATATCCCTGCAGTTTCGAGCAGTTTTTCTTTTTGCTACCACTTCTTAAATCAAAACCAGTGTCTTTATATGTGAAACATGAAAACTTTCCCCACCCAAAATATTCTATGATGAGTAGCTTAATAAATTAACTACACAGTATAAAATGTAATTCCTTTTGTTTACTTTTGTTCTTGTAATTTTGAACATTGTTCATATACTTCTAATTTGTTTTTACGTGTTGTATGGAATGCAAAGTCAAGACTGTGAAGTGCAACTCCTGACCCATAGAAAGAAAGCGAACAGATGTAATATCTGTGTTGATTATCTAATATGTAATGTTAGTGTTTCACCTAATTTAAGAAACCTATGTTGTCCACTGACAATACAGGGAGGCTGCAGCTGTCTGACCTCACTGACAGGGGCTAATGCACTGTAATGATATGAAATAAATGCAGATAGAATTAATGTGAAAATAATGAAGAGAATGGCCACATTCCATCTGTGACAATTTCAAAAAATTCCTTCGGTCTTGAAGCTGCCATATATAAAAAAGACTTACATAACACCCATGTCAAAGGAATGAAAGATTGAGAGATTCCCCAAATCAGCAGTAGTCCAAGCTTAATTTGTTCTTATGTTTTAACCATTAAAATATGGACTTTTTTTTTTTTTTCCCTCCATGATCAAGAAATATCACTATGGTGCATACTTACAGAATCACAGAGTCACAGAATGGTTAGGGTTGGAAGGGACCTCTGGAGATCATTTAGTCCAGCCCCCCGCCAAAACAGGTTCACCCAGAGCATGTTGCACAGGGTCGTGTCCAGGTGGGTTTTCAATATCTCTAGAGAAGGAGACTCCACAACCTCCCTGGGCAGCCTGTTCCAGTGCTCTGTCACCCACAAAATAAAGAAGTTTTTCCTCATATTGAGATGGAACTTCCCATGTTTCAGTTTGTGCCTGTTGCTCCTTGTCCTGTCACTGGGCACCACTGAGAAGAGTTTGGCCCCCTCCTCTTGACACCTGCCCCTAAGGTATTTGTAAGCATTGATAAGATCCCCTCTCAGGCTTCTCTTCTCCAGACTAAACAGACACAGATTCCTCAGCCTTTCCTCATAAGAGAGACATTCCAGTCCTCTGATCATCTTTGTAGCTCTCTCCTGGACTCTCTCCAGTAGCTCTTTATCTTTTTTGAACTGAGGAGCCCAGAACTGGACACAGTACTCCAGGTTGGCCTCACTAGGGCAGTGTAGAGGGGGAGGATAACTTCCCTTGACCTGTTGGCCACACACTTCCTAATGCACCCCAGGATACCATTGGCCTTCCTGGCCACAAGGGCACATTGCTGGCTCATGGTGAACTTGTCCACCAGAACTCCCAGGTCCTTCTCTGCAGAGCTGCTTTCCAGCAGGTCAGCCCCCAACCTGTACTGGTGCATGGGATTATTCCTCCCTAGGTACAGGACCCTACACTTGCCTTTGTTGAAATTCATAAGGTTCCTCTCCGCCCAGCTCTCCAGACTGTCCAGGTCACGCTGAATGCCAGCACAGCCTTCCGGTGTATCGACCACTCCTCACAGTTTTGTGTCATCAGCAAACTTGCTGAGGGTGCATTCAATCCCTTTGTCCAGATCATTAATAAATAGGTTGAACAAGACTGTACCCAGTACTGACCCCTGGGGAACACTGCTAGCTACCGGCCACCGACTAGACTCAGCACCACTGATCACAACCCTTGGAGCTCTGACATTCAGCCAGTTCTCAATCCACCTCACTGTCCACTCATCTAACCCACAGTTCTTCAGCTTTCCTATGAGGATGTTATGGGAGACAGTGTCAAAAGCCTTGATGAGGTCAAAGTAGACAACATCCACTGCTCTCCTCTCATCTACCCAGCTGGTCATGTCCTCATAGAAGGCCATCAGGTTGGTCAAGCATGATTTCCCCTTGGTGAATCCACGTTAACTACTTCTGATAACCTTATTTTCCTCTACATGCTTTGAGCTGGCATCCAGAATGAGCTGTTCATCACTTTTCCAGGGATGGAGGTGAGGCTGACTGGCCTGTAGTTTCCTGGATCCTCCTTCTTGCCCTCATTGAAGACTGGAGAGACATTGGCCTTCTTCCAGTCCTCAGGCACCTTTCCTGTTCTCCATGACCTTTCAAAGATGATGGAGAGTGGCTTGGCAATAACATCTGCCAGCTCCCTCAGCACTCATAGGTGCATCCGATCCAGGCCCATAGATTTGTGGGTGTCCAGTTTGTCTAAATGATCTCTAACCTGATCCTCCTCAACCAAGGGAAAGTCTTCCTTTCTCCAGACTTTCTCTCGTACCTCCAGGGTCCAGAATTCCTGAGGGCTGGCCTTAGCATTAAAGACTGAGGCAAAGGCGGCAGTCAGTACCTCGGCCTTCTCTGTTATCCTCCATCGCCAGGGCACCATCCTCATTCAGCAGCGGGCCCACATTTTCCCTAGTCTTCCTTTTGCTGCTGATGTACCTGAAAAAGCCCTTCTTGTCCTTGATGTCCCTTGCCAGATCTTGTTCCAAGTGAGCCTTAGCCTTTCTCATCTCATCCCTGCATACTCTCACAAACTTCCTATACTCCTCCCAAGTGGCCTGTCCCTTTTTCCACGTTCCGTAGACTTTCTTCTTCCATTTGAGTTTTGCCAGAAGCTCCTTGCTCACCCATACAGGTCTCCTGCCCCTTTTGCTTGGTTTCTTACTCATAGGGATGCACAGATCTTGAGCTTGGAGGAAGTGATGCTTTAATATTGACCAGCTCTCATGGACCTCTACTCATTTTTTAACATTAAATGGCTCACTTCACAACCATAATATTATAGCAGCACTTAGGGATTTTGCTGGATTAAGGCTCTAGCCACTAATGTAGTCCTAACTTTTTTTGCTTTGATGTTTCTTAGACATAACGCATTTTTAACCCCTAGGACCCTTCCATTCTCCACTGAACTGTAAGCTTGGAGTTCGAGTCTATTAGAAGGTCTATTTGTTACTACTTAGCCTGACAGTACCATACTGGCACCATGTTGAATTTCTGGAAGTGGCCACAAGCTTAAAGACCTATTGAAAAAGCTTTTTTTTTTTTTTTTTTTTCCTTTTCGAAAGCTAGAGCTCTTTTAAAAATATCACTCTCTCCCTGTAATGAAGTTCTTTTATTTTAAATTTTCTTTCCTGGTGGAGAAAATATTACTGGAAAAGCTGCTTCTAAAACAAACATTTGCTTTATTTTTATTGTTTTCTTTTCAGCAAATGTCTAGGCAGTCACATTTGATAAAACACTTAGTAAGGGTAAATGGATCAGGAAATATGACCTAGCCAGTGGACTTTGGACAGAATGATTAAGGTCACTCAGGCTTGCTTGTGAAATTATTAAATCCACAACAGTAGCATAGACTTTTAGTTATAATGCATACACATACATAAAGCAACAAAACAAAGTACTTTAAAGTATCATTGATATATCTTGCCAACAGACATTGAAAACTCTCCCTGATTTTCATAAAAATGTTGATGTGTCTCATGGCAATATCTGTCCCTATGAAGAATTTAACAGATCAGTGTTTTCTTCAAACAAAAGCTTAATTTTTTATTTCATAATCTGGAAATGGATAATAAAGAAAATTATTTTCTTTACAGACAAGTATTAATCTCAATTACACAGGCATATCACATTTAATACACAGTTTCCAAACTTACATTAACTGAACTTAAGAATAAAGTTTTTCCATCCAAACTGGAGAAGACTGGGAGAGCTTTCAGTGTAAGAGGTCATTGAAATTCACTGCATGAAGGGAGAAGCTGCAGACTGGAGACATGTGAGGCCTCTGGAGCATTATGGTCCTTGTTCAGTAAGGACCAGAGTTTTCCTTTTGCTTCCTACAGTTCTCTTTTTATGAGGCTACTGATTAATAGCTAGGGAAAAACAACACTGTGAGAAGATATTTGACACAAAAAGAAGCATAAAACATGTGTAGGACCTGTGATTTGCTCTTCAGATCTAGAGCTGAAATTCTGAAGTGGAATTTCTTAAAGGGATTAATATTTTTAAAAAGGCAATGAAGCTGGTGAACGGTCTTATGAGGAGCGGCTGAGGGAACTGAAGTTGTTTAGTCTGGATAAAAAGAGGTTCAGGGAAGACCTTATCGCTGTCTACAACTACCTGAAAGGAGGTTGTTAGTGAGGTGGGGGTCTGTCTCTTCTCCCAAGTAACAAGCGACAGGACAAGAGGAAATAGCCTCAAGTTGTGCCAAGGGAAGTTCATACTGGGTATCAGGAAAAATTTCTTCACTGAAAGGGTTATCAAGCACTGGAGCAGGCTGCCCAAGGAAGTGGTTGAGACATCATCCCTGGAGGTATTTAAAGGACGTGTAGATGTGACACTCAGGGACATGGTTTAGTGGTGGACTTGGAAGTGCTATGTTAATGGTTGGACTCAATGATCTTAAAGATCTTTTACAACAAAAACTATTCTATGATTTCAGAATGCATGATGTACCTAGAAAAAAATTTCAAAAAAAGTTTGACAATTTCTCTGTATGTTTAGGAACAAAATTCTTTTGAATTATGGGTATCTAGACACTTAGCTCTATTTAATCAGGCTGCCCATAGCATTCTAGCTGAAATCCATTTTATTTCAAGGATGGGAAACACAGAGGAACAGATTCCTTCTTGCAGTTATCTCAAAGCAGGCCAGTCAAGCCAAGGTGTACGTTCTATCCATTTGTCACGGTTTAAAGCTGGGCCAGCTATTAACCAGGTGACAGATGCTCTCTGTTAACCCTCTTCCCCCCCTAAGGGAAAGGGAAAAGGGAGAGAGACTTATGGGTTGGAAAGTTAAAACAGTTTTAATAAACTATAATAATGAAAAAGAGTATAATAACAATAATAATAGAAATAATCAAATATATACAAATATATACAAAACCAAGACTGAGAGCTTGGAAATCCTCCTCAGGCAGAGTTGCTCCCCCCAGTACAGGCAGAGGGGAAAAGGCAGTACCTCCCCCCAGTACAGGCAGAGGGGAAAATGCAGTAGCTCCACCCAGCACGGGCAGAGGGCAAAATGCAATAGCTCCCCTGCCATCACACCTGCAGGCTTTTAACTGGAGATTTGGCAAAGCTGGCACCAATCAGTGGGAGACAGGAGGGCCCCTCCCTTCTGGGCCCCACCTCCAGGAGGCAGTGGGTTAGTGATAAACAGGAAAGTGAGAATGACATGTATGGGATGGAATACCTTGCTGGTCAATCCTGGGTCACCTGCCCTGTCTGCTTCTCCCTGCAGGTGCGACCCCCCTTCGGCTCTTCACTCATAAGCAGTGAGGAATTTAGCAGTGACCTTGGTTTCTCTAAGACTAATTGGCCTGGTTTGGGCCAAACCAGGACACCATTCAGGACTTGTTTAGCTGGAAGAAATTATTTTTCCTTTTCATAAGAACATTTGACAAAGTTTTATGGCTCTCCACACAGTAATTCTTTCAATGACCTTCTCCCTGGAGAGCAGTAAGTGACAATTACTAAGCAAGACAAATTAACCACACTGAGAGGTACTGGAAATTTTTACAACTCCTGGATCCACTAGTCCCATCCAGCCTCTGTCCCCTTCTAAAACCTATCTGCATCCTGATACGTGCTGAACTCCAATTAAACTGTCACCCAGTGATCTGACTGGGTTTTTTCCAAGATGTGGAAACTCAAAAATGTAACTGTTTTTCTAGTTTCTGTGCTTTCAATGTGACAGGGACAGGATATGATCTGCTAGACTTTGGTCTTCAAATGTGTATAAGATTTATTATGTTCTCAAGAAGGATTAGGCCTCAATACACAGCATACAATATTTGTTTCAAATATACCAGGAAATACCTGAGATAACAGATAATTTCTGTTTAATTAACATAATCTGACACAATTTTAGGTATAAATAGTTCATAAATTCCCAGTAACAGAAGTGTCAACAAATATGTTAACTGTGTCTGCTGGTATTCTATAGCCTCTTAAATCTAATGTGGCACATGAAAAGCAAGGAAAGACGTTCAGGTTACCTAGAGACCTTACAAAAGATAGGCTTGTGCAATCTAGGCTGTCAGCAAAATAAGGATAGAAAGAGCCATTTGTCATTCTAAACTAAGCACACAGTGAACACCCAATATCCACGCTATTACTTACTCTCTTTTTAGTACCAATACTCTGCTTTTAAGTCTCGAATCACTAGACTTAACATTACAAGTTGCTTTTTTGGACATCCATTGTTGTGGAGTGTAAAAACCTACCATCTAGATGCAACTTGGATCATTTACATGCATGCTGCAATCTGGAATGCAGACAGACCCCAAGCTGTGCTTTCAAAAAAACCCAACCACATACTGAAACTTAGCCTCAGGAAGGATACTAAATCCTGGCAATAATATCTGTATATCAAAACTTAAGCTAAGGACAAACTCTTTAATGTGCCAGAGTTTTTGTTTCTATAGAGTAATACTTATGAGGACTAACAACAATATGCATTTCTTTAAATATAAACAGATTATTTTTTCATTTTAAGTAAAAAGATAATTGTAAGAGTATATATAACATGCCAACTAGTGATTCTTATAATAGATGTATTGTAACTAGAAACTATCAAATAGATCTTTTGCCTGTTTTTTTATTTTCTTTTTTCCTATTCACTGACCGTTAATACTTCTATGGTAACATTTAACCTTAGTTTCACAGTCAAACTGGGAAAATGTGCAGGAATAAATTTTAGATCTACATATGCAAACAGTCTTTTTGAAACTCCTCTGGACTTATCTTTTCAAAAACTGGGAGAGAGAGAGGGAAGAGCTGGGAAAATTATTGAGTAAGATTGTATATTATAAAATGTGTAAAGTAACAAACATTCAGCTCAGACTGTCAGCCTGGTACATAAAAATATTTTTTAAAAGGCAAGGAAAGTAAAGACTAAGAAAAAAAATAATAATGAAACCAAATCTCAGGTTTAACATAAATAGTCAAAAAAGGCACTAAGATAATGTCCTGGTTTTGCAGTGATAAAATTTATAGGACCAATTTTCTGTTACATTTTGTTTCAGTTTGTGGCCAGCGGTGGTATGGTGATCAAGGCCATTAGCAATGAGAGCCGGGGCAGCTGACCCAGGCTGGACCACAGGTATATTCTATGTCATTAATGTCAGGTTCACTATAAATGGGAAAGCTTGATGGAGGGCGGGGGAGGGCTCCCCCCTCTTTCACTGTTTGACCACCCTCTCAGTAAAGAAATGCTTCCTATGTCCAGTCTAAACCTCTCCTGGTGCAGCTTTGAACCATTCCAACGTATCTTATCACTAGATACCAGGGAGAAGAGATTAGCACCTCCCTCTCCACTTCCTCTCCTCGGGGGGCTGTAGAGAGCAATGAAGTCACCCCTCAGCCTCCTTTTCTCCAAACTAGTCAAGCCCAAAGTCCTCAGCCACTCGTCACAGGATGTTCCTTCCAGCCCTTTCACCAGCTTTGTTGCCTTCCTCTGGACGAATTCAAGGACCTTCACATCCTTCTTAAATTGTGGGGCCCATAACTGCACACAATACTCGTGTGATGCCACACCAATACTGAATACAGTGGGATAATCACCTCTTTTGACCAGCTGGTTATACTGTGTTTGATGCACCCCAGGATGCAGTTTGCCTTCTTGGTTGCCAGGGCACACTGCTGTCTCATATTGAGCCTGCTGTTGACCATCACCCCCAGATACCTTTCTGCAGGACTGCTCTCTAGCCACTCCTCTCCCAATTTATATTTGTGCCCATCATTACTCTGTCGTACATGCAGGATCCAGCATATGGACTTGTTAAATTTCATCCCGTTAATCATAGCCCAGTGCTTCATCTATCTAGCTCCTTCTGCAAGGCCTTCTGTCCCTCAAAAGAATCAAAAGCACCTCCCAGTTTGGTATTAACCAGAAAACTTGCTAATCGTGCATTCAACTCCTGCATCCAGATTGTTGATAAATATATTGAACAGAACTGGCCCTAGAATTGAACCCTGAGGAACACTGCAGTTGACCGGTCACCAGCCAGATGTAGCCTCATTTGCTACAACTCTTTGAACTCTGCCCTTCAGCGTTTTTTCACCAGCACACCATGAACCCACTCATCCCACAGCTGGACAACTAGTCCAGAAGGAAGCTGTGAGAGATGGTATCAAAAGCTTTACTAAAATCCAGAAAAACTACATCCACTGCCTTCCCTTCATCCAGTAGGCAGGTGACCTATCATAGAAGCATGTCAAATTAAACAGGACTTTCCTTTTGTGAACCCATGTTGACTGTGCCTTTTAATTCTGAACATATGTTCATTTTGAATATAACAAGGAAAGAAAATAGGGTTGTCGAACTGAAATGTATTTTTTTTCATCTTTAATTATTTTTGTTTGCTTTTTCTTCTTTTTTTTTTGTCTTCCAGTAAAATGTTTGTGTGCCGTGAGCATTTGCAGTCTCTCTACATCAAACCTCAGTGTCCAACTACCTAGTATCAGTGACAGGGTCATAATAACATATATTTGGTACTTAGGATATTATAGTAAAACTAATGCCCAAAATCAACTATATATCACTGCCAAAATATGAGGTAACATATATTTTGTTTTACTATAGTAATAACCAATATATAATGAATTTGAGTCCAAACCACTCATATAAATATTCTAACTAAATTAGAACTCAAGAGATTTTAATGTCACTTTCTCCTCCATAAACAGAGGAGAAAACCAGTGCAGTCAGAATCTAATTTTGTGAGGATCAAACCATGTTTCCTTCAGAATTTCTCAGTATCCACCAGCGGGCAGCTACTGAGTGTCACTGAAGTGCATGCTTTGTATCATTTCAATCTCGTGTCGGAAATGGTAGCTAACAGAGGCAACCAGCAGGTGCAGCAGTTTGCACAGCAGTTTCTGGTCACAGTTTCGAGATCTTTTTAGAATATCTTTTGGGAACATCAGACTCCTGGGGGAACCTCAGAAAAGAACAGTTAAAGGAGTCTGAGACTTCTAGCAAACTCTAGTTGCTCCTAAAGAGTTGTCAGATGCTCTTGATCAAAAGGTGCTTTGAGCTTTTTTTCCCACCTGACTCCTGATTAAGTAGGGTCAAACATCTCTTCAGTAGATGCTAGGCAGAGGCCTAGAACACAGCAAAGAAATACCTGGTCAGCACCCTGGTAGCAGATGGTGGGCTGGGAGCTGCATCCAATGAAGAACCAGAGCTGGCTGAGCCTGAGCCACAGAGCAGCTCCAGGGGAAAGAAGCAAGGGATTACAGTGGGTAACTTTGTTGTGGGGCATGGAGGCCCCAGTTTGCCATCCTGACCTGTTGTCTAGCAAGGATTACTGCTGGCCAGGGACATGAATCAAAGGTGTTGTGGAGAGATATGTCGAGATTGTCCAGCCCTTCAACTACTGCAGTTGTTATGTTGGAGGGAGGGGATGCCATCCAGAGGGACCTTGGCAGGCTTCAGGAGCAAGCCCATGGGAACCTCATGAAGTTCAACCAGGCAAAGTGCAAGGTCCTGCACATGAGTCAGGGCAATCCCCAATATTAATACAGACTGGAATATAAATGGATTGAGAGCAGCCCTGAGGAGAAGGACTTGGGAATACCGAAGGATGAAAAATCAAATATGAGCCAGCAATGTGTGCTTGCAGCCTAGAAAGCCAATCGTATCCTGGGTTGCATAAAAGGAAGTGTGACCAACAGGCAGAGGAGGGTGATTCTTCCCCTCTACTCTGCTCTCATGAGACCACAACTGGAGTCCTACCTCCAGCTCTGGGGTCCCCAGTACAAAAAAGATATGGACCTGTTAGAGTGAGTCCAGAGGAGGACCATGAAACAGAGGGCTGGAACACCTCTCCTGTGCAAAAAGGCTGAGAGAGTTGGGGTTGTTCAGCCTGGGGAAGAGAAGGCTCTGGGGCCTTCTCTTGTACAGCCTTGCAATGTACAAGGTGGGTTATAAGAAAGTCAGATAAAGACTTTTTTACCAAGCATGTAATGACAGGACAAGGGGCAACAGTTTTAAACTGAAAGAAGGGTTAGATTGGACATAAGAAAGAAACTTTTTTATGATGAAGATGGTGAGACAGTGGAACAGGTTGCCCAGAGAAGTTGTGGATGCCCCATCATTGGAGGTGTTCAAGGTCAAGTTGGATGGGACTTTGAGTACCCTGATCTAGTGAAAGAAGTCCTTGCCCATGACAGGGTCATTGGAACTAGATGGTCTTTGAAGGTCTCTTCCAACTCAAATCATTCTATTATTCTACTGCCTCCTGCTGCTCTTCTGTATGTGCACCAACAATACTGCCACAGGAGACCTGGAATGTATTAAGTGTGGCAATGTGGCCCTGGGGGTGAGGGTCAAGCGCATGGAAGATCACATCATTTTATACTCAATCCTACTGGTCACTGCCACCTCAATCCCTGGAAAAGTAGTGAAATAAATAATCCTGGAAACCATTTCCAAACTTTTAAGAACAAGGAAGTGATTAGGGGTGATCACCAGGGATTTATGAAGGGGGAATAATGCGTGGTCAACCTCAAAGCCTTCTGTGGCAAAATAACTGCATGCATGAGTGTTAGTTAATGTTATCAATGCATCTTGTAGTTAAACAAAATTTTTCACAGATATGTTTATTCATCATAAAAAAAAGACTCAAAAATGCCTTGTGCTGCACTTATTGTTTTGAATAACGAAAAATTGCGTGCAATACAGTGTGAGGAAACAATGGGAGAAAACAAACAATGTAATCCACATTGTCAGTTTACCACACAATAAAGGAAAGGAAAGTCCTTCCTTAACACATTTGATGCTACTTTTTATAATCCTAACACACTCTTGTACAACATACTGTCATCTTTATTTTGCATCTGTGACAACATCTGAGTCACTTCTGTGCTTTTCCCTGAGGGAAAAAGCAGAAATTCATGAAGAATGAAAAGAACAGTATAAAGATAAGTGAACATTTTATAAAGGGAAAATAAACAGGACACTGTCTGAGAACACTCAGGTTAGCATCATACACTAGGAATAACCTCTCACATTAGCATTGTGTTTCTGAAGGGCACTGCAGGGCAAGGATGAGCTGTTCTTATTAGGACTAACTTTAATAAGACATCATTACTCTTATTCCAACATTTCACCAAGAGGCAAGGTTAAAACCCCTGAAGTGGGCTTTGCAAAAATGCTGTTGAAGAATGATTGTTAAATCAAGTGCTGATAGTAAATGGAGGAGGCTTAAGAGGAGGCTGAATGACATAAGAAAAAAAACCTTTCAGTAGGGTGCAGAGGATCAAGAAAATAGTAATTGAATCACAGGTATTGCCTGACCAGGATTAATTTGTCGAGTTCAAAAGCAGAGAGAAGTTGGTTAAGGACTCAATTCTTCTCCATCCATTTTCTCTCACAGCTTTTGTGATGTTATTATTCTTGGTCAAAAGTAAGACTAATATTGAATTTTCACTAATATTATTACTATTATTGATTTTGTATTCTTTTCCATTTTTTTTTATTATAGCAAGCCCTACTGAGTTTTATGGTGCCTTTTCTTTTTCTAGAGCTTTACAATTTAGCATAAGTAAAATGCAAAGTTAACTAGATATTTTATATGTATTTACAGGAGATAATGAAAATTACATGTACAAATATAAATAGACACAAGTTCTGGAAGATTTTGTTCATGATTTTGTAATTTAAATGAGTTCTTTATGTTACTAAAAAGAAAAACCCAGAAAGTTTAAATAAATAACCAAAAAAACATCAAACAAACAAATAAATAAATCAATATATTGTCAAAACCCAAGACTTCTTAGTGTTTCAGACTGGTAAAGGAACTTTCTTAATGCAAGGCATGATCGAAAGGTCCTTTTCGTTATTGGACTTTGATTCATATGCTTAATGTTACCCTTATAATACTTTCAAGCCTGTATGGGTTGTTTAAATTATCTCAATGTTTAAATGAGTCCCTCTGCATTGTACTATGGAGAGATGAAATTTAATTTCCTATTCACTAAATAAAATTAGTACTGCTTGAAAATGGTAACATATCTTACAGTGTTTGAAATACAGCTGTGCACAGTCAGTTTTGTGTTACATATGTAAGTCTAAAGACTGTAAAGAAGTTACTAAATATTGTTAACTAAACAACTTAGAAAAATAAGGTATAAATTGTATAATATTTTACTGAGTTATGAAAACATGGAGTGACTATTATTAATGAAAATGTAACATTTAATTGTATAATGGTTATATATAAAAATATAAGGAGAACTATATATCTGTTGTATAATCTTTAACTAGAGGGAGATCTTTCATTTGAAACAGGAAAATCCATCAATAACTAATATTGGGATATGATTCAGATTTATTCTGTATTGTATTCCTTCTTTGGTACTGGAAGAATAAATATGGTGTCATTCTATAAAGAAAGATAATTTACAGATATCAGAAATGGCATCTATATTTCAGTAGGTAACCATCAGTTTTCACAAAGATCTACTCACTTGCAAATTATCATGATTTTTGACTGTGATTTTTTTAAATGTAGGAAGAGCAAAAACTCAAATACATGTTCAACCAGTCATTAAAAAATAAATTATTATTATTTTTGCTATTATTACTTACATCTTGTATGAACAGGGTTTATAGGTACTACCAAAACACACTGTAAATAACTGTTCCTATTTCACATTTATTAGGTAGCTAGAGAAATCAAACAGAATTCACCAAAAACCTCTGGTAGATCTGTAACCTATCATATGGTAGACTGAAGAGTCTTTATTCTTTTGGAGCTTTCTTATGTCACTCGGGGTAATTTACTTCTGCCTTTCATCTGTGCAGTAAAATGGCAGTGAAAACACTGGTGTCTTTCACAGAATTTTGGTGAGCAGAAAAGTTTTAATTGTTGTAAAGTATTCAGTATGATAATAGGGGCGATGCAAAGGAAGTATCACTATTCCATTTCAAACGTAGTCTTCTAGAGCCTCTAAGCAGATGCTGAACTCTAAGCATCTGCATAAACCCATCACTGCTATGCAGGGCAAGTGAATGTTTCTAGTAATTTAATTCCTACAGGACTAAACCTGAGCAGAAGTTCCTGGTATAAACAGAAAATGTAAATAGATAAAGCTGTTACCAACCTGAATGAAAGCTATACATTCTTTTGGATTCAAAATCCCTTAAATTCATGTAATCTGGGACTTGTAATAGTCATGTCATAGCTGACATTCTAAAGAACGATTCTTCTGATATTCCTGAGCTTTCTCTTTCTGATTATCCATCTGTGTTTTAATCTCTCTGAAAATGAAATTCAGTTACAAGCTAAAAGCTGTTAATGGATGTGAACAAATGGGGAAACAATGTGACAATATGGTAAATCTGAGCTCCCTTTCATTCCTGAACAATAGTATCTTACTTAAGCATGAAGAAAACTTATGACTCTAATGAATGTCATGTGGCACATTTTTGCCATTACTTATAAAGCCAGCTTCAGAAAGGTGACTCATAGCAGGATCTGATAAAGTATTAGCATATATTATTGCCATCTCTTTTTCGTGTGTGTATGTGTAAAACAAAGCAGAGTTAGTGATGAAAATGTTAGTCGTGACAGTAAGACCTTTTGGAAATGTACACTACACTTTTCTTTCCTTTTGTTCACTAGCTCAACAATCCTTTCACTAATCATTTCTCTGATTCTAATTTTCTTTTCGTGAAACCATCTCTGTCTTATATTTATGCCTAAACACACTTTAATTCAATAAAATGAACTAAAAAGTCACCTCTTAAAATAAAAAGCATGTGTTATCACCAGCAGTCACTGATTTCTACATTGCCAAATGTAGACTAATGACTGCCACCATTGTTGGATCAGATTTATTTCTACTCCAAATGGTATATGGCAGCTAGAGTATGATTCTAGATTGGATTCTTTGTGTGCATGAAATTATGGAGCCATCTTGTTTTCAAAGGAAAAAACAAAATTTTTGTCTGAGACAAGTTGCCCAAAAAAACCCCTGCTGCAGTAACAGATGAGTGATTATGTAGTGATTTGTAGCATAATTACTTATGAGAGACCTAACAGTTTATGTTGCTGGCTAGATATCAGTTAACTGTTTTACATAGTCTACTATCTTTTTGCCTATTTTAACAAACATAAACCTTTTCCAGCCTCCTTAACTGCAAGTCCTAGACTATTTACTATATATTAAGTCATCAGATTTATCAGTGAATCTTGGTATTCAGAAAGGAAATCAATGGGAGTTACTGTACTTTTGACTGCAAAGAGGAGCATAAGAATGAATATTTAATAGGATGTCCACTTAGGATACTCTAAACATCATTACTGGCACTTGTCCAGCTAAAAAAAGAGAAGGGGGAGGAAACTACACACTGCTTATTTTAATTAAGTGAAATTACGTGGTTCAATAAAGCATGACAGCCTGTATAATGAAAGAAGAGACCCATGTTTATGAGAGAATTATTGATGGCAAAAATGTTGGCAGTGTGCATGTTTTACTGAGACAGTCAAAAGCCATTTTATTATCTTTTCATTCGTAATTTCCTGTAACATGCTTCAATGTGTAAACTGATAACAAGACCGTGTGGTGGGGGAACCTTTTACTATTTTTTATAAAAATGAACAAGACCATTTTTCTTCTTCACTTCAGAACTAAATGTTGAACATTTCATAGACTGATGTAGAGCATGGTAGAAGTAAGCAAAAAGAAACAAGAGAATACTTATCTTGAGAGTTATTTATTCCGTGAACTGGGATAGTAGATGCGGGTTTTGGGAGGGAGAGGGATTGTAAATGTAAGTAATGAAGGCTGGAGTCTGATTGGCACAATAAACTGTAATTTTTGCACTACATAGAAAATTGCTTTAGAATAGAACTAGAATATATATTCTGCTTGCTGTATTTCACCAAAATGTGAAATTTCACACAAAGCTAACAAAATTCTGACAAGGAAAATAGATACTATCTTGGCAAAATTAACATTTAATTTCTTAGAAATGCAATGTTAGAATTTCTCTGAGATTTAGGGAAGCAATAGTGCAGGAAGGAAAGTAAAAGCTAACACATGAAATATGTCATGTCAAATTTTAAATAGGAAATGAATAAAAGTATTTTGAAACCACTAGTCAGTAACAAAAAAAAAAGGATAACTTTTATAAAGAAGTATTGAAAAAATTGAGTCCAAATGAATATTTTCACTAACAAAATTTCTGTAAGATGCCCTTACACTTAGAAAAAAATATAAATTAATATTTCTGAACAAAACCAACTATTATCTTTATATCTGACATTAAGATGCAATCAGCTTACTTATACTTCTGCTACTGTAAAGAATTGAAACCCTTATCCCAGCCAACCTCCAGTAAAACAAATGACATCTGTCCTCTTTCAGTGGACTTGGAATGGATTTTAATATCAGTACTGTCAATATCAGCGTATGGAGTATGATGTAGGAGAAAAAATTATTTTGTTCCTGCAAGAAGACTGAAAAAAGACGCTGTTCTCTTGAAGTATTTTAATGGTAGTTCATACGTGCACACATACATACAGGCATACAAAGAAAGTACTCTCCTTTTAGAGAAACTCCTGCCCAGAGCAACCTTTCATAAAACCTTAACTGAAAAATATGAAGGAAGGCAGGCAGAGGAATGAGAGAAGAAGGTGTTTCTGGCATCCACTTTCTGCTGAGCTCAGAAGGCAATGGAAGTTGCATCCTCCAAGGACTAATGCAGGAGTTCAGGGCATTGTTTCTTGTTGTGGTCTAGATTCAAAGTTACTGGGGCAATGTTTTATGGAGAAAATATCCTGCCTATGTGGCAGGCAGCTGCAGTGGATGGATAGGCAACTACTTTTTTTGTATCCTGGGCACCATGATATCCAGCAGCTCTGATCCTTACATTTTTGTTTTCCTAATGAATTTGTATTTTTCACTTTAAACTGAGTAATAATACATACTTCCAAGCAAATCTTTATTAAATGTACGGCATAAGACTGCCTGCAAAGGTAATCTAGAGGGTAAGGCCGATTAATGAAATTAACCAATCACAACAAAAATTTGGCACATGATAATTCAAAATAGCCGACTTCAAATAAACCCTTAGTTATAAAAGATGGTAACTAACTTCACCTGTCTAAGAATGATTAATGTATATTAATATACTTGTTACATGGACCAAAACCTTCAGATAAATCAGCCTGTTAAATTCATGGTGCTTGTTGATCAGATTTTCATGTTGAACATCCATGCCTGTCCTCAGCTTCTTCGTAGTTAACACTTTTTTGTGTCTCCAGTAGGGCATTCGGGTCCAATAGCTATTAATAGATTGTTAAAAAAAGGTTCTGCCTCTGGAGAGTCTTCTGTTAATTTTACATACAGCATTTAAATCAAACCAATACTGTAAGTCCTGGCCTAAGTTGAGTAGCTAAAATATGTTCTGCCATCACTAATTTTAATCTTATGTTTAGCTACCACAAACAGTGAGCTTTTGCCAAAAAGAGTGGCTAGTATAGCTTATTGACTCGAGATTTAAAATGGTAACAATAATTGTTGTGTATTTCTTGTGATTAGTTTAATTACCCCATTTGCTCTGAAAGCCTCAACATTAATTCACATTGACTGTAATGTTAATTACTGGCGGGGCAGAGACATTCAAATGGTGGCTCATGCTGCAAAGTGAAGTCGTTGATAACTTAAGCAGATGGTTCTGTGCTTTAAAAAAATAAGAGCTTAACCTGTCATTACTTCCTCTTTTTTTTGGTGGGTTTGTTTTTTATTTGTTTTTTCTTTTAAGAGAAAATGCCAATGAAGTCAAGAATAAGAATACAAAGTACTTCTTCTGGCACAAGTGAGAAAAGTGCTAAAAATATGTTTTCAAATACTTAGCAGGTCTTTTGGGGGGTGGCAGAATAAGGCATGATTAAGGGAAAATAATTGCAGTCCAGATAATTTCATCTGAACTTGCTACTCTATTACATTCCTAATATCCCATCATAGACATTTGTTTCTCATCCTGACCTCGGCACAGACCAGAGCGGCAGAAAGAATCTTACAGGTTCAGCAGGGCTGCTATTGCTGAATATCTTGCTGTCTCCCAGAGGGAGCGGTGTTCATTTGAGATTTTAGAGAATAAGAGCCTTTTTATAACCTCAATTACCACAAGGTCAATCTGCAACTGAGCGTTCGAGTGGTACTTAGATTGCCTGGTAAGCAGCTGTGGCCCAAGAGCTATGTTGAAACCGAGTTAAATTGTCATCAATGTCTATCTGTTAATGACAGTAGCTAAAGAGAATCTTTCTGATAATTGGCTTTTTGAGGAACCAGGGAAGAGATTTGATTCTTGAACAAATAAAGCCTTGTCAAGATTAAACTTTCATTTATAAGAAATGTCTCTGTTTCCCCTCCATCATTCAGCTATGTAAACATATATATGCACGTGTGTATTTGTGTGTATATGTATACATATGCACACGCATGCATATCTGCATGCGCTATATACAAAGTATTTTTTCTAGGCAACAGCTTCTATACATTTCAAAATTTCAAAAACATTATGTATGCATTCTGCTATCAATAAATATATATTACATTTTTTGTGATAAATATATTTATGCTTTGCCATGAGATTCATGCATAAGAATTGAAAATTACTGTGAAGCTGGTGGCAATCTGTCAATTGATTGAGAATCCTTCAATCCCTTCAACTTTTATTCTTTCAGTAAGGTCTCACTGTAGGTCAAAATACAGTAGGAAAAACAGAATTACAGTGTGATGAATAAAGCGATTCAACTAGATCAGAAACCAATGTTCAGCATGGCAATACCTAAATTGGAATGTTCTAAATCAAAACCCCAAAACAAAACCAAATGGTCTAACTTAATGCCTATTACATATCATGGTAAGGGACTAAATATGTTGTAGTCACTGCAGTTTGAATGTTTGTGATGTATTAGAAACATATACATTTTATGCATTATGTCAACTCTCTTTGATCCTCCTTTGGAGCTCTAAGCTCTTGCTGACAGTTACTTAAGGGTGATAACTTTCTGGAAAAAAAAAAAGACATTATTGCACACAGAGGATTGTATACTATCATTATTCTTTTTTTTTTCTTTCTAGAAAGGAGCTTTCCACTACTCCTTTCAAAAATCTAGCTAGCAGATGTATTGATGAAGCCCATGCTTTTGTCGAGGAATGACTAAGCAAAAAGGTAGGCTTTGTAGCCTCTGCTACATGTACTTTGTTTGACTGTAGCTTTTACTGAAACAAACAAAACACTCAACTGGGGCTTATCTCACCTAACTTTAGGACATCCACGGAGTAGAAATCTGCACCAACACCAGTTATCTAGAGTTCTTTCGCAGTCAGTGGAGAAAAACAGGCACTGCTACAAGGTGATGCATCTCATTCTAAAGCCGGCATCCAAACCAGGCCAGGTTAATCACATTCCAGAAGATAGGTGAGATGAATCCCAGCTCTACTGACTCGAACAGTAGTTTTGCTGTGAAATGTGACTCAGAGCTCACATAGTCGTGATCTCAGTGAGGGGTGAGCCTAGCTCATGTCTGTGAAAGAAGAAATGTGAATTTTATGCTGTGGAAGATGAAATTGACTGTGGTTTTAGCTTCTTGCAATCAAATAAATACCACATACTGACACATAAACCAGTCATGTTCCAGAAAACAGTAAAAGATTTAGGGAAACTAACACAGAACTAAGGCACTCACAACTACAGCTATCATCTCCATGTTACCTTCAGAATTTCCTAGCTGCCTTCTGTTTCTGCTTCCCTCATTTGGGAAACTCGGTGACTATCTCCTACCTACCCAGACAGTAGACCCAACTCACTTGTAAAGCTCAGTCTGGCCTGGGTCCCATACTGACAGGTTTTCCCATATCATAAAACGTGTGGATGGCAACCATTTTAGAGCACTGGGGGGGGCGGGGGCAGGCAGAGAGGAGGAGCATCATATTTCCCACTCCCCTCAGGTCAATCCATTTTTGCCTACTGATTCCAGCACTTCAGCTGGAAGAAGCAGTCTTTTTATATTCTCTGTTCCTTCAGCTAGCTCTTGTACTGGTTTTCTGACCAACCAGATCTATCATTTTTTAATCCACAATATAGGAGGAATGGAAGTAATTCTGCCTTCCGACCTATCATTTTGTTTGATAAAGCAGTTCTGCGGGAGATTTCCAACAGTTTCAGGAAAGCAGTTAACTCTGATCATCCACCTCTGAATCAAATAGACTTATATGAAATATAAGCACAATTTATTTTTTGACAGAAAAACCCCTACCTTTTTTTGAAAGAATGAATGCAATGCCTGCTCACAGGAAAGGATTCTGAGTTGTTAATCTCAGATAAACTGAGGTAAACACCAAATTAAATGCTTATACACAAGAGAAAGCAGTTTAAGAGATAAGCATTTACATCTACACTGCTAAATTAATTTGTTTGAGGGAGTGATCCCTGGCAAATGTTTTAGACGGGTTTGCATCCACTGCACTAGCTCCCTGTAGGAAGCATTAGCTATGTCTATGCCATAGAGTGCTTGGATTTACCTCTTCTCCGGTTCATATGTGTGGCATACAAATATTATAATTATAACTAGTTTTTTTATATGTTCATCTTTTTCAGTTCAAAGCGTCTGAAATAGTTTGAAGGTTGTACTGCAGCTAGCCAGAGTCATATTTGTACACCATGAAACACTGTTTATATGTTGCATGTACTGAAGTACAGCAGGAAAGAATCTCTGGATTAAATGTGAGGTCAAAGCTTTCTGGGACAGTGTTGGAAATTGTTTGAGAAAGCAGTGCTGGAAATGATCTAAAAGAGCACATATGCCCTGAAATATGGAGACACACCCTCCATGGGATGATTTATGCTCATAACATTAAAGATCTTTAAGGTCCCAAATAGAAGATCTTTTTTTTTATTATTTATTTGCTTTACAATTCAATCTTATTTTCACAGTTTATGACATCAGCAAAACTTCTTGAGTGAATTATTGGCCAATGTGTGAATTTCAGTCATCTCTCCTTGAAGCTGATATATATTCCAGTTTATTTTTACAGTTTTAATATTTCTGTTTTTTCCACAGTCAGGAATATTGAAAAAAGAAAGATTCCCTTTGCTTCTTTTTCTTGAGAGCTACTTTAAGATATTTTTACATTGAAATGAGGACAGTAGAAATTCAGTAGGTTTTCCATTTCACTCAAAGCTGCTAAGCTTTACTAAAAGAGAATGGAGAAGAGAGGATATTTGGCTAACAAATTTTGTCCCAGAAGGCAAATTACACAGAAGATGATTATTGCACTGGTACCTTGACTACAAATTCGATAAAGTGCTTAGCACAGCCCATCTCTGTGCTGCGTATACTAAAAACAAGTGGAACCCCTGGGCACTGCAGAAAATACTGAAGGACACCTGATACCGTTCATTGTCATTTGTCTTCTTTAGTGTCGAAACTTTGTAAAACTTGGCAAAACATAGAAGAAAGAAAAGCTAGATAGGGAACTGATAATTGTCAAGGTCAAAAGGAGTGTTTTTCTTCTTTGAAGCTGTCAGCAAAAATAGCATTCGCAAGTTCACTTCTTTGGCTTTTTTTTTTAGCTTTACATTTTGACATTTTAAAAGCCTATGTCTAGGTTTTCAAGAGAGTTCTTTCCTCACTGGAATTAGAGCTTTAGCTATGTCAGTGCTGAAGGACAATTATATGTAGAGATGGTCAGCTGGATCCATTTACTCAAGTTCTGAGTGACTATTTTCCCAGGTTTCAAAAAGTAGGTCATTGATATCCATCTCTTCTTTTTTTTTTTTTCTGATGAAAGTACACTAGAACCTGAGTCTTAGTGTGTGCCAGGAAAGTTCTTGGCACATGCTGAGACCTGAAAAATGTTAGAAAGATCACATAGTCTGCAATGAATTCTTATTCTGTAGCATGCCTGACATCTGCTAATTCCAGCAATCATCCCTCTAAACTGTAAAAGAATGAATTGAAAAAAAAATCTTCTCACATATACTGGCCTCTTACCAAGTGGTAGGTTTTGAACAGAGGTAGCACATATACGTATGTATACACATAGATTTTTCACGACTGCTATAGTAAGTAGCTGAAATATCCCTGGCTCATAGTCATGGCTGAACACTGATTTTTACAGACTTTTGCACTTGTGTTACATTTTTACTCTTTTTGACACCTGCTCTTGTTTAGTTGGTGGCTAAACATATTGGCTTTGACATTTTCGCAACCCTAAAGAAAATGTAGTTCGTCTGCTCATAATTTGTGGTCTCTGTCTTTCTGCCACAGATAAAAACAGAGAAGCAAAGAGCGTACTTCCTTTTGGACAGTCATGGCCAATCATTTACTGGTCTATAATCAAGAGATTCAAATCTATTCTTTAATTCTCAAAAGTGCATTCTACATTAAGGAAATACTAGAGAGCAGGATAGCCCCTTTAGCAAGTATAATAACCAGCAGTTTATAGAGCTGTAACCAATTGCTGGCACACGTGAAGTTGCTCTTCCAGTGCCCTGTGGCAGCAGCGTTGAGCCAGCTTGAGTCTAGTGTTTATGGGGACAAAGCACCGCAGCAGCTTACCCATGCTGTCAAGCCAATCTGTGATCAAGCCTGTTTGCACCCACTACTGTATTCATGCTCTAATTTGCTACTTTTATTCTTTCTAATTATTCTGTACAAATTGAATTAGATTTGAAAGGACAAAATATCCCATCTGAACCTAACGTATATTTTATGCTACATGTTATTGCATACTACAGCGTTTCAGAGACACTCGTTCAAATTCCCCCAGTGAAAAGAGGAAATTAAACATAATTTCTCTTATATGACTGACAGTTTTGCTCTTATTACCTTCTTAGGAGATAGTGATGTCACCACAGATGGCAGCTGTTTCTTGCACACAGTGTGGGTTAGTAGGCTTTTTCTGGGAAGATCTACTAGAGCAAGTACACGGATGAGACAGGAAGATAAATATTTAGTTTGTAGTTCCTTAGGGACCTTAGCATAAGGTAATCTATCAAGTTTTTAAGCACCTTCAAGACTTCTGGGCATGTCAAGAAATACACATTTTGGATGCCTGGAAACTTTTAATATTGAGGACTTAAGTATGCAATGAATAGCAACCAAGTACATATTCTGATCATCTCAAGTTTGCACTGTGCTTCACAATTAGATACTTGTGCTGTATGATAAATCGTATCCTCTGAGTCTCAGCTCCTTGCCCATAAGCTAGGTGTAATAACAACACTTTATTTTCTATGGAATATTCACTTAACATAGTCATGAAGGTAGGGAGAAAGCAATCATACAAGTAAATTAATATCTCTAATAGAAAGCCAGAGTCATAAAGGATGTTGACCATTGCAATTTAAATCAAAAGATAAGAATTATGATATTCAAACTTTATTTTACTGGTTATTTTCAAGCTCTTTACAAGCATTCTATACATCTATACCACAAATCCTTTCTGATACAATACATGTGATTTTACTTTTTAAAAAATTTACATTTTTATACCAACTAAACAAAGAGAAGACATATTTGTTTTTTCCTGGCAGTTTATTACACTAAGCTAATCGACATAAGCTATGCAGGTAAATTAAACTGTTGATACCTGAGGAATGACATCTAAACTAGGAGAAAGTACCATTATAATTTAACTGGCAAATGTTTTTCTTAGTTGTCTAGTACCAAGTCTTTTCCACCTGATTAAGGCACAAGAGCCAGAGTGTGTTTTGTTTATTTTCATTAGGTGGCATAGTACTGATTTGTTCATAATTGCAACATCCCAGAGCTATCTTGCGAGTGTCTATGTGGCCCTTGGTAATTTTTGCAGTTGCTTTTGTTTGCCCCATTTGTTTAACTTTAATAACAATTTTTCCTACAGGAGTTGTCACTTTGCCAACTTATATCCAGCACTAAGGTTTTTACTTTGTCTGTGTTCTGGAAATTGGTGGAAGCTTTACGATATGCAAGCAAACTAAGCATTTGGATACAGTACATTGGTTAGCTGCTTGCTAACTCTCTATTTCTGGAGTAATTTAAATGTAGCCATCTTAGCAGTTTTGCAAACAATATAAAAAGCAGAAAAAAAAACCCAACATGTGGTATATGTATATATAAGTAAGTAGAGCTGACCTTGGAAAGTAGGAAACAAGCTAATAATAATAAAAAAAATAAATAATATTATTAAATAAATAAATAATAACAAAAATTAGACAAAAATTAACTTCATGAAAGAAATAATAAGGAAGTTCAAAATTCAAAATTTCAGGAATTTATAGCTGCTGAATATCTTCGCCTCTTGCTTTACACTATAGTTATTCTATGGGAACACAAAGTACTATATTCCTACAAATCAAATTAGTAACATTAGACCTCAACTTTGTACCTGTGCAAGTACTCATACAATGCTCAAGGTGATGACAAATCACCTGTGTTTCCTGTTACACATTTCCTTTGGAATTGACTTTTTTTTCTTTTTTTCGTTCGCCTCCCACCCCCAAGGCGGGTTTGGTGTTTGGTGCACATTGTTTATTTTGGGGTACACGGTTAAAATGAGCATAAAACAGAGTGGATTGTTTGACACGCTGTTACTCCCATATAATGACATGACTGTCATCTCCAAGAAAGGACATTTTCCCCACATGTAGGTTACAAAAGTCCTTATCTACAGTAGCATCACTGTTGTTTTACTCTGTTGGACTCAGAGGAGCAAGAGTTAAAGTATCTGTGTAGAAACTGGATGATTTGTTGCAATAAAGTCCTTGGGTCAGGTTCCTCATTGAGGGGAGCTGCAGCAACTTGTCTCATATACAGTAATGACTCTGGAGCGACTATTTTATTGCCTAGAAGAGTGAACAACGAGGCCTCTGGGAGGCAACTCAACATGGCCTTAGCTCACTAATAGAGCTGAGAACAGCTTAATTTAGTGTAATCATAATTTGCATGATTTTTCTTCTGCAGCTTCTGTTATATGAAATTCTCCTATGAAAAAGCTAGTAAAAAAATCAATGGAAGGTCCAAGAAGGGAGATAGAGGGCACATCTAATTTCCTTCAAGTTTTAGAAGCAATTAGTTTTATATAAAAGAAAATGTGGTTTGTCTTAGCTACTATAGCTGCAAAAATTCTAGATCGCAAACTGGAATGAGGTTTTTAAAGAAATCTAGAGTGACTGAAAGACCTATATCCCATGTGACAATTTTAATTAACATCACAGTCCTTTTTTCATTATGCATGTTCCTTGAATACATACAATTTGTGGTTTCACTGCTAGGTCAGTTCTAATCCATAGCTCTGATTTGTTTGATCATCAGTATGAAAAAAGCTGTTTACTTCAGCAGTCTTATAAACAAGATGCCATAATACAACAAACCTCCACCATCTTTAAGTTGTTAAGAATAGTACCAAACATTGCAGGGAGATAAATATTATGTAGGGATAGGTGTAATGTCAAGGAAACAGTTTTGCTAATAATGAACAGTGAGTGAATTACCTCTCTTATTAATTAGACATGTTTCTGGTGTAGTAAATTAATATAAATGGGTAGGTAAGCAGCTGTGAGGAGGTCCCAAATTAGTATGAAAGACACCAACTATTTATGCAACTATATTTTTCCTATTAAGCTAAAAGCCAGCTAGACCATGTGGCCACATTTCAGATTAATTTATAAAGGTGTAAATCACAGATAACACTGTTGTAAATCTAGAGTAATTCCAGCAAGCACAATGAAGTTACTCACAGCTTGCATTAGTGTAATTGGAATTGGAATACGGTTTGTATTGTAATAACGCACCAAGTATTTGGCAAAATTCACTTTGCTGGGGAAAAGCCTCTTAAGTTTTCCACTGAAATTTACTTCAGAGGCCAAATAAGAGTAGAGCTGTATGCCTAATCCCAGGATGGACTAAGTAAATTTATACTGCGTTCTTTTCACAGAGCTGTTCATTGTTAATGGCGAATTCACTTGTGTATACTTCTAGGAGACTGCCTAATTCACAGACCATTTAAAACAGAACCACTGCTGATAGCTGTAATTAGTTTCATAGCAACTCTTCCTCCTGCTGCTGCAAGAGTGAGGCTGCTAATCCAACTTCTGTAATAGGCATGTGCCAATTAGTACAGCCTGAACCTAGCCCAATGATATTCTAATGAAAGGATAATAGTTGAGGAACTGAGTTTATTTTTTTATTTAATCTTGGAGGTATTCCACTTGCAATTTGTTTACAAAGGTCAACTTCAGTAAAATAGTTGTATCCTGTTTTGGTCCCTCTAAACCGGGAACTGTAAATACACTTTCATTTTTGTAACACTGGGGTTCTGAGAGAGCACTCAATGACAGTGTAATGTTCAAGAAGTCTTGTATAGGAGATTAATTTGGAAACATTTATCAAATCCAGTGTCCTGCTTTATTCTTTCTAATCTTCAAAATATTTATTCTTAAACAGAAGAAAAATCTGAGATCTTAATAGCTAGGTGTTTATAAGATTAGAAATCTAACTATTTTTTTTTCCTCTTTCTGCATGCCTAGTATAGAGGTAATTTGTCAGTTGGGGAGGGATAAAATGAAGTATTTGTACCTATTCCTCAAGCAGAAAGTCTCTTTTTCTTCAGGAATAGGAAACATTTTATTTTGCTGATCCTTTGAGTTGCTTTCTATTCACTTGTTAAATTCTATATGGCTTTTGCAAGTATTTGACATATCTTTTTTGCATCTATCTATAGTTTAGTGTTCAGATACACTTAACATTCCATCTGTCTTTTGCAACCCCAGTTTTCAGTATTTTCTCCAAATGAGAACTAGGAAATGAAATTTATAAACCAAAAAATAGACTAAAGTTTTTAGGCTACATTTCTGACTTCATCTGCAAGATCTTTTCGTATCACTTTTACTATAAAATCCAGCCCATACAATCTTTGCATATGAATTTCAACTATATTGAAGAGCCTGGTGAACCAGTCCTTCTAAAGAAACCTTTTGCATTTTGTATAGTCAAAAAGTCTTGCATCTGATCCATACAACCTATGAGAGCCAGGTGCTTTGAAGGTTTTCAGAGGGAGCTCATGCACTCATAAGGTGTCTAGTTCAGGCATCTAAGATGACTGACATCTCTCCGTGGTCCTTAACAGTTAATGAACATCAAGGCTACACAATCAAACTAGATTTTTCTGAAGTAATCCCCCCAGAATCATGTGTAGGATGGGCACTTGGTCCTCAGAAAAGCTGTTTTGCTCTTCATATCTGCTCCTAGCAAGTTGCATTATTTGCTACCATAAACGTAACGCAGCTATCTCCCCCACTGATTTCAAGCACATCTGAAAAGTGTAAGTCATACTTGCTATACATATGAGTTTCTTTGGAAACAAATAAGACAAATGATGTGGTGTATGGAGATGAAACAGTGTGTCTAAGTCAGTGCATATCAAGGGCTGAGAAGAAAGGTTTTGGCGACGACTAACAGGATGCTTGCGGTAAAATGCAGGTCAGCCTATGACTTTGTGTCATCCCCATGGGACTTCCTTGTCATCACTAAATCAAAAGAATGAAGTTAGCATGTTTTCACTCAATTATGACATATGGGTTTTTTTGTTTGTTTTGTTTTGAAAGATTACTCTTTACCTGATGTACCTCTTAAGACTTAGGAGATATAAAACTATATTTGAAAGAATCCTACTGAGCAGAGCCATGCATGTTATGTGGAATGTGCACCAAGGTACTACTGGTGACAAGCACTTGAATATACTTCATAACTGAGCTAGCACATCACTATGTACTCCTTCTTGGTTAAAAACAATGTAAGAGTTATGCCAATGAACATACTGATTACACTAATCAGCTCTCCCTTCCTCTTGTCTCCTACCCCCCCCCAAAAAAAACCCCAACCCACATTCATGTACTAAAACCTGGAATCCTAAAACTGTCATTACAAAAAGGTGGTAATTTTCCTGAATTCCAGGCAGCTGACATTGGGGTCACTCTCTTTAATCATGGAAAGAGTGGGGAGTGGCTCCCACCTGGAGAGAGAAAGGAAATAGCATTCCTGTCATCCCAGATTGTTTAAGCATGTTGCTGATACAGCAATGCTATTGACAAGCAGCAGCTGTGGAGGGGGCTCTCGTTATTCCTGTGTCTCCACTTGCAAAGAATTCCTCAAAGACAGTGCTGTGATTTTCTGGAACCAAAAATATGATAAAAATGGACTGACCTTGCTTAACATATGAAAGAACTGTCCTTTATGTAACAGGAATTTTCTTTCTAAAATATGTAAATTGTTATGTTTTCTCTCTACAGATGAAAAAGAATAAGAATGTTTCATGTAGAAAGAATTGTATTTTGAAATGTCTTAGCTTCCTGAAAGCACTTTAGGAAAAACAAACAACAACTACCCTTACACTTGCAAAAGCCATGCATGTGCCTGTAACCTGTACAGAGAGATGTAGCTACCACAAAAAATGCTCTCTTTATAATAGGAAAAAGAGGAAAAAAGATTAAAAGGAATATAGGCTGCATGCTGAAGCTGATGAGTGACAGAACACAGCCCATTTTGTAAGATCAGGTACAGACAAATTCTGTTTAATCAGTGAAATGAAGCGCTTGCCAAAGTGATGAGAATGGTAGAAGAGTATGAAGAGAAGAGACTGAAAGAGAGGAAAAAATATTCAGTGAAATCTCTGAGAGCAGAATTAAATATGATAGATGGCAAAGCAGGCACTGTCATGGCTTGCTGTCAGGGGAATTGTTTTGGTTTTGTTTTATTGCATTTCCTCCTTTATTTGTGCTTTCCTTTCAAGGGTAGAAAATGAGAGGGAAAACATTTTTTTAAATTCACGATAGTTTGGGGGATTCTGTGCCTCTTATTAATGAACTTTGTGTTACTGCTTAACCCTTTTCTATCTCTTGGCCAACTCTTAGGAATAATACTAATCCAGAAATTTCATCTAATAGCCCTTTCACCGAGTTCTGAAAGTTTGCAGAGATTTTGCTTACACTATTAGATCAGTGCTAAAAGATGCAAGAAATCTGTACATGCTCAGTGGAGATAGACTTCAAGAATGTTTAGCTGCTAAAAATGACATTCCACATTCAATGTATGTACAAACAGTAGCTTTTCAAAAGTCCTATCCAAATTGGGCAGATTTCCACAAGCCTGTGCCTTTTAGTATTCCAAAAATATGAAACATAGGAAAAACATTTTAAGCAATATTTTTAAATGGTTAAATAAAGTTTCCCCATCCAACCTGGTTTCATTTTAGTGTTTTTTCTACACAAGCTGAAAATGTTAGATCAAAGGTAGCCTGAAAATCCCTCGTAGGATATTTAGACAAGGCTTTCCTCTGAAATCATGTAATTAAGAAAGTGAAAAGAGACTGACCAGAATGGGTTGAGGAGAGCTAAAACGGAATAGCAAGTAAAACCATTTGTTTAAATAAAAATAGATTCATAAGTTTAAAAAAATAAAATCTCATTTAACAGGTTGTCAACATGGAAAACTGGGCATATACATTTATAGTTGTATGAAGTTACATGTAACTAATAATAATGTTTTAGAAAGAAAGTGTCAGACAAATTTAATAACAAATGATGCTACAAGTCATGTAGGATGAAAAATCTGTTAGAAATGTGAAAAAAGGGGCAGTGATGTCTTTTCCATGAGAATTAAAATACTTCTAGAGAAAGTATTTGGTAAGAGCAGCTGATAGTTTATTTACAAGAGCGTTATAAATATATGTCCTTTATACATACTTTCTTTCTCATTTGCTTCCACTGATTTTAAGGTTGCTGTCTCTGTGTTTTTTTTCTAAAGAAAAAAAAAACAAGCTGGTGAACAGATAACCTTATTCTAACAGCGACATTTTGAGTGGGGATAGAAGAAAACCCAACCTCCTCTGTGCACAGTCAGCATGACTCCATAAGGACAAATGGTTTTATTTATTCACACACTAGTAAAATCCTCCCTGCAGAGCCAAGTTCTTTAGCAGGGTCTAATTTTTGTGTTTTATTTTTATTTCCCACAGATGTTGAAGATGCTAGAATGAGAAGGGCTTTTTCTGGTGGGATTTTTAGACAGGCTTTTCTCTGTAAGCCATAGTATTCAAAGATAAAAGAGAGCAAGATGGTTTTGGGGATTTACAGAAAACAAAAAGCAGGAGAAAAAAGTTTTTTCTTTCAACAAGACCAATTAATCAATTGGTAATAACAGTAAATAGTTATATCAGTGTTCGCACTATACACTTTTTCTTCAGCTTCTCCTTTCCACTTACTTGGATAAAATCAGCCACCAGCTTGGAGAAGTTTGCATGTTCAGCTCACTTCAGATTTCTCATATGCAGCTGTCTGCATCTAGCCTTTCATGATCACCTTTCTCTGTAATAAATGGAAAGAAAAGGTCTGATGCAGGGTATAATACATCAGAATCACTTTAGATATTTACTTTAGGATGAGAGGAATCTTACCCCATGAGTGGCATATTTTTCTACATGTAACTATTAGGAGTGTAGGTGACTTGCCAAGGCATAGATATCTACATTTCAGCTTCTGGTTTTGGTGAGACAAATCATGTCCTTGACATTCACCTTCTTTTCAGAAAGAATGAATGGTTTCAATCCATAGAGACAATTCAGTCAGATGAAAAAAAAAATAACAAAATAGAAAGACAGTACTAGACCCTTTCAAAGGAAGGCAATACCCATCAAAGTAGAGATGGTCACAGAGACATCTCTCAGAGTCACAAAATACATCAACTATCTAAAACGGAAAAGAAACAATCAAAGCAGTCTTCACAGGAGAGCATATACACAGTAAGAGAAATAACATGAAATAGCAATAGATAATGGAAGGCAGATGCTTTTACAAGAACTGTGAAAACTGCAAATCTATGATCCCATGCTTGTCAGTGCACTAAAGAAAAAAAAAAGAAAAAAAAGAGGGAAAAAAGGAAAAAAGAAAATGAAAACAAGAAAAAAAAGGAAAACAAAGGAAAAAAAGGGGGAAAAAAAGGAAAAAAAAAGGAAAATGAAGGAAAATCCCAAATTACATAAACCCTGTAAGCTTCTACAACATGAAACTTGACAAGATGCAACCCAGGGTCCAGAGGAATTTGCCAGATGTATTTGCCAAGCCACTCTCAATCATATTTGAAAAGTCAAGGGAGTCAGGAAAAGTCCCCAGTGACTAGAGAAAACGGAAACATCACATCTACTTTTTAAAAGGGTAAAAAGGGGGACCCTGGGAACAACTGACCAGTCAGCTTCACCTCAGTGCCCAGGAAGATCATGGAACAGATCTTCCTGGAAGTTATGTTGAAATATGTGGAAGACAGGGAGGTGATTAAAAACAGCCAACATGGCTTCAGCAAGGGCAAATCATGCCTGACTAATCTAGTGGCCTTCTCTGAAGAAGTGACTGCAGCAGAGGACAAGGGAAGCACTATATATGTCATCTGCCTGTAGTTCTGTAAGGCCTTTGATATGATACGGTCCCACACTGTATTCTTCTAAATTGGAGAGATAGGGGTTTGATGTATGGACTGTGCGATTGTCCTGGTTTTGCAGGAAAAAAATTTATAGAATCAATTTTCTGATACATTTTTTTTCAGTTTGTGGCCAGCTGTGGTATGGTGATCAAGACCATTAGCAGTGAAGGCCAGGGCTGCTGACCCAGGTTGGCCCACAGGAGTATTCTACAACATTAAAGTCATGTTTACTATAAATGGGAAAGCTTGTTGGGGATGGGGAGCTCTTTGCTCTGCTCTCTTCTCCCTCTTTCTTCTTCTCTTCTCAACGGTTACTATCCCTGGAGGGACTTGCCACCACTGTATAGGCTGAGTATAACTTTGTGTCTTTTGTATTAGTATTGATATTGGTTTTCTTATTTTATTAAATCTGTTTAAATTTTAACCCACGAGTCTCCCTTCTTTTCCCAATTCCCTTTCTCAGTGGGGGAGGGGTCTTGGGTGATAGAACAGCTGGTTATTGTTTAGCCCTGAGTGCAGGCTAAATGGAGACAGAGATGAATGGGGAATTGGTTGGATGGTCTTGTCCATCTTCATCAATGTCATAGACAATGGGACTGAGTGCACCCTCTACAAATTTGTGGATGACACCAAGCTGCATGGTTCAGTCGACTCACTAGAGGGAAGAGATGCCATCAAATGGGATCTGGACAGGCTTCAGGAGTGGACCCATGGGAACCTCATGAAGTTCAAAAAGGCCAAGTGTAAGGTCCTGCAAATGGGTAGGGGCAATCCCCAATATCAGTACAGACTCAAGGATGAGTGGATTGAGGGCAGCCCTGAGGAGAAGGACTTGGAAGGTACTGGTGGACATAAGCCAGTAATGTACACTTGCAGCCCAGAAAGCCAGCCATATCCTGGGCTGCATAAAAGGAAGCATGGCCAGCATGTCAAGGGAGGTGATTTTTCTCTACTCTGCTCTCATGAGACCTCATCTGGAGCCCTGTGTCCAGCAATGGGGTCCCCAGTGCAAGAAAGACAGGGACCTGTTTGTTAGAGCGGGTCCAGAGAAGGGCCATGAAGATGATCAGAGGGCTGGAACACTTCTCCTATAAAGAAAGGTTGAGAGAGTTGAGGGTTGTTCAGCCTGGAGAAAGGACAGCTTTGGGGAGGCCTTCAGTATATAAGGAGAACTATAAAAACGGCAGAGAGAAATTTTATACCAAGCTTGTAGTGACAGGACAAGGGGCAACAGTTTTAAACTGAAAGAGGGTAGGTTTAGATTGGACGTAAGAAGGAAATTTTTATGATGAGTGTGGTGAGACACTGGAATAGGTTGCCCAGAGAAGTTGTGGATGCCCCATCATTGGAAGTGTTCAAGGTCAGGCTGGATGGGGCTTTCAGCACCCTGATCTAGTTGAAGACGTCCCTGCCAATGGCAGGAGGCATTGGGACTAGATGATCTTGAAAGGTCCCTTCCAACCCAACTGCTCTATGATATTATGATAACTATTGGGGTTGAAAGTTTCAGTTACAAAGAGAAGTATTCCTTGGTTCCTATTCATATCATTCCTTTTCTGGAAATTCACTAACTTATTGCAAACAAAAATCTTGGGTTTTTGTTCATGGCCAAAAGTATCATTCTCAGAAATGTTTAGAGCTAAGGCAGGAAACATCTTTCTTTCAGTCTCTTCTTATGAGATTGTTTTCAGAATCACTTCAGGTTTTGTTTCTTCTTCAAGGTATCATTTAAATAATTGTATTTAATTTCACAAGCATTTAGAGTCTCTACAAGTTTCAGACAGTATATCAGCTGTTATAGAAATGTGATTAGGAACAGGCATAGGAATAGGAATGAAAGTAAACCAAAAAAATGTTAAAATATAGAAGCACCAGATTCCACTGTTTAAGTGCTTTCATATCAACATCTGAAAACAGTGAGTTCAGTTTTCTAGTTTGCTTTGGGAACTTTAGGTCACTTTGACTACACAAATAATTGTAAACACATGAAGCTGAGTTTTTGTTGCTTTCGTAATGTTATAGAAGTCCAGGTATATGTTTAGTTCATTATTTTCAAACAGGAAAGCACCATAAAGTGAGTGGATTAAAAAGAAAAAAAAAAAAAAAAAAGAGAGAAAAGGGAACCAAGCAAGGTAGGAAAAAGACAATCCTAACATGAAAAAAGTAGAAATAGTAGGCCTTGAGATTTGCACTAGAGAGGGTCATACCCAAACTTGAATTTAAGTAAGAGTTGCGCATCAAAGAAACAAGACTTCAGACATAGTTCTGGTTTCCCTGGGTCAAACCCAGCTCTTGCAACAGCAGGAAAAAAGAAAAGCTGTCTCAATTGGAACGAATTGTGGGGAAAAGTCAAAAGGACTTTAAAAACAGCTGGAAAAAACATTACTATCCATGTATTTTTCTCACTGTGCTTGTTACCACAGCAGATCCTGGGCAACAGAACTCATTTTGCAGAACTAAGAAAATTGGTTGTCCCAGCTCAGAGCAACAGCAATGAAGACAGTTGAACTAATCAATCAGGCATATCTTACATTTGAGCGAGAACAAAGATCTTGCTCCTACAACAAAGTCCTGAAGCTGGGTTAAAGACTTACAGCTATATCAGTTAGATACAAATGACAAAATTTGACCATGATCTAAACTTTCTTGAGATTTAGAGTTCTTGGAATTTTCTAATTTGACTCAGTGACAGTTTCTCAGTTTGGCTTTAGCAATATTCAAGCAAATCCATCTTTGCTGAACTGTTTTTCTCTTATTGCTTCATGATGAGACCATATTGAATAACTCATTGGTTTGTCTAGTGATCAAAATATATTTTTCAATACTTCTGCTTGAACTATATGAAATTGTTTGTTATCTTCATTAAAAAGAGATAAATATTTTATTTAGCCCAAACTAAACCATTTTATTTTCCCTCATTCATAAAGAGAAACTAAACCAAAATATATGAAAGCCTATATTTAGGAAGGCTATGGATTTGCTTTAGGTTCTGGAATATCTTTATTTGGGAATATTGGTTTATTTTCCCTGTGATTAGGAAACCTTTTCTGATTCACATTTGACATTTTCCTAGAAAACACCTTGGCTATCAACTTCTAGTGTGTTCTGGCTGCCTCTCAGTTTTTTTCCTCTTGGAGCTACTTCATGGCATTTTAAAAATATAGTAACTCAGCCATAAACTAAAGCAGAGGAAACAAATGCCTTTCTAAGCTTGTGGCTAAAGAGAAGTGATGTGACATTTGTGTTCCAGCACTCACCGAAATGTTTAATTATTTATACAGAGACAGATACTACCAACAATCAACAACAATCAACAGAAGAAATAACTCTCTTTCTTGTGAAGTTTATCTATATACTTTAAGATCAGTATACAGCCTGATACCGGACATAGAATACAATCCTAATATGCTGTGGGTCATACTAGACATTACAGGATGTTTAGTAGAATATCACTGTGTTTGATGTGTGCTCCAGTGGCTACACTATTGGCTAAGAGGCAACAAATACCAGAGTCTGTTTAGTGAATCTAATACTTTTTCCTCAGTTTTTTTGGATGTGTTTTTCTTTTTTTCCCTTGCAGACATTTTCAGTAATTCTTTCAGCATTTTATTTTCTAGTAAATTTATTAATGAGACAAGCAAAAAAAAAATTAGTTTTAATTGTAAAAGAAAAATGACAGACCAGCTCTTATGTGCTTTTCACAGTTTTCAGTGATTCATATGATTATATTTTTCATTTCTCAAAGTCTGAGAAACTAACAATATACAGCAATAGTCTCTCCTAATCTATGCCATCTGATATCCATTCACTCTTCCAGGTATTAAATTTTTCATTTCTTATGAAAAACAAAGTTTCTTACCGTTTTCTTAACTATCTCATAGTTCAATTTAATATCATCAGTCTTAGGCAAAAGTTGAAGAAGGGCTTGCCTCTTTCTTCTCTGCTTCTGGTGTGCTTCTTTACAACATCTCTGCTAACTTCAAGACTCCTATTTACCAAATTCTAGGTATCTGATTTGTATTGTCTCTCTCTCTCTCTCTCTCTCTCTCTTTTTCTCTTACTCCCAACAGAGAGATGAAACACACTTAACACAGGAGAAGTGGCACAACATTCTATACTTATGCAGTTATTTAAAAAAAAATATCTATACTGTGATTTTTGGTTTTGTCTTAGAATTTTCAATACTACTACAAATAATATTAGCCCTTATTACTCAAATAGAGAATATCTGAAACAGCACAAAGAATTTACTCTCAGAAATGGTAATTAGTGCAACAAACAGAAATTATAATTAGCATGATGCAGCTTATTCTGAGAAAGAATTCTCACCTCCCTTTTCCTCTAGTTATGAAAAAAACTGCTTGTACTGGAACAACCACTTTGCCCTTAATACTCATTGATACTATGTTCAAATTTTCATTCCTTCAAGTGCTTGGGTTCTTGCGAAGTTTCAGCTCTCATTTATCACCCTTGTTAAGACAGAAATGTCTTTCCCAAAGCATTTCTGTTAGTTGGAGGGTGAAGAAAAAAAAGGGGGGAACTCCCCCTCACACAGGGCACTTCATGTGTCAAAGAATCTTACTAGAAGTCAAAAATACAGTCACTGTTGTCTGCTTATAGTTTTATTTTCCCATTCTACTGATCTCTCCTTTGCCCCCCCTCCAATTCCTTCCTCTAGAATTAATATAAAATTGTTCCAATTAGCATTTCATACTCGGCTTTTGGTTAAACACTTACATGTATTTGCGACTGTTTCACTGTGATACTGAGTTCACAGGATAACTCAGAGTAATTTCTTTAGAAATTTCTCAGAAAGAATCAAAACTTCTTTTATTTTCATCACATATCACCACACTGATGGAGCATAATGTAAAAAAGATACTAGCAACCCATCATGAGAACAGCTTACCAGCTGATAGTAACAGAAATTGACAGTAACAGACAATTGAGTGAGACATGAAGCTTATATAGAAGAAATTGCATCCTCCATTATTTAATTTGTTTCCTGAGGAAAGAGCAAGGTTTGATTCATAGCACAATTAGGAAAACAGAAGGAAACCCTTCACACTGCAGGTGGTCACACTTTGTTTGCATTATGAGCAGAGTTTTCCAAAGTAAAATCCCAGTCTTGAGGATAAATCCTGATCCAGCTCTGTTTCTTGAATGCAGTTGAATATTGCCTCATATTCTCCATAAATATGTTTTCATGTGTAAACTGTTACAGAACCATGAATACACACACTGATGTGCTCACATTTTATTTGTGCTGAATCACTAGTTAATTTAAATGGGCATAGCTCTTTCAAAGTTTACATACCTATCCTGATTTATAGAATCTGAAGATCTGACCTACAATGTCTAATTTGTTTTGGGTACTAAGAGATGTAGATTTTTATAATTCAGTCTTAAAAAGCATGCAAGTAGTTGTACTCGTAGTGGGAGATGTTATTCCCATTTTCTGCATGGTGGTCATATGTATTAGTTATTGCTGGTAAGCACAAAAGGTCTGTTGGTAATGTATTGTCAGTGTGCAACTTCCATGTACTAAATGTGAACAACTAATCGAATTATAGTGTAACTTGCTGGTGCAACCAATCAACTAGAAAATATTCACTATGTGGATGAGTTTGGTGAATCAAAGTTGCTGATACAACTGTCAACAATTCAACCTTGCTCTTCCCAACACAGAGCTCAAACTCAGAAGTGCTCAGTCTTGGGTATTCAGCAATGTGTGTATATATATATATATATATATATATATATATATATATATATATATATTTTTTTTTTCTTCTGTGTTCTTAGGAAATATGTACTCTGTCATGTGTTCTGCTAATACTCCTCTGATATATAAAAAAAACAATACGTAGTTAACTTACAAATAAATGGAAAATCTAACCTGTATTTCAAAAGCATAGTCATTTTTAAAGTGTCAATGTCCAGTCTAATCTTGTATAAACACATATACATGTATAAATTCAGTTACATGAAGAGGTAATGAACATCATGTTGAAAGAAAGAATTTCTTCCCTCTCCCCAGTGAGTAGGAGCATGCTTTCTTGGGAATGCAACCTGTGACACTTCAGTCAGAAAAGAGCATATACTTCTTACCTCTTGCACAGTGTTGTCTCCAGCACCCTGTATCCAATGTCAGGTCAGGGAGAAAGAAAGAAACCCCATCACTGCCACTGCTGATACTGCAGCAGGAAAATGGGAGACACAACAATATTTAGGGGAGAAAACCTAAGCATTATGCTCAATTCACACTTGCAGAAAAATGGCTGCAATGTTCAATAAACATTTCTTCTCTGTGTTTAGAAAGAAGCAGATTGACATACTTTTGCCTCAGAAGAATTAGGAAGTGCTTTCCAGTCCATTATGAATAGAAAAAATAGCATCCCAAAATTGAACATGGTTATTTCTAGTAAGATTCCGCAAGGATTAGTACCAGCGGATTATAGTCACCGTTCCCCTCAGTCCTCTGGAGTAAATTAAAAAAAACGCTCTTGGTAAAATTTACTAATGAAACAAATATTGGCAGCATGGTAAATTGATGAGCAAAACAAAGCAATGATACAAAGTTATTGAAAGTACTTCATAACTCTGACCCATTCAAACAAATGGCTTTAACACAGCCAAATGCTTAAGCTACATTTTTTAGGAATGAGCAATGACTTCTGGAAAAAAAATAATTCTGAGAGTGATCCAGCACACACAAAACAACCTAAACTCCCAAGACAAAGTTGCAATAAATAGGTCTTGTGTGATCTTTTGCTGTGTAAGTATAAGAATAAGGAAGTATTGCTGAAATAGATATCAAGATATGGAAGTCAGTATCATAAGCATATTTTAAAAGACATGTTGAAAAACTTACAAGAGTGAAAAAAAAGAAATTAACATAAATTATTCCAGAGAGGAAAAAAACATCTTTCAGTCAAAAACCTAATGAGCTTAATCCATTTAACTTATCAAAAGACAGAAAGGTGATTTAATTAGTGTCTGAGTATATACGTCAGCAAATATTAGATGACAGAAACTTAAGAATAACCAAATTTCCAAGTTGTGCAACAATGTTCCATCAGTAACAACAGATTCTTCATCTCCTGAAATCCTCAGTACAGGACTGAATGATTTTAAAAACATGTTGTAGCTGAATACAAGCTACTGAACACTTGCAAGGCCAAGGATATACCAACACCTGCTCATCCCCTCCAACTTGAAAGTATGGGTTCTGAAGGACCCTAAATCTACTGAGTCCAAGTCAAAACACTTGAAGTAAATTTGATGCAAAAAGTAAAAATATGATGTGCCAGATACCTGCCTAGCTAGTTATTTGTTTTAAATAGCTTTTACTTCTGGTTGACAAAATATGCTTTGTAAAAGATTAATTACAGGAGCATAAAAATGACAGAGGCAAAGCCATTACTAAGTCCATTCTTTTAATGAAACTTTCTTGAAACAAAAAAAAATTCACAGAGCTACTCAGTCACTTTATCTTTTATCTTGTCCTCTTGTTTCAAAATCTAGCCTTTTTTTCCTCCTCATTTTAGAAACTATTATTTGAATTTTATTTAATATAGCTTTTTTTTTTTAGATCTGCAATATACTGGTATTTTCTTCCAAATTTGGATCTGTTCCTTCTGCCCTTTTTTAATTAAAGTGATTTATTAATATTTGTAGGCATGTGAAGTTATTTAACAAATATTTATCCTCTGAAACAGATTTTAGATCATATCTTTGGTTTACTTTGTAGATGTAAATATTACAAATTGCAGTATATTAAGCTTTTATGTGATGGAAAGAAATGACCTAAAAAAAGTAACGTACAGTAAAGATGTGGATGGCTCCAAATATGGAATTTATATATCATATTATTAAAAGCCTAAGTTCTCTTACATTCTTAAAACCTGGAAAAAGACACATAACTGGTCTAGAAATATCCTTATGGTATATATGAACCTGAAATTCCTTTTGGAACATAGAAATATAAATTAACGCTTCATAGTAACTCATACTTTTATTTAAAAAAAAGAGTATGCAAAAGCCCACTACTTACAATCTGTTTAATAAAGCAGTCAGAAGGAAGTAAGATACATTAATTCAATACTAGCCTTAGTCTTATTGACACACAACTATACCCAGGAAAGTGTCCCCACAACTTTTGTGGAAAAGCATCATCAGACAAGTGAAAATGCTGGAAATATGAGTGACTTGGTGGGTAAGCACTTTAATCACAATGCTATTAAATGATAGGTGGCAGTGTTTCCTTCTTCACTTACATTTTAAGCAGAAGTAGTAGCTATTATGGTCTCTGCTATGCTAAATGTTCTCAGCAGATACACAAGGAATCAGTTTTCTCATATGATTTTGGATTGGACATTTTTTTGTTCAGTGTCACCAGACTCTGAATCAAAGATAGCTGTAGGCATGACACAGATATGGAAACACTCAGCCTTACTGAGACGCTGCCATTTCTATATGCAGGGCTGAAGGCAGGGAAGAAACTTAATTGGGAAAACAGGATCTTTAAGGACCTAAACCAAAGTAGTGAGGTTTTGAGCCACATATCTTAACACGGACACATTCAATGTAAGTTCTTGATTTGGGCCTAGCCTTATGTCCTTTTAGGCACATCAAACCTCTGTTTCTACTGGAAAAAGGCTGAACTGGACAATCTGTAGATTTAAATCAGGTTTAGAGGCAGAACCCTGGATTACACTGTTAATAAGAAATTTTTCCTAGACTGCTAAGAATTTATGTTATTAACATTTCCAGTGAGCCATATCTAGCTCTATCCTCTGCTTAACCTCTAATTTTCTTCCTGTCTCCAGTCACTTAAATGTTGTCTTGCTTCCTCACCCAAAATCTAGATACTAGAATAGTTCAGTGAGGAAGCATAAGAGCCAGAAGTTCCTAATTTAGACAAGAATTAGCTATAAAACAATGGTCCATATGAAGTTTCTCACTTTACTCAGTCATGTGGTAATAAAAAAAAAATCAATTATTCTTAAAAAATGATAGAGAGAAACATTCTTAAATTAAGAAAAAAAAACGTTGTGACTAACAATTTAAAAAAAAGTATAATTCAGGATTAAAACAGATTCTTCAGTCACACCAGGTGCATGTGTTGACTGGTTTTGGTGGAAACTTGACATGCTAAGACATCCCAGCATGAGTCCTTTCTCTGTGTCTTTAACCCTATTTTGTATGAATATAAATCTCTAGTCTAGCACATAGATTGAGGTGTACAGTATATGACATACAAAATTATATTACATACATAAGGTTTCTCCCGTATTTCTTTGCATTACATGTTTAACTCTACATTCAAACATATAGTTTTCTTCTTTTTTATATGCTGAGAACAACTGTGCACACATGCATCTCAGCTCCCTGCTGGCATGGTGATAACCTGCAGAGATATATTTATTTAATGCTACACTGAGCAGATGAAACACTCTACACAATAACACCTTCTCTTGCCTGAATGTAAACAGGAAAAAAAAAAAAAATCTTATAAGTGATCTATACTCTTGAGAAAACTCTTTCTACATTTGGATACACTGCAGGCATTTTCTGTTGTAAATGATTTAGATTTCATAAGTGGTTCAATGTAGCTCTCCCTATTTTCTTCTTCAAAACAAGAAAGAAAAAAATGCTTTCATATATTTTACACATATGTTAAAACAAGAAGAAAAATAATAAGGTATAAGAAATTAAGTTTAAGGAACTGTACACGATTCCTTCTGTTTTTTTCAGGGTTTCAGATAAAAGTAAATCTCTTTTACATATGAAAAACCCAAGCTTTCCGGAAATAAAAGTAAGATGAACTTTAAGGAGCAGTGTTTGACCATAAGTAAAATTCAAAAGTTTATTCAAGATTCTAATTTCAATAAAACCTAGACAATATTATCTGTAAAGAAACATGAACGAAGGACAATACTAGAAACAGGGAGCCATTTTCTACAGAGAATTACAAAAGGAAAGTAGTATAAAATAGCAGTACTAAAGGCAGCAGGTACTACATAAAACAGCATTTGGCCCTGAGCAGTAAAAAAACAAACAAACAAACAGTTCCACTGAAATCAATGGCCAAATTTCATTCCATTGATAAATAGGGACATTCTCAATTGGAAGTGTGTCAAAAAAAAGACCTAGATTATGTAGAGATTAAGCTATTTGAACCTGTTAAGGAAGCTGCATTCAGGATATCTACTCTCTAATTACCTTATCTGACAAAAATGCAACCAAATTATAGTTTAGGCCCAGTCTTGGTATGGTGTTGACTGCCTTTTAGGGAACATTAAGAAAACACAGATTCCATTAAAGCAAGTAAAAATAGAGGGTCCTGGTACCTTTCTGTACTTCTTTCTGTCAGAATAAAACATGGTGCCTGGGCATTTTTCCAGAGGTTCTATGTATTTCAATGTATTACATGTATTCTACATATTTCATAATTTATTTATCATACTCTATGCATTTTGTAGATAATATTTCTGTGTATTTCATCACAGAATCACAGAATGTTAGGGATTGGAAGGGACCTTGAAAGATCATCTAGTCCAATCCCCCTGCCGGAGCAGGATTGCCTAGACCATATCACACAGGAACGCGTCCAGGCGGGTTTTGAATGTCTCCAGAGAAGGAGACTCCACAACCTCTCTGGGCAGCCTGTTCCAGTGTTCAGTCACCCTCACCGTAAAGAAGTTTTTCCTCATATTTATGTGGAACCTCCTGTGTTCCAGCTTGCACCCATTGCCCCTTGTCCTGTCAAGGGATGTCACTGAGAAGAGCCTGGCTCCATCCTCATGACACTTGCCCTTTACATATTTATAAACATTAATGAGGTCACCCCTCAGTCTCCTCTTCTCTAAACTAAAGAGACCCAGCTCCCTCAGCCTCTCCTCAGAAGGGAGATGTTCCACTCCCTTAATCATCTTCGTGGCTCTGCGCTGGACTCTCTCTAGCAGTTCCCTGTCCTTCTTGAACTGAGGGGCCCAGAACTGGACACAATATTCCAGGTGCGGCCTCACCAGGGCAGAGTAGAGGGGGAGGAGAACCTCTCTTGACCTGCTGACCACACCCCTTCTAATACACCCCAGGATGCCATTGGCCTTCTTGGCCACAAGGGCACACTGCTGGCTCATGGTCATCCTGCTGTCCACTAAGACCCCCAGGTCCCTTTCCCCTACGCTGCTCTCCAACAGGTCTGTCCCCAACTTGTACTCATACATGGGGTTGTTCTTGCCCAGATGCAGGACTCTACACTTGCCCTTGTTATATTTCATTAAGTTTCTCCCCGCCCAACTCTCATAATCTTATCTTTCACAGAAAGAGAATATTATACTACTTTTCTTGCTATGAAAAAAGACTGAGAATTTATCAGAGTGGTTATTTTACAATTCATGTAATTTTTTTTCTTCTTTGAGTGTTTAGGTTTTTTGTTCCTTACAGTATTATCTTCGTACCAATACTTTGATCAACACACAATGGAAAATATGTACTTATAATTAAAACTATGAAAATTTATATCAGCTTTTATGATGAATAAACAGTGTTCCTGATTCCAAAAGGAATTGCTTACATGAAAACTATGTTTGTATTGACAAAAAAATATCTGAAATGCTATTAAGGGACCTACCCACATCTCCTAGAAATTGCATGTTCACTACTGGAGTTTTAGACACAATTGTCAACTGGTGGCATTTCAGAGAATCACAGAATAGTTGAGGTTGGAAGGGACCTCTGCAGGTCACCTGGTCCAAACCCCCTGCTCAAGCAGGGCCACCTATAGCCAGTTGCCCAGGACCATGTCCAGGCAGCTTTTGAGTATCTCCAAGGACAGAGACTCCACAACCTCTCTGGGCAACTTGTTCCAGTGTTCAGTCACCCTCACAGTAAAGAAGTGTTTCCTGATGTTCAGACAGAACCTCCCATGTTTCAGTTTGTGCCCATTATCTCTTGTCCTGTCACTAGGCACCACTGAAGAGAGCCTGGCTCTCTCCTTCTTGCACCCTCCCTTCAGGTATTTATGTACATTGATAAGATCTCCCCTAAGTCTTCTCTTCTCCAGGCTGAATAGTCCCAACTCTCTCAGCCTTTCCTCATAGGAGAGACACTCCAGTCCCTTCAATATCATGCTATCCCTTTGCTGGAGTTTCTCCAGGATGTCCATGTCTCTTTTGTGCTGGGGAGTCCAGAACTGGTCACAGTACTCCTGGGTGTGGCCCCACCAGTCACCTCCCTTGACCTGCTGGCAGTCATCCTAATGCAGCCCTGGATACAATTAGCCTTCTTTGCCACAAGGGCACATTTCTGGCTCATGCTGGCACATGCTGACTCATTACTGGCTTGTTTGATGCAGAACTAAATTAGTCTGCAAACTGAGAATCATTCAGTTGCATTCAGTTATTTTAAAAAAATCATCTAGCTTTGATCTTCTGAACTTCTTCGTAAGTAGAGACCTGCCTTCTGAGGAAGGCTACCCTTCACATCTCTATGGGACTGCCCTCTCTACAGAATTATTTTCTCTTCTTTTCTCTTTTCTAGTTTTTCAAGTTGAACACCTCCAACAAGACATGTCTCTGTGACTGGGAAATATTATGTCACATACTATCATTTTATATCTGGTTTGCCAGCACTAGTCATATAGTAGATAACACTGACAGTACCACAATTTTTCTAGTGGTTTCTTAACACTGAACAGTATAGAATCATAGAATTGTAGAATATCTGAAATTGGAAGGAACCTATAAGGTTCACCGAGTCCAATTCTATGGTCCTCGCAGGGCTACCTAAAACTAAACCATATGACTAAGAGCATCATCCAGATGTTCCTTGAACTCTGACAGACTTGGTGCCATGACCACTTCCTTACAAAGCCTGTTCCAGTAACTGACCACCGTCTCAGTGAAGAATCTTTTCCTTATGTCCAGTTTGAACTTCCCCTGACCCAGCTTCATTCCATTTCTTTGTGTCCTATCACTGGTCAACAAAGAGAGAAGGTCAGCACCTCCCCCCTCCACTGCACCCTTGAGGAAGTTGTAGACTGCAATGAGATCACCCCTCAGCCTTCTCTTCTCCAAGGTGAACAAACCAAGTGACCTCAGCTTTTCCTCGTAAGTCTTGCCCTTGAGGTCTTTCAGCATCTTGGTCACCCCACTCAGGACACACTCTAATAGCTTGATGACCTTCTTGTATTGAGGCACCCAAAACTGCACACAGTAGCTGATGTGGGGACACACCAGTGCAGTGTAGCCCTTGACTGGCTAGCTATGCTGTGCTTGATGCACCCCAGGATACAGATGGCCTTTATGGCTGCTAGAGCGCATGGTTGACTCATATTCAGCTTGCCATCCACCCATACCCATAGATCTCTTTCCACTGGGCTTCTCTCCAGCCTCTTATTCCCAAATTTGTACATAAACAGGACTACCCCATCCCAGATGGAGAAACCAGCACTTGCTCTTGTTAAATTTCACATGGTTGGTGACTGTCCCGCTCTCTAGTCTATCCAGATCTCTGTAAGGCATCCCCACCCTCAAAGAAGTCCACAGCTCCTCCTAGTTGAGTATTGTCAGCAAACTTACCTAGTGTACATTTGACATTCTGTGAAACTGAAAACTCAGTGTAAAGATTCAGTATAACCATAAGCCACATTTTCCAGTTACAAACTTGCCTGAAGGTAGCAAACAAAGCAGAGAAGTCTATAAATGCCTTGATATTTACAAGTGCAAAAACCCCATCAGAGATGGTCTGTATTGGACATATTTGAATTGGTCTGCGTGTGAACACGGATCAGGCATATTAAAGACATGGCTAGTTGCTATGTGCAGATTCCTTCTACTCACTTCCAGTACTGGACCCATTACAGCTACATTTTCACCATGTCTAGTCACAGTCACAAGGTTTGCCAAGAGAAAGAAGGATTGCCTCAGTGATATTCAAGCCAAATCCCACCCCCAGAAGTGTCATTCCCATGACTCCGGAAGCTTAGCTGCTTTCTCATGTACGTTTCCTATTCCTGTCTCAAGATTGTGCTCCCAGAAGAAAAGCTGATAATCATTAAGTTGAGATAGCCATTAAATTTATATCTTCCCTTTCATGATGCAAATATGAAGTTATTTGGAATTTAGCTGTGTGTCATCAGAGAATAATTTCACCTGGATATGGGCATATGAATGGACACCTTTAGTCTGCAAATCTAACTCTGAGAACTTTTTCTTTCGGGACACCATGCTAGCAATGTAATTTTTATTATATACGGGAACAAAATCAATATGGCCCTTTTTCCACTTCTGAAAGTATTTGCACCTTCCTGTCTCCTAGCAGTGCGTGAATGACTTCAACACAGAACGAATGTTAGTTATCCACTTCATTACTTCTTCCACCCCCAAGATCAGCTTCATGTGGTTTTGAATATTACCCAACATAATTTCCAAAAACTTAAATCTAGTCTGACTGATTTATTGCTTAAATCTTACCTACAATCAAAAGCATGAGACAGATGTTTTCACCTCATGACATCCAAACTTCTGGACTTTATTCTAAATTAACCTGTAATATAAAAATGGAAAAGAGGAAGCTAATTTAAATATTATTTATGCTTTATAAGTAGCTGTCTTCATTTAGCCCACACCCAGAGCTAAACAATAACAGTTTTTCTCTCACCCAGTGTTCCTTCCCCAACCAAGGAAGGAAATTGGGAAAAGGAGGGAGATTCATGGGTTAAAATTAAACAGATTTAATAAAATAAACCAATATAAATGCTAACCCAAAACACACAAAAGTATACTTAGCTACAGGTTGCAGCAGGTTGTCCAGGAATACCCATCATGAGCAATGAGGAGAAGAGAGGGAGAGGGAGAGGGAGAGGGAGAGGGAGAGGGAGAGGGAGAGGGAGAGGGAGAGGGAGAGGGAGAGGGAGAGGGAGAGGGAGAGGATAGCAAAACCAGCCCCACCTCACCCTACCAAGCCCTCCCTTTTGTAATGAACTTGATTGTTAATGATATCGAATACTACCTGTGGGCCAGCCTGGGTCAGCTGCCCTGGATTTAGCTGCTAATGGCCCTGATCACCATGGCTGGCCACAAACTGAAACAAAATCCCAGTGAAACCAGGACAATAGCTTATGTTTCTCATGTATATGTCCAGCTATAAATAATGGCCTCTTAGCCTGTCTTAGATTAAGAAAGTAATTTGTTGTTAAAAGGAGAGTTAATTGATATATGCTTAACTGAATTTAAAATTTTAGTAGCTGTTGATTCAAATAGTAGTTATATTGAGCTCTAATAAACAGTCACAGAGAATGGAATTCTATTCCTTCCTCATTAATGCATTACATTTGTAGCCTAGAATATTTAAGTATTTACTATCTTTATGTAGTAAAGATGACACATTACCTGCAGAAATCAAAACTGTATAAAGTATAACTACTCTTTCCTTCTTATTACTTTGGAAAAAAAAGAGATATAAACAAAATATACTCAAGAAATGAAGAATAGAATGCATTGTACATTTCATAACTGCAAATAATTTGAAAATACCATGTGAAACTGTCCAAAACTTTCATTTAGATACCATATACTCAAAAAAATTTTTCCAGGTCACCTTCATAAAGTTGTATGTGTCAGTGGAATTATTCTGTTAGTTTTAGTTTCAAATGTGTTTACTTTAACTTTTAGATCATTTTGTGATTACTATGGAATTTTTATTCTGACACAAAGCTTTACATTTCCAAAGGTGCAGACTGGTGACTCACTTTGACACTACTAGAATTCAGACAGTTAAATTCCCATGCTTTAATTTGAAAATTGATACTATGCTATTAACGGAATTATTAATTTTCATCTATGTAATCATGAAGTGATAAAATGCAATGTCTAGTTCAGGTCTGCAGAAATTTTAGATTTATTTTCCTTGTCTTTATCAACAGATTAATAAATAAACACTACCACATGCATAAATAGCGATGTTTCATCTTATAAAATGTTTTTACTCATATTGACTGTACAGCCATATAGTAGCCATGCTGAAGTCCATCTAGTAATAGTAACTTATGTTACTTTGAGGAAGACAATTCTGACACTAGAATCCTAGAACTGGACTTAAAATTGGAGGGACATTTTCTGTTTATCTGGCAAGAAAAGGAACTTTTAAGAAATTCTAGATACTAAGCTTGCTAGTATCTTTTCTTTGTTGATATCTGCTATTTCTCTTTTCCTGTCACATATATGAGCAAGCTGGTGGCAAATCTGATGTACTTGTCCTACTGTAATATTTTTAGCCTGGTATGTGAATGTTGTCATTAAAACAACAAGCACTATTATAAATGGCAGTCATTTCATTTTTAGGTTTCAAAAGACTGAGAACTTAGTATTTGGTGCTTGTAATCCATCTTTCAAAAGAATCAGATGTTGTAGCTATATTTGCAATATTGTTGACACATGAATAATAGTCCAAACACAGTCTAATAATAACCTAAACCCAATACTGTAGACACAAGACTTATGAAAAAGCAGATTTTTGAATCTAGGAAGACATGTACAGTTGTCACATAGTTATTAATTTGTATTGAGTTTATTGCCAATTTACCCAATATTATATCTATCTTGTGATGATAAGTGAAAGATGTGCATGCAGTCATAATTTACTCTCATTCTTCTGCAGAAGTTATGTGTTGTAAATTATTACTTAGGAAATTTTCCTTCTCTGTACATCCCCAGGTAAGAAGCTCAGATTCAACAACTGCCTTCAGTTGATTTTTTAATATTTGACTAGCACACATTGGAAATACAACACTGAAACCCTGATGAAGCAGATATGAAGGATATTTTGGGGTAATACTAGGATAATATGATAGACTACTATTATATATTTTTATTTAGAAAGAAAAAATAATTCTATATAAAAGCCAAAGTTCACAAAAAAAACACCCTAAGTAATGCTAACCCCTACCAAAACTAGTAATTTAGGACAGGTGCATTTAATCTGTTCCAACAGAACATTTCCATGACGACATAACAGAAACACAACTGTAGAGGTTAGCCAGCTTCAGATTGGGATGCAATATGAAACTTTCCTACCAGAACTCATTTAGGAAATTGGTTAATATGGGAAATAGAAGCTCTTCAGCAAGATTAAATCATCCATTGCAGCAAAAAGACCACTGGCTCACTTAGATCTTGAAGAGACACTTTCTACCATTTTCTCACAATATCTGCCAAGATTTTCTTCAGACCTTCAAAACATTCAAGGCCTAAAGCCTAACAGTTCTGATATTTTATCTTCAACAACAAAATAATTGTCTTTCTGGTGTAATAGAGAAACTAATTTCATTCTCATCAGACTGGTCACAGGGGCAAGGACTTCTGAGGGAAGCATCATGGACTGTCCGTGCTCTGTTCAATGCAAGGTTCATCATGGAAGGGTCTTTGGTACTCTCAGGTTTGAAAGTTATATGGCATAATCTTGATGTTGAAGTGCTATAACTACTAAAGTTCTGAACATACTTAATTTTAAGTGATTGTTACTATTACTGAAATGAAACCTTTGTGATAAAAATAAACTTTTCCAGGGTGAAAAAGACACTTTTTAATAATACACAATTGACAAAATAATAGTTTTAATCACTTGGAATAATCAAGTATTTGTGAAAAACAAAAAAAGAAATTGAATGTCATAATGTAACTGTGCCTTATGTCAGCTGTTCATGTCCTCATTTTAAAAGAAGAGGAAAACAGTGCAAATAAGAAAAAGCCCAGGCAAGCAAGACAATTTCAGCTATTTATATATTTTTAGTCTGTAACATTTATAGTTTCACTGAATTGTTTCTTCCACAAACTAATAAATCATGGGCAGTGCAATTTAACTAGTGTGCTAAATGATATTAGCTGTATACTCAAACCAGTTCAGCAGTACTATGAGTATAGGAGGCATATATTAGTAAAATCGCAAACCACAGTAAAAGATCTGCCTCTGATATCAGTTGCAATTGTGTTTGTAGACAACACACTCCGCATGGGGGTTGTGTAATCAAACAGATATAGCATTTTTCGACATTTGCTTTGTTCCCAAAGGCATCGATTTTTCATGTAAGTCACTAAAATTTTAATTTTGTGTGTGTTTTCTGAAACAATGGAAACATTTTATTTCAGAGGTGAACTATCACAAGCCGTCATCTTGTGTAAGAATTTTCAGTTGCTTAATTTTTTTGGCCAAGACAGGCTGGATGACTTCTTAATTTCCCTCTCAAAACTTTGGTTCTATGACTGTTATTTGCCAAGTAAATGAGAACACATTAAATATTTATGTATGCAAACACATAAACAAAGAACAGGAATGAAATCTACCGTAAAAATTAGTCACTAGATTGACTAAAAGTAACTGATATTTTCTTTTAAATCATAAAAATAAATATTGTAATTTAAAAAAACCCCACTTTTTATGTCAGATGTTACCACAAGCTCACTTATAGCACTGTCACTATTTGCTTGACTAATCTAAACCAGCAGTGAGATACTCCCATTTATACTCATAAAAACTGTTAGAAACAAACAAATATCTATGTAGAGTGTGTATATGTGTGCATACATGTCTGTGTGTGTATTTGAGCACATGTGCTATGGGGAAGGTGAATGAGAGTAATTTGATCACATAATCACAGAACTGTTTAGGTTGCAAGGGACCTCTGGAGAACACCTAGTCCAACCCCCTTGCTCAAGCAGGGTCACCTAGAGCAGGTTACCCAGGACTGTGTTCAGTCATACCTTGAATATCTCCAAGGATGGAGATTCCACAGCCTTTCTAGGTAAGCTGGTACTGTATTCCATCACCTTCACAGTTTTTTTAAAAAAAAACAAATCACATTTTTTCTTATTTTCTGGTTTCTTTAAATGGAATTTCCTGTGTTTCAGTTTGTGCCCATTGCCTCTTTTGCTTTGAGTGAGCACCACTGAGAAGAGTCCAGCTCCATCTTCTTTACCATCAGGTGTTTATACACACTGATAAGATCCCCCTGAGCCATCTCCAGGATGAACAGTCCCAGCCCTCTCAGCCTCTCTTCTTCTCCAGTGCCTTCATTATCTTCACAGTCTTTTGTTGGACTTGCTCCAGTGTGTTCATGTCTGTCTTGCACTAGGGAGCCCAGACCTAGACCCAGCACTGCAGGTACATCTCACCAGTGCTGAGTAGACGGGAAATGTCATCTCTCCCAGCCTGCTGGTGACACTGTACCTAATGCAGCCCAGGAGGCTGTTGACCTTCTTTGTCTCAAGGGTACTTTTCTGGCTTATGGTCAGTTTGTTGCCCAACAGAATGCTCTGTACCTTGTCTGCAGACTTTCTTTCCAGACAGTCTGACCCCAGCCTGTACTGGTCCCGTCTGACCCCAGCCTGTACTGGTCCCCCAGGTGCAAGGCTTTGCATTTACTGTAGCTGAACTTCAGGAGGTTCCTGTCAGACTATTTCTTCAGCCTGTCAAGGTCCTTCGGAGTGGTGGAACAACGTTCTGGTGTATCATCAGCCACTTCTTCCAGTTTTGTATCATCTGTAAACTTGCTGAGGATATGCTCTGTCCCAGCATTCAGGTCATTAATGAAGATGTTAAACAGTATTGACTCCAGTATCAGCCTCTGGGGTACATCACTAGTGACTGGCCTCCAAGTGGACTTTGTGCCACCGATCACAAACCTTTGAGGTTTATCAACACTGTTTTCATCACAAATTCAAAATATAGCACCATACAAGCTACTATGAAGAAAATTAACTCTATTTCAGCCAAAACCAGTACACGTCTATAGCAGATAACCACTACAGCAGCAATCATGATGGTCTGCCCTCTAATCTTGACCCATAAACCCTTGACTGTTTCCTGACTCATCCCAAAACTTAGCTCCATGCCTTCCTGCTTCTCTCTTACGTAAAGGGTCTATCGCCCTCCTGACCTTCCCAGTCTATCTGTCCTTAAGAGCATGAATCCATCCATTGCAGCAGTCCAGTTGTAAATAATATTTTCAAACATTGTTTCTGCCAGCAAGATAAGAATGTAGGAATTTCTCACAGAATTTCAGTCTGGCACATTGCTGATGCTTTTCCACTGAACTACTTCATGCTATTTATTAAAAAAAAAAAAAAATCATGCCAAAGGCAACAGTAAACAATCATTTTATATGAAACTTGAAAGTGCCACATTTGGTTCCAGAAATAAAAATTCAAATGCCGTTAGTGTAACGTGTGGACTGGAAAGATTTCAGAATTTCATCCATCTGTTTAGGTTTACTGCAAATTATTTAAAAAATCAGATGGGCCAGCTAACTCTAACTTCAGAAGACATTAAACCCTCCAGGTAAAGCTTTAATTTTGTTTAAAAGTTAGTTTATTTTAAACACCAAACTTCTTCCTGAGAAGCTTGCTAAAAAGCTAATTTGACATAAATATTAAAAAAGATTGGTTTATGAACAGATACAGCCAAGAAAACACTTTACCAGGCATAGGTTGAAAAAAAAAATCAAAAAAATTAAAGATGTCATTAAATCAGGATGATTGTTACCTTCCCTTCAAAATAAAGAAAAATTGTGAATCAGTTGAAATATATATTATTGACTAGTCCACTCAAAGTCTGAAAAAGGAATCATTGGCTTTTCATGACATAATCCTTTGTGTGAGAACCCATGATGAGAAAAAAATGAGAGTAACTAGTGGTATGCTGGTTTATCAGAACTAGTTCTGCCTAAGAGGTTCTTGGTATGTATAAACTAAGTGTTCCTTTTTGGTTTTCTTAAAGGCTGCTGTTGTGATAGCACATTGTGTATTCCCAAAGCATTGCTCTGATCTGTGCCAGATCCATAGGGAAGTACACCTTTAAAATCATCTGCCTGTGAGTAAGCTGTAGACAAACCTTTTTAAAGATATGAAATACAAAGTAGTTAGACAACAAGTTACCTCATTATTCCAGTACATGTGACAACAAATCTATTCATAACATGGACAACAATCTTTGAAGAGCCTGCTCACAACATACAATTCAGAATTAAAGAAAAAAGATGTTACTTTTAAATGACTTCCCATCTCAAAAGTTATCAAGCTATTTTCATCCTTCACTCAAATAATGAACAATATATGAAAAAAGAAAGCCCACTTTTTGTTGAATAAGCTGAGGATAAAAAAGTTTTCATATATATTTCACTGCTTGGGTAAATGTAAGCCTTCTTCCCAAATCAGTTCTTCACACTGATTGTTTATCTTACCTGATGCTGGTAATGTCTGTCATGTAAACTGTGACATTCATAGAGATAATTATGAGACTAATTAATTTCACATCATCTGGCATAATGGTCATGCAGAAATGAGTCATATTTCAGTTCAAAGAGTTGCCTCAACCAACAAGCCTTGATTGTATTTATTCCTCTGATTCAAAGTGCAACTACTCTACCTCCAGTAACATATGTTTTGGAAGACTTTTGGAAATATATGAATGCTTGGAGAAAGGACACCAGCCCTGGAGGCAAGGGATGTGAAAGGGAGGCAAAGGATATGGGGTGCCATCCAGAGGGATCTTGGCAGGCTTGAGAAGTGGGCCCATGGGAACCTCATGAAGTTCAAAAAGGTCAAGTGCAAGGTCCTGCACCTGGGTCAGAGCAGTTCCCAGTATCAATACAGATTGGGGGATGAAGGGATTGAGAGCAGCCCTGGGGAGAAGGACTTGGGGATACTGGTGAATGAAAAATCAGACATGAGCCAGCAATGTGTTCTTGCAGTCCAGAAAGCCAGCCATATCCTGGGCTGCATTAAAGGAAGCATGGCCAGCAGGTCGAGGGAGGTGATTCTCCCCCTCTATTCCGCTCTTGTGAGATCTCATCTGGAGTACTGTGTCCAGCTCTGGGGTCCCCAATACAAGAAAGACATGGACATGTTAAAGCAGATCCAGAGGAGGGCCATGAAAATTATCAGAGGGCTAGAACACCTCTCCTGTGAGGAAAGGTTGAGAGAGTTTATGTTATTCAGCCTGGACAAGAGAAGACTCTGGGGGGACCTCATTGCAGCATTTCAATACTTAAAGGGGGCTTATGAGAAAGACAGAGAGACTTTTTACCAATTGTGTAATGACAGGACAAGAGACAATGCTTTTAAACTGAAAGAGGGTAGGTTTAGATTGGACATAAGGAGAAAATTTTTTACAATGAGAGTGGTGAGACACTAGAACAGGTTCCCCCGAGAAGTTGTGGATACCCCATCATCGGAAGTATTCAAGGTCATGTTGGATGGGGCTCTGAGCAACCTGATCTAGTGCAAGATGTCCCTGCCCAGGCAGGGGGGTTGGAGTAGATGATCTTTGAATCATCTAACCCAAACTGTTCTACAATTCTGTGTTTCTACATCATCATGACTAGAAGTTGTAGAAGCATAAGTCTCTCCTTGCTGCAACCTGAGCTCAGGAAGCAGGCTCTGCTTCTTATTTGCTTTGGCTGGTGATTTGACTTAGGGATTTGTCTTATGGAAATCTACTGTCAGTTAGAATTTATTTATTTATGGAAACATCTCAGTATAATGTACACAGTGATTTCAGTGAATAATAAATTCATATTTCTTTGGCTGGATCTCATCAGAACAAAGAGGTATAAACTTTAGATCTCCCAGAAATAGCAAAGCTTTTCTGTGCTACTATTTGAACCTGGAAAGTCGGTTTGGATTTATCAGAACTCAAAAAAAGTCTGCATAACATATGGGAGTACTAATACCACACTTGATCTCTACAGTTACGTATTTACCCTAGACTGGCAGACAGTGAAAAAGAAAGAGCAATATGACTCTAACAAATAGAACAGAGACAAAAGTATGATTAGCTTATGAATAATATTAAGATATGGCAACTTTCCCACTCTTCTGATTAACCTTAGAAGCTATGGGGAACAACATGAATGGAAAAATCACCCCTGTAGGATGTCACATGTAAATCTATAGGAGGAGGAATAAACAGTTCAGCACTTTCCTGATAGTTTTAGTGTTCAGGATAAACATGGTGAGATTGCCTTGAGGTTCAGAGATTTGGGCTATTCGATAAATACTGCAAAGGACAAAAAATGGACCAGTCAAATTCAACATCAGAAGCCCTATTAGTTCCTGACAGAGAAGGAAACACTTACTTCTCCTGCGTCCATTTCTAGCCACAGCATGTTTTACTCTCACAGTATGTTAGTAAACCCTTTTATTTCAACAATAAATGTGTATGAACATATAGGAGGAGCTTCCCAACTGAGAAGCGTGAATGTATCAGAAGAGACAATCTGAAATGTTGAATTTTTCTGTTTGTGTTCAAAGGACAGAAATAACCAAATACCAAAGGCCTTGTTCACCTACATAATGTGCTGAGCATTGAAATTTCTACCATAAAGATTAAGCCTCATCAGAAACAGAGCTAGTGGTTGAAGGAGAAAAAGGAAATAATCAAGACTTAAAATAGCCATTGCTTTTGTTAGAGTGTTTCAGACTTCACCTAAATGTGTGAGAGTTGCTATATTAATTTTAGGACTAGAAAAAAATGCTTTGTATCTGCTATTACGTGATATTATATGTGGCATAATATCCACATCTGTAAAAGCACTGTTAAGAAAACATCTGTAAGGGAAGGTTTATTAGTGTAGATATGGAGCTGTTCTTATGCAACTATACCCTTTTTGGGACCAGACAACTACCTTTCACACCTATCTGTTCTGCATCAAGTGGAAGTAACAGCTCAGGTCAGCTCTCTGCCTGTGCTCCATTACAGCATCTAAACACACCTCAAGTCACTACTGAACCTTTCAAGGTTTTAGCCAATGTCATCCAAAAACTCTACTGTTAGCAATTTATTTAAATTCTTAGGATGCAAGGTTTGCTTAGAAAACCTGTTCCATTGATTCCAGTTAGTCAAAAATATTGAATGCTTTAAAATTTGCAAGTCCACACATAGTCCAGGGCTATTCCTGCTATTTGAATATTATCCAACAGATATATATATATCCCAACAGAATATTATCACGTCTGAAGCCAAGAAGCTGACAATAGACACCATTTAGTTCTTAGCACAAAAAAAAAAAAAAATCTGATTAAAAAAAGAGAAAAGGAGAGGCTGAAACTACATTTTTTTCCCTCTGGTCACCAATTGTGGTCATTCTTTCAGCCATGGCTCAGCCAAAATATCTGTTGCCTTCAGACGACAGGACTGAGCCCAATATATGACTCAAACAGCCAAAGCCCTTATACAGTTCTACAGCAGATCTTTTCTTTCTGTTTTAAAGGTTAATCCAGATCACAGCTGAAACTGAACATGTTATATAGAGGGGCTTATATGGATTTGACGTAGAGTTACTACAGTACTGAGAGTAATGCACATTATAGTAAAATAAGTGCCAGTACTTTGATTAGTCTTTCCTGGGCTGCTCTCTGGGGATGTGTGGAGTAGTGTTGTGAGCTTATGAATATAAAAGCTGTCTGAACATAAATTCACAGTACTTTAAGAAAAAGCATTTTAATCATGCCACAGTATATAATATAATGATCCTCTTAGCTAAAGTATAATAAGATAAACTTTAATCATAATCAGAGTTGTACTTACGGGGGTATTTACAGGACATTTTTTGCCAAAATATTATGCAAAGTTACAAATTTATTTTTCTTTGTGCATGTGATTTGAATAAGGTAGGGAAAACAGTCCTATGCACTGAGCAAGATCATCTTATTCATGTAAGCTATGTTGTGCTAAAAGCTCTCTTAAGGCACCTTTGGTGTGATCTACTCTGGTCCTCAAAGTTAAACATGTTCTTAGGAGGTTTTATAGCACTATAGTCAGGACTACAAGACAAAGAATTTTCATTAGGCTTGCTGGAAATTGTTCAAGCAATAGAGTTGCAAGACTAATTACTGTATGAGGTTTGTAATTTTTCTAGCCTTTCTTTTAATTTGCCTCTTTTTCAGAGAAATAAACGTAGTTAAGCATGCAAAATGATTTTAGATCGTTGTAATGCTTTTGAATGATGCATGATAACCCAGAGGCTATTTTATTAATTACCTAAATATAGATGCTTGTGCATCTGTCCAAATGACTTGTGAAAAAGTATCTGTAGACATGAAAGTTGTGTTTGATTCAATAGTTTAAAAGCTGTGGCCTTTCCAGAACTGCACTATTGCTAGCAAGAGAGTAGACTGATGAACACAAGATGAATGAGAAGACAGGCTCTCCCTTCTCCTATGAAGACAGGCTGAGAAAGTTGGGATTGTTCAGCCTGGAGAAGAGAAGGCTCTGGGGTGACCTCATAGCAGCCTTCCAATACCTGAAGGGGGCCTACAGGGAAGTGGGAGAGGGACTTTTTACAAGGGCGTGTAGTGGTAGGACAAGGGGTGATGGTTTTAAACTGAAGGAGGATAGATTTAGATTAGATATTAGAAAGAAATTCTTGACTGTGAGGGTAGTGAGACACTGGAACAGGTTGCCCAGAGAAGCTGTGGCTGCCCCCTCCCTGGCAGTGTTCAAGGCCAAGTTGGATGAGGCTTTAAGCAACCTGTTCTAGTGGAAAGGTGTCCCTGCCCGTGGCAGGGGGGGTTGGAACTAGATGATCTTTAAGGTATCTTCCAACCCAAACCATTCTATGATTCTATGATTTTATGACTTTATGATGTCAATAACTGACAACTGAATATGTAAGGTATTTGGCTATTTACAACACTTTCTTGTCGTGGTTAAGGTTTGTTTTTTAAATATTTGCTTATCTTTCCTTAATTCAGATTGCAGTACTATAGCCGGTAGGATTTTCGTTGTTCTGATTCTCTCACCTGTAAATTTTTAGTGTGATCATTACACTACCAGTAACTAAAACTAGATTGACATCATTATCTTCCGTTACTACACCATCAAACAGAGAGATGTCCAGGTGATTTAAATTGTGGTCTCTTCTATTTTTATTGCAGTTCTTTGTACCTGAAAGACTGAGTAATGTTTCAAGCAAAGTTTCAAGCATGTGTGTGTTGGTTTTAGCTGGAATAGAGTTAATTTTCTTCATAGTAGCTAGTATGGGGCTGTATTTTGGATTTGTGCTGAAAACAATGTCGATAATACAGGGACGTTTTTGTTATTGCTGAGCAGTGTTTACACATCAAGGCCTTTTCTGCTTCTTGCACCATCCCACCAGCGAGTAGGCTGGGGGTGCACAACAAGTTGGGAGGGGACATAGCTGGGACAGCTGATCCCAACTGACCAAGGGATATTCCATACCATATGATCTTATGCTCAAAAATATAAAGCTGGGGAGGGAAGAAGAAGGAAGTGGAGGACATTTGGAATGATGATGTTTTGTCTTCCCAAATAACTGTTATGCGTGATGGAGCCCTGCTTTCCTGGAGATGGCTGAACACATGGTGAGAAGTAGTGAATTAATTCCTCATTTTGCTTTGCTTTTGTGAGTGACTTTTGCTTTACTCATTAAACTGTCTTTATCTCAACCCATGAGTTTTCTCACTTTTGCCCTTCTGATTCTCTCCCCTATCCCACCAGAAGAAAGTGAGCAAGCGGCTGTGTGGTGCTTAGTTGCCAGCTGGGGTTAAACCATGGCAATGTGCTAGTCTGTTTTCCTGTACACCATGGATGTGTCAGTGCTTAAAATGTTTGTTCCTTTGTACTACATAGGAATATGATACTTGGTTGTTCCAGGTGTCCGTCAACCCTACCAGATTTTCATAAAATACCTTGAAAACATTTTGTCTGTCTAGAGTCACAAGAGTGACTCAGTCCAAATATTCAGGTCACAGAAATTTCTGGTATGCCACAGGTGCTATCCAGTGTGCACACCTGATTTCTTGGTATGGAAAAGTCATGATGGCAGGACAGGAATGAGGTGGCTGCATGATTAGGAAGGCATTGGGGCACTTAGAAGAATCCAGAGGTGAGACCAAATCTGATCATAGAGAAGTGGTCTTGGGGCTGAGGTGTCAACAGGCGGGCTGAGGTGTCAACAGGCAGGCTGGAAGAAGCTCTGAGGTGAGGGCTCTGTACCCTGCACAGCTGTATAGCAACCCAGGGGCTCATTGAGCCTCCTGGGCCACCTCCTCTGCTTCCTGAGATTTTAACAACAGGGAAACCCCAAGAGAAACCCAGGAAGGATCCCAATGAATTTCTATTCTGTTTTTGACAAAACCAGACTGAACCCAAGATGTTTATAATGGAAAACTTCCAATCTGTAACTGGTACACTTGACAAAAATATCTCACCATGTTTACAGTAGCACCATAATAGCTAGATAAAAGCACCATATGTTTATTACATATTTTCCTCAGTGCTTGAAGGGAACGGGTGACATTTGTAACATTCTGGTTTTCTCTTTTTTTGGTACTCAATCAACTAAACAGGATATTAGTAATAAAATATATTTAATTTGTTTTACTGAAAACTTAAAATGTAACTTAAAAGTACACTTCATAAGATACGTTTTCAAACGAGTTACCTAGGTCTTTGGATTGCTTTTGTTTGGTAAATATCCAAATAGCTAATAATTTCAAATGAATAATACAAATATATCAGTTGAATGCAGGCTTATATTGATTAATTCAGTCTTTTAGTCTAGGCATCCTTGCACTTAGTTTACAACACGAATTCTTTAATTCCCGGTGCCAGGGAAGATTATGGAGAAAATCGTCTTGAGTGCCATCACACGGCACATACAGGACAACCAGGTGATAAGGCCCAGTCATCATGCATTTATGAAAGGCAGGTCCTGCTTCATAAACCTGATCTCCTCCTATGACAAGGTGACCCGCTTACTGGATAAGGGAAAGGCTGTGGATGTTGTGTACCTGGACTTTAGTAAAGCCTTTGACACCATCTCCCACAGCATTCTCCTGGAGAAGCTGACTGCTCATGGCTTGGTCACAAGTGGTTTTCCCCAGGGCTCAGCACTAGGGCCAGTTCTGTTTAATATTTTATCAATGATCTGGATGAGGGGATTGAGTGTACTTTCAGTAAGATTGCAGATGACACCAATCTGGGCGGGAGCGTCGATCTGCTTGAGAGGAGAAAGGCTCTACAGAGGGATCTGGACAGTCTGGATTGATGGGCTGAGGCCAGCTCTATGAGTTTCAACAAGGCCAAGTGTTGGGTCCTGCACTTGGGTCACAACAACCCCATGCAATGTTGCTGTCTTGGGGAAGAGTGGCTGGAAAGCTGCCTGGCAGAAAAGGACCTGGGGGTGTTGGTCAGTGCCCTGCTGAATACGAGTCAACAGTGTTCCCATGTGGCCAAGAAAGTCAACAGCATCCTGGCTGACGTAGGCACAAGTCCTGTTTTGATGTTTCTCACTGGAGCAACCAGCTAATATGTACCAAAAGAGTCCGCACCTATCCCACCTATACTTAACTTTTGCACAGGCTTTGGGCTTGAACTTTAGCTGAAGTCAACAGTGCAACGACTTGCAGTAAAGACAGAAACACAGAACTACTGAACTTTAACAGTGGTGTATACCAAACTTTAATAATTTATTAATGAGTCTAACCAAGTGATAAGATCACACACTACCTGCTCACAAAGCGTGGAAAAACAAAAGATACTTGCACAGGACTTGTTTGCTAACAAAAAGGCAGAAACTTTGTTTATCTTACCAGCATGATAAAGTGAAAATGCCTGTATGTTATTTACATTACATTTCAGATTTAAAAATAAAAATTATTAAATCTTTAATTTTCATTATTTTATTAAACTTTCTATTTAAAGAACACTTCTGCTGTCCTAAAATTATGCACATTTCTAATTAACAGAGAGATTTCTCTAAATTTCATCAAATTACCAGTTACATTATTTGATATCTGAAGCCATCATTCATCTAGCATTATTTATGTTTGAGAAACTCCAAATTTGTATAACTAACCTATTTTGTATTCCATCTATGTTGTTTAAGTGAAAATTCTGGTGAAAGGCAGGTCACATTTGGGATATTCTGTATAAGTTTTTTAGGATTGGAGAAATTTTAAGGTTACAAGTACCAATAGTTACTTCCCTTTTGGAAAGAGCTCTAAATAATTTCACCATTTCATACTTCATAGAAAATTTGACTGCAACAATAAATAAATAAATAAGTTTTGAACATATAACATCTGTTAAACACATAACATTTCTGCAAAGGCAATGCACAAAATAACCTGGTGAAGACACTTGCATGTTTACATGCAAGTCAAGTATAAAAATATTACACTTCTTAACAAGAATGCATATACAACAATCACGTTATTACTGTGGGTAACAACTAGTGTGGGAAAATTAATATAAGAAGAAAAAGTTGAATGTAATGGTATAATCACTCAGGAAAATACTTTTTTTTTTTCCCATAGCATATTAATATCTAAGACATAGGGAATTATAACAAAAGGAGATGAAAATACATTCAGTTACTTCAGTTGCTTGTCAATTCTTTTTACCTTTTTAAAATAACCTTTTTTCTAAGTTCAGTTTGCATTCTGTTTTTGATTGCAATTATTTGCTTTTCTTTTGTAACTCCTTCCCTGTAAGTGCAAGCAGAGGCCTCGCTGCAGAGCACTAAGCTGCGTGTTCTTGAAGGGACCTGGGGCTCTAGCTAGGTGGAAAGAGGGAGCTGAACATTGAGAAGGACGTGCATTCCTGCCAGATCCAGACTGATGGAACATAAGGGAAAAAGGCTTTTAGGCATTTTTAGGGAAAGGAAACAAAGAAATGAAACAGGACTGATGAAGTACAGAACCCAAAGAGAAGACAAACGTTTCTGTAGGGGTGACCCTTGCCTTTGAGCTGACAAATCTAGGTAAAACAGCAGGGGCCTCTTGCAGGGAAGACATTCAGAACATAGCCAAACCCTGACTGCAGTCAACAGAGAAAAAAAAAAAAAAGAAAACTACAATCATTCTATATGTGGAAGAGGGATTATGTTTATGTGGTGTTTGCATTACAGAGAGCCTCCTCATTGGCAAGTAGAATGGCAAAATAGGAATGGCTTTGTAGAGTAAAACTTAGTGCTGAAGACCTCATGGCATTTCAGTGGGATTTGCTTCAGAGTAGCTCTATTTTGGCTGCATGTCAAATGCTCATTCCTGTTCCAAACTAAAGTGCACCCAGAGAAACCCCCAGAAGCAGTGCAGTATATTATGTCAAACCAGATTATGACTTACTGAAAGGATGCTGGCAGGAAATAGTGATGATGCAAACTCAGCCTGAACCCTAGGTAAGAATCATTAAAAAATGTATTGGAAAAAATCCAAAAAGTATTTAAAAACAAATTAATTGTCTTTGAAAGATGTATATGAAAAAAAAAAAACAGCCAAAAACCAACCAACCAGGAAAAAACCTTGGCAGATTCCCACACAGGCTATATATTTACTCATTAGGTAACAATGATACTGCACTGTAGAATGGGTGTGTCAGTGTCTCCCTTCTTATATTCCCGCTATTACACATATACACACACTTGCAGAAACAATGGAAAAAGGTAACTCATAAATGAAATAATGTCTGGCTGACTGAGACAATAGAAAAATCTAAGAATAAATATTAGAATAATTATTATTAGACAAAGTCTTAGTATAATCTACCCATTTATTTATTCTCTTTTCTTTGTTTTTGTTATCTTAACATAAAATATAACATACTGCTATGGATATAAAGGTATTGCTCATTCTAGCATTTACATTCAGCCTAAAGTTTTGATGAGGGAATTATCCTTAATTTCTGTGAACATACTCTCCACTAAGTCCTGTATATTATTATTCCTCCATCCACTTTGATCAAGATAAGTAATTTCTAACATTAATTAATTTCTTTATACTATCCAGACTAATTCCTACAAGCAAAAAGAATTATTCTGTAATTTATACCTGAGACATAACAATGGCTCTAGAAAAAAAAAAAAAAGTAAAAAAAAAAGTAGAGGGGAGAGCTAATGAGAAAATTCAAATTGCATTTATGAGAACAACTGCTAGGAGCCATACATCTCTATAGCTCTCAGACTCTGAAATTGTGACAGCCTAAAGCCAGGCCATTTAAATATGTGTGTAATATATGTACTGTTTTCATTTGGAAGATGGGGGGTATTTTTGTACAAAAATGGTCATGTTGTAAATCAGTAGACTGGATTAGTAGGGGGCTGAGGTGAGTGTGTTGAAATGTGTCTCCAGGGATCTGATATCTGTGACTGCCATACTAAATTTAAGCTGCATACAAATCCCATCTACCTCTGAAGTAGGTAATATCAAAACTCAGATAGAAAAATCCCAGAAAACCTGCAAGGAAAAACTATAGGTAATATTTTCTCTTGAAGTCATATGACACAGAAAGGTGATAACATGACCACAAAGTTGAAATACTTTCAAAATACGTCAGCACCAGAGAGTGATGAGCACATTTGGATTATTTTCCCACCATTCCTCTCTGGGAGTATCATTAGCCAGAGCCAGTCCTGAGTATGACTCACCGGCATGCAACACAGGCAGCTTGCTGGGCTTTGAAGCACCCTTAGGGCCACACTTCACAAAAAGATATAGAAAAACACTGATAAACACCTGAAGGATGTATGTAGTTATCTTCCGAATAAGGTGTTTTACGTCTGCATAGTGTGCTACCCTTCTTGAACAGAAGCAGATTATAACTGCATAAAAAACTCATTTAACAATAAACACCATCCACATGAGAAAGATTTTGCTGTTTTAACTCCATCAGCATAGCTAAAGTTATTTTATTTCTGCAGAAGCAGGATCTCAGGAGATGACAGAATGTGATATCAGGAAAGTATTACTGTTCCTACTTGCACATAAAAACTGGAGGAGGGAGAGTGACACTGGTTTCCCAAGGCCACTTGCAGAGATAATGACAGAGTACAGAAAGAATCCAGATGTCTCTACCAAGTTCACTGATATAAATTTCTCTCTTTTGCACATTTTACCAAATATGCCATACTCTGCGGTCATCTATACTGCTCTGTTCTAAGATGATGAAAGCTTAACTGCTAAAAACTGCTGATTTTACTGGAAGGCAATTTATAATATGCCTGGGTTTGACCATATTTGTCATTTTTGCTTGACTTCAGCTATACTAATAAATCAAATTTGAAAATGAGACTGAACAGCTAATTTTACTTCAGGAGTCTATTTGAAAGAACATGAAGTGCAGAGTGTTTTCAGTTTTGGCATCAGGCTCCTCATTTCATTGATGGGCAGTTGCATAGTTTTAGACTTGAGTCATTTTTGCAACTATTAACTCCTAGTTTGCAAGATTTATTTCTCTGCAAAATGACTTGGATTATTCACTTGATTTGTACATTATTGCTATGAATTTCCCAAGGACTGTGCTTATTTTAAAGTGTAAAGCTTTATTGGAACTTGTGGTGAGTGATATTTTGTTATCTGTTGATCTTTTAAACTGGTATAACTTCAGTGAAAAGACAACGAAGACTTATATTATTTGTGGATATGTTGTCATTATGGTTTCTGGATTTATTTACTAACTTTGGATCATGATATTTGGAAATCCTTGCTGGGGGTAAATATAGTAAGATAGGAAGCGGTAGTAAAATTCCATTATGGCTTTCTGGCTACTCAACACTTCATTAATCTTGCTCCATTAAGTTAGATTTTCTAGAATTCAAAATTGGCAATCCCTGGCATTGTTCCTGCATTTTCTCTTGCTTATTTCTGCAAGGAAGGTGAAAACATAGCTGAGAGCTTATTCCCTGTTTTTTGTTGTTTTGTTTGTTTGTTTCGGGTTTCGGTTTGTTTTTTTATTTATTTTTAATTTGCTCTAAAATCTTATTTCTTAAGTGCTAGGGAGGGTGACAGATTTGGTGGTCAAATTGCCATATCCTTTTCACATGTGTTCAGTGGATTCACAAAACTAGATCTGGTTGTCTAAATCTGACACCTTGGACTCCCCACATAGTAAATATAAATAGTTTATAACACAATTCACCTAACACATACTAGGCATCTACTTGGAATGAATTAAGTGTTTTCTAGAAGTGTTTAAAATTTTTTGCCATTCTCTCTAACAGCATCAGGTGACTATGACATATGCATCTTCTACTGTTCTGATGTCATCATTAAGTCAGATAAGTTCAACTCTATCAATCATCAATCTTATTTCAAAATATGTTGAAGAAAAAATAACAAAGAAATTGAACTTAAAATCTTCGTTCTTCAACAAGATGTTTGAACTGTTATATTTACAAAATCACCCACTTAAGCTAATTAATTTTGTTCTAATTAGTGCATCTGTAGAAAGGAAATATAATATTCAAAGGAAAGAAACATCGATACAAATTCTTTATGATTAAATTACAGTGTCCTTCAGAGATGATTCAGTGTTTGAATGAAATTGAAACATCACAGAAATGTTCATTATAAGATCTGATTATTAATCTCTACTAAGAAAAAATACTTCTAATATCGAATCATATTATGTGAGTTCCTTTCACTGTTTTAAAATTATAATGAAACAGAAATGGGTAACCTTCAAAGTGTAGGTCACTTAAAAACTAAAATGACAAAAGCTTGAAATCTATGAATGCCTCCTACACGATTCGTCATATAAAAGTGGCATAAATAAGTTATATGCATATTTTCATACATTTTACCTATTTACTTTTTTTTTAGATGTCTTTGATTTTTTGTTTTTCATTTATATACTGATTTTGTTTACAGATATATATAACCATTCTATAAGTAGTATATCATGACCTAGCATGTAAATTGCTTCTACTGCCTCAGGACTGTGTCTTATATACTTCTATTCCCAGGTTTATTAGTACTTCTTGATTTCTTTTATTTCATTTTATTTTTTTTTCCAGTTCTTTAATGATGTGGGTCTGGAACAACAGCAACATCTTTCAATCACAGAAGCAATTTTATAAAGTCAACAAGAAATTCCAAAGACCAAGGGAAGGTGTACTCTATACATCCTCCCATATTTTTTTCTGTTCTTCTACTTACTGATTAACACTTTAAGATGTTCATTGGCTATTTCCTGTTAGTTGTATTATGGCATTTTTCCATCATCTTATGAATGGTTATGAATGAACCTGACACCTGAGATACCTCCAATTATTGCTTATATCTGTGCCAATAAATAAAACAGGACAGCACCAATTCTTTAGCTCTAAGAGCAAATGATATGGCTTTGCATCGCAAGAGCTAAACATTGTGGCTGTCACCAAACTGCCTTTTCAGAACAATTCATGGAGTATGCTCAGAAGATATTTAGTGTTTCCTGCAAAACAGGACAGAGTAAAAGTTATACCAGAGAGCATATTAAAGATTTAGCACTGTGGATGCTCATGATCCAGTGACCAAGTCTCCTTGGAAATATTTACTTTACTAACATAGGCATGGACAATAAAGTGTATGTAAAGGTAATCTCTGGGAGATTTTGTGGTGGAAAAAAAGCCCACTTGGATGATTTAGAGTGTGCGGAAAAGGCAGATTATGAAGAGAGAAGTCAAGGATAGGGAAGAGTTAATGACATCAAAAGAAGGAATCCTTCTTGGCACGTGTTAGGATGCACTGGGAGAATGTTGTTCTCCAGTCATTTAAATCAGACACAAATGTAACGTTCTCTTCTTTTTCTAAATGCCTAGATTTTATGCCTAGGCACGTAACTGGGAATGGTGTATAACAGTTTTAGCTTGACATGGAGACGGGACATGTCTGCGAGTTGACCAACCTGGGAAGAATTCTTGAACTCTGAATCAATTGTTATTTGGTTAATGTATGATGTGTACAGAATACAAGACTGAACCCAGGCCTTGCACCTGGCTGATTTTGAGGTGGTGCATTCGTTTTTTCGAACCTTTGCTGAGGTCAGATATCTTCTTTAACACGATAACTTTCTGGGCACTTGTACTGAATATTATGTTCTGCCCAATTCTTGACCAACACTTGTTTTGAACTTTATACAGTGGAGCATTTAAGGCACTGACAAAAAGGGGGTTTTCAGTTATCTGATAATGAATCTGAGAAAGAAAAAGAATGCAAGGCATTTCTTTGATGATTTATGAGTTCTCTACCAGGCACTGCCTCCTTAGTTACATTTTGTTTAAAAACAAAACTCCTTCAACCTTTAGTAAAGGTGCGCTTACAGAAGAGATAGTGAGGATGGGAGTAACCTGTGATTAATAGGGTATTTTAGTGGACAAAGGAAGAGCTACAGATGTTATCTACCTGGCCTTCTGTAAGGCCTTTGATATGGTCTCTTCTTACCTTTAAATTGGAGAGATATGGGCTTGATGGTTGGACTGTTAGATGGATGAGGAATTGAATGGATGGTCAGGTGCAGAGTTACACTCTGGCTCAATGTCCATGTGGAAACCAGCAACAAATGTTATCCCTCAAGGATCCATACTGGGACCAATACTATTTAGTATCTTCATCAGTGACAGACAGTGGGATTGAGTGCACCCTCAGCAAGTTTGCAGATGATACCAAGCTGAGTGGTGCAGTCGATTCACTAGAGGGAAGATTTGTCATCCAGAGGTATCTTGACAGGGTCGAAGAGTGGGCCAATATGAACCTCATGAAATTCAACAAGGCCTTTTACATGATCATTTTCTAGATTTCTGATCCCTGACTCTGATTTTCCTGGTGAGACAGTAGAAGTGATGGGAAGAAGTTTTTGAGGAAGTAAATTACGGGTATTCTTATCCTGCTCTTCACATTCCAAAAAGATTCACAGGTTCCCAGAAAGATCAGTCAGCACTGCCCTGTATTCTGGAGTTCGTGCATAGAAGGAAGTTTGGATTAATAACTGTTCAGAGTGTAAAACAGGTTTCAGAATACAGTTCCCAGTGCCTCTTTTTCCCCTTCAGTCTTAAAATCTCCATATTGTCCATACCAAAGGGTCAGTAATTATTTCAGTTCATATTTCTCCATCTACTCAAGGGACTGTAAAGCTAACAAGATAGTGCCTCAGATGAGTAGCCAGTTGATTAACCATGTGATCACCACACTTTAACCATCAGTTTTACCCCAGAAAGAAATCTACCCATAATATCCTCTGTTAAAGGCCTCAGGAACAGCAATCATTGCCTTGGCATACTGGAAAACAATATTTTGCTATAATTTCATTAACACTTAGAGTTTCTTTTGACTTGTGATTTGTTACTATTTCCCACATTCTCATTGTCTCCTCTTCCTTAAGGCTTATCACAGATTTGTTGACATTTCACACACCGTTACCTCCTAGAACCCTGCCTCCATTCTGCTCATATCTCCTGCCACTTTTAATTCCTGAGACTCTTGCTGCTGTCCTTAATCCTCCTTGCTCCAACTGTGTTTTCATTGGGACCTCTCAAGGTGTTCTCTGATTTCAGGTACAAACTGCCTCTGTTTCCCCCTTTACCATCTAGTGGTGTCAGTTCAAACACTGAATTCATAATTTTTTCAGAATCTGGGCTTTGCACGGTGTCTCACTTTTAAGGCTGACATGTCTACTTTCAGATGTAGGGACGCTGATGCTCTGCTGAAAGACCAAAGCAGCAGAAACAATATAGATACATTAAAGTGAGAGAGGACTCATGATAGAAAACACACTGGGGGAGACAGGGATTGAAATCTAACTCTTGAAAAGTTAGATTAGAAAAGAAACAAAAAAGCTTGCATGACATTTTGTAGACTCAATTCTGTAGGAAAAGTCTTTAATCCACATTGGTGGGAAGGAGAGTGGGAGATTTGGCTGAAGCAAATGTTTCTCAAAGTATTTCACTAAGTGGAAAAGAGCCTGTCAAAGTAGTTTTAATCAAAAAAATTCAGCTAGGCCTAGTAATTAGCTACCAGAGCAAATTAAAAGTAGTGCAGTCTCCCTCATTAGAAGTTTTAAACTGAAGACTGGACACCTCCTTTAAGCCTGACTGATGCTGCTGCTAACTCATGCAGATGAAAAGAGGAATGTTTTGCTGAACTCCTACTTCTGTTATGGAAGCAGTCAGGGCTAAATGATTAGAAGTATTTTCACCTTGAAATCTGCCAATTATTTTGGTTATAATATTTTGTTTAGTTTTATGCTGTTATATTCTTTGTTTCAGTTTTGTTTCTATGTCTCATTGCTCTGGAGATTTGAATTAGACCTACTTTTTAAACACTGTAAAGTGTGGTGGTTTCACTTGCCGGCAGGGTAAATGTTTTCAGCTGCTCACTTTAGCTATTTATCCAGAAGCAGAAGCTGATGACATCTCTCACTGATGACCTGTCACTATTCAGAAATTGCCATCAAAACAGGCCTGAATGATATAACTTTCTTAAAAGAATAAAAATTGATAAAAGATACCTTTAGAAAACATTTAATAACATTAATGGCCTTGATTTTTCTTAAAAAATAAAAATAATTATCTTTGGCTTTGTTCACGTAAACAACATAGGGTCCTACTTAATCTAAGAATAAAGAGGCTTAGATCATGTACCAGAACACAGAGAGAGATACTTGACTTAGGTCTCATAAGCAGAAAGAAAAAAGGGCTGTGAAGAAAGAGTTTATCATGAAAATTAACTCGTGTAATTGTTCTTCTAAGGGGAATTGCAATGAGAAAACAAATATCCTGCAAACCAACAAAAGTGTCCGTAAAAATTGTTACACAGTAGAATCAAACATAGACTGCAGACATTATGTAAAAGGAGACTTTTAAGAGCTGTCTGGTTTATCTTCAAGCTGGCATGACTCCCCCAGCATCAAACATTTCTTCAGTGAGAAAGGTAGTCTCTGTTACTACACATGCTCTTTCCAAAGGATATAGATTCCTGCCCCTCTCTTGTCCCCAAAAAATGGGAAACAGACTACACAGTTGGTACAGTATGTGGACAGAAAAGAGTTAACTTAGGGCAAACTAATTAATTTCTGTCCTGTGTGAATTTTGGGTAAGTCTTCCTGGAGGTATTCTGTAATAATCAGCTACTTTTTGGGTAAAAAATGCTGCTAAAGAATTTACATGTTCATTGAAACGCTTGTCACTACTTCTCCAGCATGAATGAGGTAATTAATAGTAATTATAGATATGCAGAAATCACTCACCAGATAACTACCATAACCACTAGTTTTGCCCTCTGAAAACCATATTAATATTGTTGCAAAAGGAATACAACTTTTATTCAGCACTGACTATACCAATTAAGAGAAGTATGAAGTATTACCTTTTACCTGAGCGCTACTTATAAGAGTTTCCATTCCCCTGCTCAGTACACCCAACATTTCTCAGTATTGTTCTCCTCTATATTTCTGTTCATCAAAAGGAAATCTAGGTATGATAAACAGAAATCAGAAATCCAATATACAATGTGATGTATAGTTCAGAAACAAACATGCATACTCTGCATCATAGAACATGCAGTGGATTAAGATAACTTAAGAAAAATATGACTCACAGGAAACAGTATAAGAGTATTTTTCATATGCAACACTTTCCATTCTCAGGAGTCTCTCTTTTTGTTAAAAAGACAAAGATAAACACTTTACTTTATTCTGTTTATTTATTTATGTGGTTGGTAAATAGCTTTCTATCAGAAACTGTATAGGTATAAAACTTACAGTCTTCTCCCCTTTTGGATGTTACCCTTCCAAATTGTAGCTATTTCTAACACATTCCACTCTTTTCCTCCACAGAAACCTGTATAATTAAACCCCTTTACTTGAAGATATATCTTCTTGTTTCTGTGTCTCCAGATAACAGTTTTGTTCTCAATAAGCTTGATTATCAAAAGATAAAACTGTGATGTTTTTCTCTGAGAAGGGAGGATAGAATTATCTAGCTGAGCAGTGTTTGACTTTCAAGAAACTGTAACATCTATGCTTACCCAGTAAGACCCAGTTTCTTCATTGAACTCTTTCATTTTGTCCCTTAAATGTGAGCTACACTTCTGTTATGATTGGATAAAATAATCTTCACAATGAAAGAAAGTTCCATAATAAGGATTATATGAAATGAGACTAATATCAGATAATATGTTTTCAGGGAATTGCAAAAGGCAGCATAGAAATCTAAAGGATCATACGGGCTTCTGCCCAGGAATAATAAACTATACTGCGCTCTGATGAAACATAAAAACTTGTATATCAATGAAGATGTCGTTTGTACAACCCATGTAAAATTGTAACTAATATTAAATGGGAATTATAGAAACAGAAAGAGCCAGCAGATCAATATGTGGCTCAAAGCCTGGTGCCACCAGCAGAATTCGGGATTTTTTTGATCATGGGTTGGTTTACAGAATCATAGAATCACAGAATCAGCTAAGCTGGAAGAGACTTCTGGGATCATCGAGTACAACCTTTGACCTAGCACCACGGTGTCAACTAGACCATGGCACTAAGTGCCACATGTAGTCTTTTCTTAAACACCTCCAGGGATGGTGACTCCACCACCTCCCTGGGTAGCCCATTCCAATGCCTAATAACCCTTTCTGTGAAGAAATTTTTCCTAATGTCTGACCTGAACCTCCCCTGGCACAGCTTGAGGCTATATCCTCTAGTCCTGTTGCTGGTTGCCCGGGAGAAGAGACCAACCCCCACCCCGCTACAACCTCCTTTCAGGTAGTAGTAGAGAGTGATAAGGTCTCCTCTCAGCCTCCTTTTCTCCAGGCTAAACAATCCCAGTTCCCCCAGTGGCTCTTCCTGAGGCATACCCTCTAGATCCTTCACCAGCTTTGTTGCCCTCCTCTGGACTCGCTCCAACACCTCAATGTCTTTCCTGAAGTGAGGGGCCCAGAACTGGACACAGTATTCAAGATGCGGCCTCACCAGTGCCGAGTACAGAGGGACGATCACATCCCTGGTCCTGATGACCACACTATTTCTGATACAAGCCAGGATGCCGTCGGCCTTCTTGGCCACCTGGGCACACTGCTGGCTCGTGTTCAGCGGGCAGGCCACCAATACCCCAAGGTCCTTTTCCACCGGGCTGCTTTCTAACCACTCTTCCCCCAGCCTGTAGAGCAGTATGGGGTTGTTGAGCCAAAATGTAGGACCCAGCACTAGGCCTTGTTGAACTTCATACCATTGGTCTCAGCCCATCTACCTAACCTGTCCAGATCCTTCTGCAGAGCCTTCCTACCCTCAGGCAGATCAACACTCCCATCCAACTTAGTTTCGTCCGCAAATTTACTGAGGGTGCACTCGATACCCTTATCCAGTTCATCAATAAAGATATTAAAGAGGACTGGGACCAGTACTGAGCCCTGGGGGACACCACTACTGACTGGACACCAACTGGATGTGGTACCGTTCACCACCACTCTCTGGACCCGGCCATTCAGCCAGTTCTTAACCCAGCGAAGAGTGCACCTGTCCAAGCTGTGGGATGCCAGCTTACCCAGGAGAATGCCATGGGAGACAGTTACACGACACCAGACCTGCTGACGACAAAAGGGGTACACCTGTCTTAATAGGGGAAAAGGATCTTTGAGAAAAAGTTAGCAGGGCTCATTGAAAGAGCTTTAAACTAGATTTGAAGGGGAAAGGGATAAAACCAGGCTCTAGAGACAAGCCTGGCGGCAGTACAACAACATTTGAGGGATGGTGTGATAGTGAGGTCCTTCAGTCTGCTATCTCAGTGGAGGAAGGGGATGGAGAGCCATGCGGCAGCAAAGATACAGGGGTTGTTGATGTGTTAGAAACCATGGAATCACCTAAGAATGGTCATGTGGGAATTAGGGCTTCTCTCCCCACAAAGATGGCAGGATCAATAGCCCAACTGAAGTTCATCTACATCAATGCATGCAGCATGGACAGAAAACAGGAGGAGCTGGAAGACATTGTGTGGAAAAGCATGACATAACTGCCATCACAAAAATGTGGTCAGATGACTCACACAACTGGAGTGCTGCAGTGGATGGCTACAAACACTTCAGAAGGGATAGGCAAGGTAGGAGAGGTGGGGGGGTGGTCCTGTATGTTAGGGAGTGTTTTGACTGTCTAGAGCTTGAGGATGGTGACAATAGAGTTGAGTGTTTATGGGTATCAATCAGGGGAAAGGCCAAGAAGGCAGATCACGATGGGAGTCTGTTATAGATCACTGAACCAGCATGAAGAGGCAGATGAAATATTTCATAAGCAGCTGGGAAAAGTGTCATAATTGCTAGCTCTTGTTCTTGTCACGCAGTTCAACTTACCGGATGTCTGATAGAAATAAAATACAGCCAAGAGGAAACCGTCTCAGAGGTTCCTGGAGTGTGTGGAAGAAAACTGCCTGACACAGCTGGTGATGGAGCCAACTAGGGAAAGTGCCCTGCTGGACCCGTTGTTTGCAAACAGAGAAGTACTTGTGGGTGATGTGGTGGTTGGAGGCCGTCTTGGGCATAGTGATCACAAAATGATAAAAGTTTTTTATTCTTGGAGAAGAAAGAAGGGGGCTTAACAGAACTGCTACCTTGGGCATCCGGAGGGTAGATTTTAGCCTGTTTAGGAGCCTGGTTGACAGAGTCCCTTGGGAAGCAGTCTGGAAGGGCAAAGGAGTCCAGGAAGGCTGGACACTCTTCAAGAAGGAAATCTTAACAGGGCAGGAGCACGCAGTCCCCATGTGCCAAAAGACAAGCTGGCAAGGAGGAAGACCGGCCTGGCTGAATGGAGAGCTGGAACTTATGGAAAAAAAAAGGAGAGTTTATGACCTTTGGAAGAATACGCAGGTGACTCAGGAGGTCTGCGAGGATGTTGTGAGTTTAGGCAGGGAGAAAATTGGAAAGGACAAAGCCCAAAGACAACTTAATCTGGCTACTGCTGTAAAAGACAATAAAAAGTGTTTCTATAAATACATTAGCAACAAGAGGAGGACTAAGGAGAATCTCCATCCTTTATTGGATGCAGGGGGAAACATGGTGACAAAGACTGAGTGAAAGGCTGAGGTACTTAATGCCTTCTTTGCCTCAGCCTTTAGTAACAAGACAAATTGTTCTCAGGGTACCCAGCACCCTGAGCTGGAGGACAGGGACAGGGAGCAGAATGAAGCCCCCATAATCCAAGGAGAAATGGTTAGCGACCTGCTGTGCCACTTAGACACGCACAAGTCTATGGGACTGGATGGGACCCACTCAAGGATACTGAGGGAACTGGCGGAAGTGTTCACCCATCCGCTTTCCATAATTTATCAGCAGTCTTGGCTAATCAAGGAGGTCTCACTTGACTGCAGGTTGGCAAATGTGACACCCACCTTCAAGAAGGGTCAGAAGGAGGATCCGGGGAACTACAGGCCTGTCAGTCTGACCTCAGTGCCAGGAAAGGTTTTGGAGCAGGTCATCTTGAGTACCACCACACAGCACATACAGGACAACCAGGTGATCAGCCCCAGTCATCATGGGTTTATGAAAGGCAGGTGCTGCTTCACTAACCTGATCTCCTCCTATGACAAGGTGACTGGCTTAGTGGATGACGGAAAAGCTGTAGATGTTTTCTACCTAGACTTTAGTAAAGCCTTTGACACCGCCTCCTACAGCATTCTCCTGGAGAAACTGGCTGCTCATGGCTTGGATGGGCGTGCGGTTTGCTGGGTAAATAACCGCCTAAAGACTTGTGGTGAATGGAATAAAATCCAGTTGGTGGCTGGTCACAAGTGGTGTTCCCCAGGGCTCAGTATTGGGGCCAGTTCTGTTTAATATCTTTATCAATGATCTGGACGAGGGGATTGAGTGTACTTTCAGTAAGCTTGCAGATGACACCAATCTGGGTGGGAGTGTTGATCTGCTTGAGAGGAGAAAGGCTCTACAGAGGGATCTGGACAGTCTGGATTGATGGGCTGAGGCCAGCTCTATGAGTTTCAACAAGGCCAAGTGTCGGGTCCTGCACTTGGGTCACAACAACCCCATGCAATGCTACAGGCTTGGAGTAGAGTTGCTGGAAAGCTGTCTGGCAGAAAAGGACCAGGGGCTGTTGATCAATGGATGGCTGAATATGAGGCAGCAGTGTGCCCAGATAGCCAAGAAGGCCAACAGCATCCTAGCTTGTATCAGAAATAGTGTGGCCAACAGGACTAAGGAAGTGATTGTCCCCCTGTACTTGGCACTGGTGCGGCTGCACCTTGAATACTCTGTTCACTTTTGGGCCCCTCACTACAAGAAAGACATTGAGGTACAGGAGCATGTTCAAAGAGCAGCGAAGCTGGTGAAGTGTCTCGAGAACAAGTCTTATGAGGATCGTCTGAGGGAACTGGGGTTGTTTAGTTTGGAGAAAAGGAGACTCAGGGGAGACCTTATCGCTGTCTGCAACTACCTGAAAGGAGGTTGTAGCTAGGTGGGTGTCAGTTTCTTCTCCCAAGTAAGAAACGGTAGGACAAGAGGAAATGACCTCAAGTTGTTTCAGGGGAGGTTTACGTTGCATATTAGGAAAAATTTCTTCACCAAAAGGGTTGTCAAGCATTGGAACAGGCTGCCCAGCGAAGTAGTGGAGTCACCATCCCTGGAGGCATTTAAAAGACGTGTAGATGTGGTGCTTAGGGATATGGTTTAGTGGTGGACTTGGCAATGCTAGGTTAACAGTTGGACTTGATGATCTTCAAGGTCTTTTTCAGCCAAAACAATTCTATGATTCTGTGGAAACACTGTCCAGTATCTAGGCAGAATTAGGGAGAAAATTATGTTCTCTGTAGAAGATACTGTATAAGTTTAACATAGGTTTCAGAGTATGGCAAAAATAAACATTTCAAAGTTAAATAAATTCTTTTTGCCTTATTGTGATATTCACAAAATGTTAGATTTAGTGTAAAGGAGAAACAATATGGTTCTGAAACTAATAAAAGATAATTTAATGGATCAGGCCTTCTTACGCTTGTAAAGGATTCACATGAACTTGCATTTCAATGCAGTTGTCCAGCTGGTTTCTTGAGAAGTTAGATAAATCATAATTCTCTACTCTTGAGAATGAAGTTCAAAACACCTATCAGACTAAGTGTCCAGATCATATTAGTAAAATTTAGCCACTGTAACATAAGAAATTCCTTTTAGATCCCAGGTGTATAGGTACCGAATTAGCCATGATTTCACTGCAAATAAATTAAAAAAAAAAAACTATATTAAAGGAATTAATATGAATCTAAGAATGATCATATTTGAAAGCAAGTATAGATAAACTCTTCAGGGTTATGAACAAAGTTTTGGAAATTCATGAATGGTGCAACGATCCTAATATTCATTTTATACTTCTGCTCGTTACCTTGTCCTACTTATACTAAATGTAGTATATACACTTTGTAGTCTCACAGGACTGGAAGAGGTCTGCTGTGTCCTCAGATCCATCCCTCTGTCACTGTCCCTTCACATTGTAGAAAAAGTTTAAATGGTATGAAAATACACCTCACAGGAAAACAGGAATCTATAGGTGCAGAAAAACAGGTTGCTTCTGCTCACTAGTTTTGCTCACTACTCCTGTTGGAGGCTGTTCCAGAACTAAGGTCTGAGAGTGGTATGTCAATGAGCCTTTTTGAATTTCCATCTTATACGTCTTAAATCATTCCCTGTTTCACATAAAATCTCCTTCTCCGTTGCTGCTGCTTGCCCACTTAATGTTCCTCCTCTTTTTTAGTTTGTGTGTGTTGGGTTTTTTTCTGAATAAGCAGCTGCCTTGTGTCTCCACTCAAAAAAGGAAAAGAATCTCTAATTACTTTACCTGTTTAAGTTTCTTTTCAATTAAGATTTCTCTCCAACAATGTAAACAATCAGAACTATACAGGGTATACTAGATAAGAATACATACAGTGACATGAATCCTTTTCCTTCTTTTGTGTAGATATAAATACGTATAGTTAAGCTACATAATGGGACTCAAAGAGTGAATCAATTCAGTTACTGCCCGGCACTGAAGGCACTTAAATACCATTTCAAACAAACTCTTAAAAATTTCCTAGAATATACCAAACTCTGGTCTTGAGAAAGTTCATTGAACCTCATCATACCCTAAACATCTCTTTATCCAACATCTCTAATGGATTTGATATATCACTCTAATTTATTATAAGCATACATCACAGAAAAGCAAGCGTGATGCTTGCAAAACATTGTAGCATTTTTCCTTTCACAGAGAAGGAAAAGCTTTGCACCTGTGACATTATTTTATATAATAGCTCATTGATTAGAGACCCTTACAAGGAAATTCAGTTCAAGATGCTCTTTAGCCAGAGGAAGACTCCTAGAGTTGGACTCTCCACATCTACTTCTCCACAATGTTTTGTAAAACTGAACTCAGATCAATTTCTACCATCAGAAAAAAGTTTCACGCTTAGGAATTGCATGGAACAAAGACACCTCCCTGCAGCCCTGTGTAAGAACCTACATTGTCTTCTCACATTCTAAAAATAAAAAAGAAAATAAAAATTGCATATTTCAGGCTGCATGCCTTTAAATATTAGTCTTTAAGCATTCCTGTTTCACAGGCCAGACAGTTGGAGAAAGCTGTCTAGCAGGAGCAATGCAGAGGGCTAAGTCAATCAAGTACTTGTTGGCAACTAGGTTAGCATCCATACTTTCCTCTGTGGCTCTATTTCCTGTCAATTCTGCCACTAACTTATTTGACTGTACTGATACAACAAACATCACCTAGTCAAGAAGCAACATAACACATTATTAGAGGCAACTGCAAATTCACTATACTCCTGTTCACTTCAACTGATTAATTAAATGCCAGTAAATCAAAATTACCCTTAATTAGTTATTCCCTCCTTTGGTCCAGTGCTTTCTCCCACACACAAAAAATTCAGCTATAATATGTGTAAAAATTCTGTCTTGACACTTAAACTGTTGCAATGTTTCTGGCAAATTCTTAAGGAGTTTTTCTCCTTGCCCAATTAATTATCTCAGTCTCCATTTGAGGCTAGATACTGATACTGATACTGATACTGATGTGAAAAATCTAGAATTTAAATAAAGAAGTCAAATTTGAAGTCCATGGTTATGGTGAATATTTTTATGCTCAGTGTCTCTCCAGTCACAATTTCTGGATCACAGCAGTAGCCAAGTAAAAAAATTAATTGCTGCACATCTTATTTCTGCAATAATGAAAGCAAAAGCAGAGTAATATGTCTTAGATTTGTGGTTAGAAAATGGTAAAAATGTAGAATCTTCATAATTTGTAGTAGCATATGTCTTTTTATAAAGAAAATAATAGTGTGAACATTTCAATAAGGAAGAGGATCAACTGAATTCAGCAATCTCTTATATACTACCACATACTAAGCCACTGGCAAATACAATGAAAACAACAGGTCAGGACAATCCAGCGAAAACTATGAAAGTATTTAAACTGACACATTTAGATGGTTTATGTACTTCTCCAGGATAAGTATGGGAGACAAATAGTGCTAATGGAAATGCAAGACTTTTTTGTACATGCTAATTTCTGCTCTGAAGTAAATTCATACAAAACTCCGGGAGACAGTGCTGCTACACAATATACCCTGACTAGCAAATCTTTTTTACTCTACTGCACAGCAGTCATCTTCATGCTTTAGGTAATTCTGCAATCAAAAATCAGACACACAAAATCACTGCTGAAAAATGTCTTCCAACCCAAGTGCTGCCACATATATTCTCCACAGGAAACAAGACCTGTGGTCAGATGACATTCTAATGATATGTTCATATCAGACACAAATGTCAGTGCTTCAAAGAAGTGTTGCAGGTTTCTGTTGCAGCATTGAGAGTTCACCTATAAATCAAAGTTTAAGAAAAAGGAAATATAAATAATCAAAACTTTTTCTACTCCGAAATCCATGATGATTACAGCAAAGAAAACAGTCATAGTGGTAATTATTTGTAACATAAGACTAGTCTTCATACAGGTTCTTTCCCTGATTTCTTCTTTCCCTCAAGATAAAAAGAAAAATAGAAAAGGTGAAGAGAAACCTAAACCAACAAAAAACTCAGATAGGTTTATCTCTAGGTTCGGGTTTAACTCCAATATTCGGTGTCTAGATCTTTTAGTTATAAAATTGGCAATTATAGATTTAATTAGAAAACTTCTACCATCCAGCCCTTCTTAATTTTGCCCTTTGTTCAGTAGGCCACTCACAACATGTAACAACACTTATATAAGAATTATACTGCCTGTGACCTGAGATATCAGGTCTTGAAACTGGAAGTCTTCCTGGTAGCAAATATTCATATTGCATCATATTTAGAATTGACGTGTATTATTGGAATGTATAAAATCAGTCATTAGTAATATGCATGTACAATCTTTCCTTATGTTAAATTCCATTTAATGAAAGATTTGTGCAAGAGTTTTATGGTTTTGAAATGTTAATATAGGAATTTTATATATATACATACTCACATTTATTTATTACAACTAGTAAGATATTTATGTTTGTCTTGCTCTGAAATTTCTTTTGTTAATGAGAACATAATTTTTTTACTGAAATCAAAACTTAGAGGTAGCAGTATTCTGTGGTTTTGAGTTTCAGGGGTTTTTAAATTATTTTTTACAAGTTCTGTGGAAATTAGGTATTTTTAATTTTAAAAGAGCTTTGTTGTGCAAAACTCCAATTTTTCACTGAATATGAAGTGTTGTGGAAATTTTCAGCCAGTCCTATTCTTTGTGTATTTGAAAGACCAATTGTTCTTCACAAAGTACACATAGAAGAGAGGATCTCTCCATTTGCTTCTCTTTGTCGAAACTCTCTGTTCTTCCCATCTTCCAATTGCTTTTCTGTAGATTAAAAAATGTACACTGCACAGTGTGTATGGAAGAACACTGAGTTCAAGGGGAGGAGTGGGTCGGCCAGGGGGCATTCAACGTTATTAATAGGCATTTTATATGGATCATAGATGTCACACAAAGCTCTGAGCAGAGGCTTTGGGTTAGACAGAAAGAAGGTAGAAATATTCTAGCAACAAAACGCAGTAGGTCTTTTTGTGGTCTCAAGCACTGACACACTGTAGTGTCTATTAAAGCTGCAGTCAAAAATTCAAAATATTTTTTCTTGATATGTACTTAGATAAGACAGCAGACAGACCTAAATTACTTATGTTAAAAATATGGCATATGGAAAGATGTTGAGCTTCCAGAAATGATTAAAAAAGATTCAGGGTTTTTCTTGTGGTGAACAGGAAATCCACCCCCTCCTATTGATATACTAAGGAATGCTTTGAAACATACACAAAGAAAGGATAATTTAGTTAGATATGCTACTGCTAGGAGACACACAGAAGGAAAAAAAAATAAAGCCTTGAAAAAACAGTGTACTAACTAAAAATAACTAAAGACTACCAAATTGGAGACATTTATACAGTTATTTTCTGTTCAGATACAGTCTTTCAAGCAAGTGCATGTTTAAGTCACTTTTAGGCAGTAAGAACAAAATCTTGCAAACTCAGAAAGTTAACTGGACATGAGATGGATTTACATGTATGTGATATAATATTAGATATGTCAAGGTTAGTGTTAGCAGCTATAAAATATCTCAGACCTTGATCTTACAAAAAAGGCATTTCAGCTTTGTCAGCAGAAGTGATCTGAATGTTCATTCTACTTTCGCTATAATCTTTAGAACTGGCAGCTTAAATCACTGTTGGATGTCAATCTCCCTATTATGAAATATACATTCTTGCTTCAACGCAAAACAACATTTAGTGGCCATCATTTATATTCATTAAAGTCAAATCCAATATTTCAGAATAATTTTCATACTATGATTGACTTCATAATTTTGTATCTTTCTATAAAATTGAGGCAAACTGCAGGTCCACCATTTCACAGAATCATAGAATCATAGAATTGTTTTGGTTGGAAACGACCTTTAAGATCATTAAGTCTAACTGTTAACTTAGCACTGATAAGCCCACCACTAAACCATGTCCCTAAGCACCACATGTACATGTCCTTTAAATACCTCCAGGGATGGTGACTACATCACTTCCTTGGGCAGCCTGTTCCAATGCTTGATAATCGCTTTGCAGAAGAAATTCTTTGTAGGCCAGGCACCTTTCCAGCAACTCTTCCCCAAGCCAGCAACATTGCATGGGGTTGTTGTGACCCAAGTGCAGGACCCGACACTTGGCCTTGTTGAAACTCATAGAGCTGGCCTCAGCCCATCAATCCAGACTGTCCAGATCCCTCTGTAGAGCCTTTCTCCTCTCAAGCAGATCAACACTCCCACCCAGATTGGTGTCATCTGCAAGCTTACTGAAAGTACACTCAATCCCCTCGTCCAGATCATTGATAAAATATTAAACAGAACTGGCCCCAATACTGAGCCCTGGGGAACACCACTTGTGACCAGCCACCAACTGGATTTAACTCCATTCATAAAAACTCTTTGGGCTCGGCCATCCAGATGGTGTTTTTATCCAGTGAAGCGTATGCCCGCCCAGGCCATGAGCAGCCAGTTTCTCCAGGAGAATGCTGTAGGAGGCGGTGTCAAAGGCTTTACTAAAGTCTAGGTAGAAAACATCCACAGCTTTTCCCTCATCCATTAAGCCAGTCACCTTGTCATAGGAGGAGATCAGGTTAGTGAAGCAGCACCTGCCTTTCATAAACCCATGATGACTGGGGCTGATCACCTGGTTGTCCTGTATGTGCTGTGTGGTGGTACTCAAGACGACCTGCTCCAAAACCTTTCCTGGCACTGAGGTCAGACTGACAGGCCTGTAGTTCCCCGGATCCTCCTTCTGACCCTTCTTGAAGGTGGGTGTCACATTTGCCAACCTGCAGTCAAGTGAGACCTCCTTGATTAGCCAAGACTGCTGATAAATTATGGAAAGCGGATGGGTGAACACTTCCGCCAGTTCCCTCAGTATCCTTGAGTGGGTCCCATCCAGTCCCATAGACTTGTGCGTGTCTAAGTGGCACAGCAGGTCGCTAACCATTTCTCCTTGGATTATGGGGGCTTCATTCTGCTCCCTGTCCCTGTCCTCCAGCTCAGGGTGCTGGGTACCCTGAGAACAATTTGTCTTGTTACTAAAGGCTGAGGCAAAGAAGGTATTAAGTACCTCAGCCTTTTCCTCAGCCTTTGTCACCATGTTTCCTCCCGCATCCAATAAAGGATGGAGATTCTCCTTAGCCCTTCTTTTGTTGCTAATGTATTGTAAACTGACCCATGATCAAAGAACTCCAGATTCTTTTGGTGACAGCAGTCACGGAGCCAGGTATTGGTCTGCTGGCTCCTCCTGTTTCTTCCCTCATCATTCTCTGCAACTGAAGGATAGCTTCCAGCTCCTCCTGTTTGTTGTCCATGCTGCGTGCATTGGTGTAGATTCAGTTCAGCTGTGTTATTGATCTTGCCGTCTTTGTTGGGGGAGTCCTAATTCCTATGTGACCATTTCAGGTACTTCTGGGTTTCTAACATATCAATAACCCTTGTGTCTTTGCTGTCACATGGCTCTTCATCCCGGCAGACCGAAGGACCTTGCTAGCACACCGTCCCACAAACATTGCCATTCTGCCTCCAGGCTTGTCTCTAGAGAGCCTGATTTTATCCCTTTCCCCCTTCAAATCTAGTTTAAAGCACTTTTGATGAGCCCTGTTAACTCCCGCACAAAGATCCTTTTTCCCCTTTGAAACAAGTGCACTCCATCTGTCGTCAGCAGGCCTGGTGTGTGTAGACTGACCCATGATCAAAAAAAACCAAATTCTGCCAGTGACACCAGGCTTGGAGCCACATATTGATCTGCTGGATCTTCCTGTTTCTTCTCTCATCATTCCCTGCAACTGAAGGTTAGAGGAGAACACTACTTGTGCTCCTGGTCCCTTAACCAGTCGACTCAATGACCTGAAGTGTCTCTTGATTGCCCTTGGACTTCTTGTTGCAACTTCATTGCTGCCTACCTAAAAAAACAATAACAGATAGTACTGTGAGGGCCATACCAGGGTAGGAAGCTTTCTTTTCACATCTTTAGCCAACAGTATCATTCATCTATCACTATTTTTTTATTAAGATTCTTGAGTCCAGTCCTAATGTTGTTTAATTTATTTAAGAAATTAATCCCTATCTCCACCTTTTCTTTTAAAGAAACTTAAAATGTTATATGGTTACTATTGTGTTACAGCGGTGATTCTTTTAAGAAATTATTCTGGCACATTTGTAATTCCCTTCTTTCTTCCTAACATCTATATTGTTCATAATTTATAAAACAGTGTTTTTAGCCAGTGGGGCTAAGATCTGCTGCCATCATAATCAGTGGAAAGATTGTTATTGGAGGCTAGAATCAGAAAATCTGTCATCATGGTGCACATTCTGGCAGCTTCTGAATTAATAAAGGAAAAAGCTCAAGTATATTTTTTGCTCAAACAATAGGCCAACATTATTAATTTTGTAGATATTGTAATAGGGGTTATAGCTGGAGTTTTGGCAACTTTTTGTTTCTATGTGTAACTGAAAACACACATTTAAAATAGATGGAAATATGAAACAAAGTTTTTCATTGCAACCATTTTTTTTTAACTAACCCAGTGAATGCTGCAAGAGAAATAGTAACCTTCACTGGAACAGTTTTGTCTGATGTGCCAGGGCAGCTGGCAGCAAAAAGTCTGTTTCCATAAAAAGACAAAGACGTCTGGATTTGGTAATGTTCATTAGTGAAGATCCGTTTGTGGTTTATATTTCATTTAGATCTCTAGCCTTTACTGATGGAGTGATCCATAAACATTTTTATCTATCGTCAAAGTCCTGTCTATCAAAACTGTCCTTTTGCCACTCCTGTTATGCTCTAAACTAATAGAGAATATTTAACACAACTGATCAATATCGATAACAGAGAATTAACTATTGCTGATACCCATTAAAAGTACATATCGATGATACTTCAAATTAAGTATAGAAGTTCTTTAGTTTCCAATTAATTTTTTCTTTTGATATATAAGCATGTTTTTTTGGGAAAAAGAAAAAAATAAAAAAAAGAAAAAAAAAGAAAAAAAAAGACACAATAGAAATCTCATGAACATAGATAAAAATCAGACTCAAGTTTGTAGTGTAACCAATAAAAATAAAAGAAAAACCTCAGTCAAGCAAGCTTCTATTCTAGAGTACATTCATTGGTTTTCAGATAAATACTGCCACTGTGACATAAAGTAGCTAAATTCATTCTCTGCTGGAGTTTAACACAACTGTAAATGTTTAAGTAAAAATATATTGGATACCTACAAATGCCTAGAACTACCAGTACTTTTACTGGCCTTTATTTGAGTTATTTTCCTTCAGTTATTACCTGACATTCTTTGTGACATTAATCAGATGTTGCCAATTACTTCTTGCATTGCTGCTGCTGTTTATCTCCTCTTCCTTTTTGTTCCACACCTCTAGCCTAATACATAGATGAGCAGCAATGGAGACTGAAAATGTATTTGCAGTTGCACGGAGTTCAACAAAATAAATACCAAAACTCCCTACTTCACACCTGCTGCTCCTTCTCTCTTACCTTTTTAAAGAATGAAGCATAATAAAGATATCCAAGGTATGACTACTTCTCAGAGTAGCTACTGTGAAGATATCAAAGGCAGAGAGAAGCAGTCGGATCTGATGATTACTTATCGGAGGCAAATAGATTTAGAGGCACAAGTTACATAGGAAGGCAATGTGTGCATCCTCAGGTGCAGGCAAATATGCTTTATAGGAACACCCGGAAATTATACAGATCAATCTTAAAATTACTGGCATTGTTTGTTTACTTGGTTGGTTGGATTTTTCTTTCCATGTTGACAATGGCTGTTGATAAGCTGATAGAAACCAGACGAACATAGGAACACCAGATAACTAAAATATGCCCATATAAAGGCATTTGCAAGCATGAGGTCATGCATATTTCTGAATAAATCTATCAGGATTAAAGGATATCTCTTCAAAGTTATACCTTTTAAAGTGTTTAGGATGCCAGACAGCCTTCAGGTCTGTTTTTCTAAGATCTTCAAGTTTCCCCTATCCCAACTGCTGCCAGTGTCTGTCACTCCCACTTACACAGGCTTGTGTGCTCTACAGAGATTCTTTAATAGCATCAGCATTTTCAGCACAAAGTCTACCCATGTAGCAAAGCCAGAAAAATAGCTATGAATCAAGTATCTTTCACTTCTCTAGATATTTTGAAAGCTTTTATTGTAACCTAATTTTAAACATCTATTTAAATTTAGACAGATAGGCACTGTTATCTTCTGATGGACATTCATCTACTTACCATCTCAGAGTCCTTTATTATCCAGACTAGCAGATCTGTAGGAAAGTTCAAAAAAATTTTACCCTCCAGGACAACGACTAATTCCATACTATGCTTTATTTAATGCATTAATGCAGTATATAGGAGATGTAGGGCTGTGGTCCCTCTTCCTAATATTGTTTTTGTTATTTATCCAAACATGGTCCTAATGTTAAATACTCAAGTAATGCTCCCTCAGACCTGACCCTCTTTTAACCCTGTTGTTATATTCGTCATCTTCTTATGGGCAAAAAGGGGAACACATCTTATATGTGAAGCCAAGTATTTATCAGTAGTGTAATTAAACTGTTATTATTAGTCCAGTTATAGTAATACTAGCAGACTCACAGTCTATATTTTCTAATTAATATAAAACCAATCTCATTAACAATATTACAATTAAATATTGCTATACAAGAAAAAGTCTTTTCTTATCTACCTCTCTGTTATACTTCCTGTTCTGCTGCTCATCTGGGTCTTAAACTCAACAGTTTCTGCCAGGGCTGGGAAAGGGGGGCAGTGTCCTGACTCCTTCATCAGAAGGAGTAAGATGTTAAAATTAGGTGGTTCTTCCTTGTCTTTGCTGGGAGGCCCCTGATGTTGATGTAGACAATTTCTTTTTCCTCATTTTTAGATTTGTTTGGGGCCATATTTATCAAAAGTATGTTCTATAGCATACCTTTCCCCTTGTTCTTTCTGTGTTATCTATAACTCTCTGTTACGTCTGAATTTAATCTGTTGCATATATTTTTTGCTTATGTTAGACGCTTCTTTTTCTGTTCCGTTACTCCTAAAAATCATTTTTGCCTGCCTTCAAAGTTCCTGTTTCCAAGAGCAGCTGAACACTGTTGAGTCACTTGTTACTGAAGACTCCACACCCATCCTTCAAGGTGATACCCTAAGCCCTTACTCCTTCTTTATGCAACATCATTATTTTGGGATCATAGACATTTCACTCTGTACTGCATGCTTACTTATTATTGCTACCTATATAAAAATTTTTAACAGTAGATGTTCTAGTCCAGAATTATGCAAAATTAACCAAAACTAAAACAGCTAAGGTAATAGCCTCCTGATAGTTAGGTAATTGCTGTTAAAGTAAGCAAGCTAAAACAAAGCTCCAAGCAACAAGACAACACCAGACAAAGCAAGCCTGTTGAACCCAGTCTTGAGGCTTGTCTGGCTTATTTTCTATTGCTGGGTGACATTTTGATTCTTGCACTTTGAAATGTACTAGTGAGGTCTAGCGAGAAGGTATGCTCCTGAGATGTAGATCAAAGCTCCCAAAGATTGAAATCTTGCTAGAATTTGTCTCCTATTTTCTGCACAATCATCCTGATCACATCAAGCAAAATGTGATAGCTGTTGCCATTACCTTCTTTTTAAAAAAAGCTTTCATCTTTAAATCTTTATCCTTAGAATGGTTGGGAGGACTGGATTTAGGTGTTTAAATTTTCCTACTCGTTCTCTGCATAGTCCCTGAAGTGTGATGAATGCCTTACTGCTCCACCTGCTCCTTCAGTAATCCTCCCTCTCCCAGATAAATTAAAAGGAAGCATTCAGTCAAGATGAACAGCATTACCTTATCTAATGTTTATCTGCATCTGCAAGTTAGTGAGATGATCAAGCTGGGTGCATGCACTAGAAGTTGCAGTACAGCCAATTCATTTAAGGAGAAAAAAGATTTTTCATAAGAATAACTTTGTTGTACTGTTGATTGAAGCGGTTTTTTTCCTTCTTTTTAGAATAAACATTGGTTTTGTATTGATTGAGTGGTGTAGTGTTGTAAAATGTAAGGTAGACCTTTGAGTCCTAATGAATCAAATTTGATTAGTCAGTATTGAAAGATAAATCAAGGTGATAATACCTAGATGATACCGAAACATAGGATGTCCCTGCTTCTAGGAGGTAGCTCTAAATTTTCTCTTCTATATGCTTATTTGAAATTCCGTCCTACTTCCAATAAAACCAATGGTAAAATTTCCTTGTTTCAGCCATAGAAAAAAGCATCATAGGCATTATGATCCTCCATCATAAAGAGAATTAAAACAGAGGTCCTTTTAATCTGACATTCATATCCTACTGCATATTCATGGTAAAAGTAAGAGAAACCCCAGAAGGAAAAATAGAGGGAACATGATGCTTACAGGAAATTTCTTATTAGCCCCCAAATGGAGCTACCTCAGGTCCTGAAACAGAGGTTCATATTCCTTCTAGAATTTTAAGTCTAATGTAGATTATGGATGATCTCACTTTCTGTATGAGTTTCCACTGTTTTCTCTAAATCACAATAAGTTCAATGATAACTTAAGGTAGAAAATCCCGAAGGCTAAACAATTATCTCATTTTATCAAATTTAAGCTTGTCTTTTAATGCTTTCAGCTGTATCTTCTTGTTTTATGAAAAAAAGCAAATGTTAGTAACATCTTCCAATTTACATGTTCATTGTGTTCTATTGCTCGTCTGCTCTGTTTAATTTAAAAAACAATTTTGAAAAAAATCCTGCATATGTGGAGTCTGCCTGCATTTTCAATATTGATCTGAGGTCTTGGGCACTCTCCCTGAGGTAATAATAAAACCCCCTTTTTTCCAATTGACCCATGAAAGACAAAACAAATAGTACTATGATGGGATATGCATATCCTAAATGTACACTACACACAAAGATAAAGGAAAGTCTAAATTTTTTTTAAAAAATAATCAACTTGCCAAAATTCTCTCTCTTTGATTTGCAAATAGAAATGTTGCATATATTTTGAGAAAATAACACACACACGCATTGGTGATGGTATCTGTATTACCTCTACTGAAGAAAAGGTAACAGCTCTATTACATATCTTAAGTTTTAAACTATTTCACAAATTTCAACAGTTGTGTATCAATTTTTGGACAGAAAATACAATTTTATGACAGGTGACCTTATCCTTGTCAGAAAGAGATGTATGTTAGAGCTGTACATCAAAACGAAATACATTCTTTATACTTCTGTCACTGTTACTAGGGTAGAATAACATATCCCCTCTTAATGCATACCATTTAAATTCGAAGACTGAAGTTTAAAAAAGTGAAAAGGAATAATACAATAAAAACTTAATATATAACAGCATTACGTATTTTAAAATAAAACTGAGAAACAGTTTCCAATAAGTTAATTTTTTCAGTATCTTGTCTTAAAAAGTATTGCCAGTCTGTTCTCTAATGTATTTCTTTTTGTACAGAGGCTATTTTCCATTTTTCTTCTTACCCTATTTATCCTGTGAAGAACAAATCAACATTTCTTTAGCTGGAATTCTATATCAAGTCTACCAAGTTATCTATATTTAATAGAATCATAGAGTCATAGAATCATAGAATGGTTTTGGTTGGAAGGGACCTTAAAGATCATCTAGTTCCAACCCCCCTGCCACAGGCAGGGACACCTTTCCACTAGAACAGGTTGCTCAAAGCCTCATCCAATCTGGCCCTAAACACTGCCAGGGAGGGGGCATCCACAACACCTCTGGGCAACCTGGTCCAGTGTCTCACCACCCTCACAGTCAAGAATTTCTTCCTAACATCTAATCTAAAACTACCCTCTTTCAGTTTAAAACCATTACCCCTTGTCCTACCACTACGCACCCTTGTAAAAAGTCCCTCTTCAGCTTTCCTGTAGGCCATCTTCAGGTACTGGAAGGCTGCTAGAAGGTATCCCCAGAGCCTTCTCTTCTCCAGGCTGAACAAGCCCCAACTCTCTCAGCCTGTTTTTGTAGGAGAAGTTCTCCAGCCCTCTGATCATCTTCATGGTCCTCCTCTTGACTCACTCCAACAGGTCCATGTCCTTCTTATGTTGGGGGTCCCAGAGCTGGATACAGTACTCCAGGTGGGGTCTCATGAGAGCAGAGTAGAGGGGCAGAATCACCTCCCTTGACCTGCTGGCCACGCTTCTTTTGATGCAGCTCAGGATACGGTTGGCTTTATGGGCTGCAAGCTCACATTGTCGGCTCATGTTGAGCTTCTCATCAACCATCACCCCAAAGTCCTTCTCCTCAGGGCTGCTCTCAATCCATTCTCCACCCAGCCTGTATTTATGCTTGGGATTGCCCCGACCCACATGCAGGACCTTGCACTTGGCCTTGTTGAACTTCATGAGGTTCACACAGGCCCAGCTCTCAAGCCTGGCAAGGTCCCTCTGGATGGCATCCATTCCCTCCAGCGTGTTGACCACACTACACAGTTTGGTGTCATCAGGAAACTTGCTGAGGGCACACTCAATCCCACTGTCCGTGTCACCAACAAAGGTGTTAATCAGGACCGGTCCCAATACTGACCCCTGAGGAACACCACTCATCACTGGTGTCCACTTGGATATCGAGCCGTTGACCGTAACTCTTTGAGTGCAACCATCCAGCCAATTCCTTATCCACCGAGTGGTCCATCCATCAAGTCCATGTCTCTCCAATTTAGAGACAAGGATGTCATACGAGACAGTGTCAAATGCTTTGCACAAGTCCAGGTAGATGACATCAGTTGCTCTTTTCCCTTATCCACCAGTGCTGTAACCCTGTCATAGAAGGCCATCAAATTTGTCAGGCATGATTTGCCCTTGGTGAAGCCATGTTGACTGTCACCAATCACCTCCTTGATTTCCATGTGCCTCAGTATAGTTTCCAGGAGGATGTCCTCCATGATCTTGCCAGGTACAGAGGTGAAACTGGCTGGACTCAGTTCCCCGGGTCCTCCTTTTTTCCCTTCTGGAAGATGGGTGTCATGTTTCCCCTTTTCCAGTCAGTGGGAATTTCACCAGACTGCCATGACTTCTCAAAAATGGTGGATAGTGGCTTAGCAACTTCATCCGCCAGTTCCCTCAGGACCTGTGGATGCACTTCATCAGGTATGATGGACTTGTGCACCTTCAGGTTCCTTAGATGGTCTCGAACCTGGTCTTCTCCTACAGTGGGCGGTTCTTCATCCTTCCAGTCCCTGCCTTTGCCTTCTGTGACTTGGGTGGTGAGGCTAGAGCACTTGCCACTGAAGACTGAGGCAAAGAAGTCATTGAGTACCTCAGCCTTCTCCATATCCCATGTAACCAGGTCTCCTGTTTCCCTCCGGAGAGGCCCCACATTTTCCCTAGTCTTCCTTTTATCACTGACATACCTATAGAAGCGTATTTCTTGAAAGGGAGTAGATACTATGTTATACTTATCAAGGTACTCAACCCTAATGCAAAAGAGCCTATTTTACTATAATTTATCTAGCTGTACCATATTCTAACTACTCCTTAATATGTATGCTTATAACATTTTAACTTAGGTTGTTTTTGTCTTTGGACAAAACGTTATAATATTTTCCTGTTTATTTATTTCTTGATATTCAGTCTAAACATTGCCTATTTTAATTTATGCTCAAGCTGTTAAATTTTAAAGTATTTTTTAAAAAGTAAATTACAAAATTAATTATGTATCAGCTTTTAAATAATCTCTCAAAATTGTCTGAGTCAACAAACTTTAACAAAAGTTAGCTGATGAAGCACCCTGTAACAATGATCTCTAATTGTCAACAAATTGCCTTTCCTTCAATGCTTATGTTGTCCTGATTCTCTCTAAATTGGAGAGATATGGATTTCATGGGTGGACTGTTCAGTGGATGAGGAATTGGTTGTATAGTCACATCCAGAGGGTAGTGGTCATCGGCTCAATATCCAGATGGAGATCGATGACAAGTGGTGTCCCTCAGGGTCCATACTGGGACCAGTACTGTTTAGTATCTTCATCAATGACATAGACAGTGGGATTGAGTGCACTCTCAGCAAGTTTGCAGATGACACCAGGCCAAGTGGTGTGCTTGACATGCCTGAGGATGCCATCCAGAGGAACCTGGACAAGCTCAAGAAGTGGTCCCATGTGAATCTCATGAGGTTCAACAAAACCAAGTGCAAGATCCTGCACCTGGGGTCAGGGAAACCCCCCAGTATCAGTACAGGCTGGAGGATGAAGGGACTGAGAACAGCCCTGTGAAGAAGGACTTGAGGGGCACTGGTGGATGAAAAGCCGGACATGAGCTGACAACGTGCACTTGCAGCCATGAAAGCCAGCTGTATCCTGGGCTGCATTCAAAGAAGTATGACTAGCAGGTCAAGGGAGGTGACTCTCCCCCTCTACTCTGCTCTCATGAGACCACAACTGGAGTACTGCATCCAGCTCTGGAGTCCTCAGTACAGGAAAGACATGCACCTGTTGGAGCAGGTCCAGAAGAGGGCCACAAAAATAATCAGAGGGCTGGAACACCTCTCCTGTGAAGACAGGTTGAGAGAGTTGGGGTTGTTCAGCCTGGAAAAGAGAAGGCTCGGGGGAGACCTTATTGCAGCCTTTCAGTACTTAAAGGGGGTCTATAAGAAAGATGAGGACAAATTTTTTAGTAGGGTCTGTTGTGATAGGACAAGGGGCAATGGTTTTAAAGTAGAAGAGGGTAGATTTAGACTAGATGTAAAGAAGAAATTTTTTACAATGGGGGTGGTGAGACACTGGAACAGGTTGCCCAGAGAGGTTGTATGTGCCCCATCCCTGGAAACATTCACGGTCAGGCTGGATGGGCCTCTGAGCAACTTGATCTAGTGGAAGATGTCCCTGCTCACTGCAGGGGGGTTGGACTAGATCACCCTTAAAGATCCCTTCCAACCCAAACTATTCTATGATTCAATGATTTTCTATAAGTATTCACGGTTGTTGCAGTACATGATGAATCCATTCCAGGAGATGGAACAAATGTATGGCCGAGAATTTAAGTGACTCCTCGAATTACTCCAACCTCCAAAGTGGCAAACAGGGCATGTCTTTGCCAGGTGATCAATTTACATTGAGTGTCTTGCTCTAAAACACAAATATCTGTTGAAGTCCCTGAAAAGAAACCTTCCTCCCAATGACATGTCAAAATTTAGGTAGACTCAGAAATTCAGACTTTGAGGTTGAACTTCGTTTAAAGTACAAGAAGGAAAAGATGGTACCTTACCTCTCTCCAGTGCAGAGAAATAGTTTGACAGTAAAGTATAACAGTCTTCAGCTGCATTCTCAAGCTGGACTGAAGGAACAATGATGAGCACCAAGCCTATGTTGCACCTCAGTTGTCCTAGTCTCTGGAAAAGTCCCAAAGGCAAACGTGGAGCTTACAATGGAAGTCAGGTAGATATACAAACTTTTTTTCACTGTTTTCAGAGAAGTATAGCTTACATACCTGGTCTAAATGCATCAGGACTTTTCTGTGCTTTTTAATTCAGACTCTTTGATAATTAAACACACACCAGAGACTCTGTGATACCTAAATTACACTACAAGACAAACTAAGTATTCAGAAAGGGATGCAGCATTTAAAAGTATCAACTGATTCTTCTCAAGAACAGATGCTGCTATACATTAAGATAAGCAGTCTTGTAAAGCTTCTGAATCCAATAGACACTTTGGAATTTTGAACAAGATTAGTCAGGTGTAATGAAAGTTACTCTTTCAGACATTTATTTTTCATTCTATTTCAGAAATCACATTCCTCTATGAAGTAACTTTCTTTTTGGCAACCAGCAAATGTCCTCTGGAAAGATAATTAGTAAGGACAGAAATCTGGAAGGACATAACAGACACAGCTTGAGACAGTAATTTTCTACCTGTTGAGAATGCAGTGGCTGTGCACTTTCCTTGCTGTGTTCTGAATCACACAATCTAATAAAAGTAATTGAAAGCTGAAAGAAAGATTGAGAAAATGAACAGTAACAACACACACCTGAGGACATTACATATAACATTGATCTCAGTCAGCCTAGTTATAGATGACAGAACATGATGATGTAAGATTTGTAATTGCAATATTCTGTTATGAACAGAGAGGTATTGATCTTTAAATCTGTAAAATTGCTTGGTTTACTTGTTCATTACCTTCATCCTTCTTCTCAGTTTTATGACACTACGTAACAGAATATTTTAAATCAGAGACAGCATCATGCTCCTTTCAAAAAACCAAAAACTGTTCAAATTTTTGTCTAATTGTGGGAAGGGAAGGGAAAGGGAAATCATACTAGAGATTTAATACAGGGGAAAGAGAAGGAGGGGAAAAAAACAAGCTGCAGAGCAATCATAAAAGTTTCTTCTCTAAAAACAAAGAGCAAATATCTTTATTCACAAAGCGAAATGAAACGTGAAGCTGAGATAAATTGCATAAACTGCCAGACACAGTCTACTGATTTGCTATGCCTAGACATATTAAATGGTAAACAAATGGGCAAGCAAGCCCAGAAATTCTACCTTGTGTTTCAAGAAGATAAATAATATATTTCACACATGTTTTCTGGAATACTTAGGTGATTCACTTGTAGCAGTGGTTGAAGTTTCGTAAACAATTTAGTAAGATAGAACAGTTTTACATATAGATAAATACAGATATAGATTTTTTGCTAAAAAGAGTTATATTTAATCTGTAAGAATGAATGAAAATAGTACGAATAAATACAGAGAATGTATGTGTATTGTAAGTAATTTTAATGAGAGTGGGGAAGAACTGGAAGCATACAATGACAATTCAAAAATCCATTATTGACTCAAATGCCAGCAGCTCTGTATTCCTGCAGGGTTTAATCCCCATTAGGTGGGGATACTTTTCAGAATTCCATGATTTACCTCACAGAATTTACCAAATACTCCTCAGTTAAACTCTGTGCTAACTTAGTTGTTGGGTGAAGAATTAGAAACAATCCTGGAAACAGGAATCATACTCCAATATTTTACCCAACAGGTTTATGACTAACAACTTCTTGTTCCTATTCTATTCATCTCCACATTGATCTTATTTCATTAATCTTGAAACAAACAGTAGATTTGTCATCCCTTTAGTACTTTAGCATGCTGTAGATACTCCATCTCAACGTCAGTGGCAGATAAACAGCTCCCAAAATCTACCCTAAGAATGAAGATACATAAAGATGGCAAACCCTTAACTGCTAAAAGCTACCAAAAGAGGAAGGTCCTCCTTCCTTTTTGCTCCTTTCTTCTGCCCTTATTCCTTGCCTTGCAATTTCACTGCATTCCCACATGCTTCCACCGGTGCCTTCTGCAAGCCTGTACAACAATCACTCAGGTTGACTTTATAGCAAGTGTTCTCCAAGGCTAAAAAGTTTAGTCAGCTGATGGCAGGCTCTGAAAAGTGCCAGAGCTGGTGCAAGGTATGTGGCAATAGCTTGTGGTTGGAATCAAGGAGCAGGAGGGTGACAGGAATCGAACCTTTTGGTAGTGAGAAACTACTGGACCTACTTAATTTTTACCACGAGTAATTCAGTTAAGATCACGCAACAAGTATGTTAGACAGCAATAAAAACTTAAATAGAGAAGCTTTGTTCTGAATTTCCCTCTTTAACAACAAGACTTCTGTTCCCCACAGTAATAAAATATTAAATGTGCCACTTTATATGTGTCATGTTTTACTGTACAGCTGTGTGCCATAGAGAGTTCTAATAAAACCTCATATCCTTTATGCCTCAAGAAGTAGTAGTCCATGCAATCTACATATCTCTTTCAGCTTCATAATGTGAAGTGGAACACGAAAGGAAAATTTTTTGGGGTTAGAAATAAGGTGAAGATCTCATTTAAATATCATGTTTTGTATGAGCAATATCCCATAATCAATTATCTATAACCTAAAGTTTCTAGTTCACCATCAGAAAATAAGAAGTCACATTAGAGAAATGAAGGCAGAAGGGAAATCTGTAAAACTTACTAGATAGTAAGCCATTGGTCATTTCAGTAGGAAAAATCAGACCAGACAAAATTGCACTCAATTTTATGCCAGTTCTCCAACTCTGAGGTCCTACGGGTTGGTTAAAAAAATAATCAAGCCAACACTAAATGAGTCATATTTCTCTTAATTTCTTTATAAGAAACTTTTGTTTAAGAAGACTGCTTTTTATGCTACTATTTTCTTTTACACAGATTGAATAGGAGATTTTCAGAGAAATCTTTAAGACTAAAATATTAAATGTTTTTTTACTTTTTTCCCCTTTCTTCACTCAAAAACGTACAAGGAAAGTAACGTTAAATATTCATAGCACTATTTTTAATTACTACACTGGAGGCTGAACCCCACACCCAAACACTCCTGAATGCTGGGAGAGTAAGTGCGTACCATCTGAGTTGTTTCTGAACCTTGTCTAGAGTACTTAGACTATGCTAGTGCTGCTTTCTAGATTCATTTCATAATTTCATTTCTTTCATCTAAACACACACCTACTAGCAGGGCAGGGCTTATTGGCAGCAAACTCTTCTCACTGAGGTCAGTCTCTGATGCTGAAAATGGTGGATAATAGAGGGAAACATCAAGACATTTTGAGAGCAACAGGGGCAAATTTAAGGGAGTTAATTGACACTGCCATAAAAATGGGAAACACCTGAGCAAATACATCAAAGATCAAGAGAGAAATGGCCTACAGAAAATCAGAAGGAAAAGAAAAAAGGAAAATAAAATGCATTCCAAAACCTAAGAAACTCTTCATGTAGTTATGTTACATTAGTTATAGAGGTGCAACCAAGCTGCAAAAATCAGATTTTGTACATCTCAGAGTTCAGGGTATTAAATCTAGTGTTTTGATTCACATCTTTTTGTAGTTGGCAGTATAAGCTTATACAAATAATAGACTATGCCCTCTGATAACTGAAACATTACCACTGAAGAGCTTTTGTCCTTAATATTCTAAAGATAAAAGCACATTTTCCTCACTGAGTAGGGAATACATATGAAGTTTGATTATTTTTTTCCATTATTTTTCCTTCTAAAATATCTACAGGTTTGACATAGCTACACTTCAGGTATGTCTATGAATGACAATGTTAACATTTTGTAAGACATACAATTATTTTCCCAGTTTGCAATAAAAGGATGAAATTTCTCTGTCCCTCCTCTTCAATAAAAATGAGATCATGTGTGTTACTGTTTAAATGTTACTTTATTTTGAAGCCCTAGAAAACTGAATTCTTAAAAAACTTAAAAGTATGAAGGGAAGAACACAGATTAGAGGTAATGACACCCAACATACAGAGGGCCAGATATGGAAAATAATCTTGGTATGATGCAATAAAACACTTCATAGGTGTCTGTGCATATATATGTTTAATTGCATATATATGCTCAATTGTTTTCAGTCATGTTCTATTCTCTTCCTTTTATCTTCATTTTATCTACTTAATTGCCAGATCTTCTGCACAGTGAGCTTGTTTTCATAGTTACTGCAAAGCACCAACCACCTGTAGAGTGTTATAAAAAATAATAAGAGAAGCATAATTTCTGGAAGGTGATTACTCTGAAAATAATATGTAACCCAGCAGTCACTTTCTAGCTAATGATTACTGAACTACCTTCATAATCAGAGGTACCTCCAAAACTTTGTGGTTAAATATGTAAATCACCAATTTTTGTTGTAGTTAACACAATGACTATTAAATACCCCATGTAGCCAAGTTTTTCATTCTGGGTAATTGCAGTGCTAATTATGATCATCGTAACTAATTTTTAATTATGATGAATGTCAAGTTAAGATGTGAGGGACTTAAAAGTGTATTACTTGTAAATAGCATAGAACTCTTCATCTAGAGTAATTTTTCTTTCCAGCAGATCAGACCAACTGAAAATACTGGCCACTCCCTGGTCCTAAATACCTATTCACAGTTACTTCCCAAACTCTGGGAATTCAGGACAGACTGTCAAACACAGCAGATCATATGGATGAAAGTAAGTAAGAGAATCAAACTAAATTCCTGTCGCATGCAGGAGCTAAGGGGCCTTCTAGCTGGTAGTTCTGCCTGTGCTGAACTTTCCAGAGTGTCACTGTACCCACAGCTCCCTATTCTCTCATGGCAAGGCCAGGCAACAAGTCACAGAAGCGTGATAATGTTGGTTACGTTACAGACAATGTTATGACTTGCAAAAATGTGAAATTCCCATTATTTAGAATGTTTATTAAGTGAGGAGAAGGGTTGTTTGGGTTTTTTTTTTTAAAAAATATGTAATTTCAAACCATATGGCTACAATATATTGTAGGGTATATTCTGAATTGTAGACAGGTAGCTTTGATGAATAAGTCTATCTGTTGTAGGCAGATGTCTCTGAATCTATGAGAGAAAAGATGCAATGAAAGCCTGTCTGTTATGTCCTTTGGCCATACAGTCTTGGTCTCCAGGAATTCAGTAGAGCTTTTTTCATGAGCTACAATAAATGTTAGAATTATGTAATCATAATATGCAGATTCCTGGTGATGTGTGCAGAAGCTCACAATTTTAGTGAAAAGCGAGAGCATTTAAGTATCCGTCTTCCATTGTAAAGGGATTTTAATAATGGTCTATTTATAACATCACATTAAAGTAAAAACTAGGGAAACAAGTATCAATAGTGAAAACTTTGACACTATATCACTCAAAGTCTTTTAGCTATGTACTACTGGCTCATCAAGAGACACAACTTTGAGTATGCTCCTTTTAGTTGCTTATGCCACAGACAATGTCAAGTTGTATAAGCCATTATCAGCCATGGGCTCTGCTATCATACTATCACAAGCTGGGGAAAGGGCTTAACATTCACACGGACATTTGCTGTCATTAATCCACAGAAATGAAGTTGTACACATATGCAAATATAGAACTAAATATACCAAATACTTATGACCCAGGAGTTAAAAAAACATTGACCCAGGAAATAAAATATAAAATAACAAAAAACAACAAAAAAAAATCTGGCTTTGAAAAGCTGTTTCCTGGTAAATAAAAGTGAGGCTAGAGATGACATCAAAGGAAAAAAAAAATGTTCAGTTAACTGAAGACATTGCAGTGCACTTAGTGTGACTAGCCATACACATCTAGTGGCATTTAACATGTCCCTCTGGAGCATTCACATGGGGCTGTCAGATAGGACACAGGAACTACAGACCTATGCCATTCTGGAGCAATAGCTGGCAGCCAGGCAGGATAAGGACTAGCGAATAGAAAATGCTTCACTTAAATAAAGTATTAGATTTATCTCTGTGTGTATATATTTGTTTGTGTGTGTGTATATATGTGTTTATATATACATATACAAGCATGCAAGTTTCTGTAATTTCATATTAATGTATAAATTAAACAGAAAAATGAAATATTCAAATTCTTTGAACTCAGTTAAATAAACCAGGTTTTCAGACTACACAGATAGAAAAAGTCTGTTTACAGAACAGGAAAAGAAATAATCCCAAAGAATTTTTACTAGATCAAACTCAGACTATTTTTCCATTGTTTTTCTGTCTTGAACTTCACACATTCCCAGTACTTGCCATTTACTATAAAACCAATGCATTTTTCTCTAGAACTGGAATAGTAATATCTAATACTTAGCAAGTGAACATCCAGGTACTTAGGCAAAACTGCAGAAAAACTATGAAACAAATTAAAAATAGAAAACGTGAGTAACACGTGATATTCTGTAAGATGTCACAGCCATACGAGACTCCAGATTGACTTAATCACATCTATACCCATTAAGATTACCTACATACAAAATTAAGTTCAGGGTCTTTGTTCCTCACCAGAATCTAGCCACATCTCAGACTCTAGATCAGTCAGCCTCAGCTGATGTCTGGCATCTCCATGCACCATTTCTGTTGAGAGCAACTCTCCTTAGGGCATGTTACAGTAGAGGGAGTATCAGCTCTAATTTAGAGTCTGTCTCACCCTTTGCTACTCAGTGCCAGCTGAGCATGAGAGTTTGTGCCCACAGTACCAGATGAATGTCATCCATTGAATTCACTGTGTTTTGAGAAAGAAAGATTAATCTCTTCTGTTTTATCTGCTAACCTGTTTAACACTACATTTAGTCTAGAACAGAGAAACTGGGAGGAGCTCAGTGCATCAACGAGTTCAATCCTTTGCCATCGTGGATATTATGTTACATAAATATATTTCACTCTGTAGCATAATTAGTTCAGAACTTTTAATCTGCTAATTCTATTGCAAGAATATTGAAGGTGAAGGTAAGATAGATGGGAAAGGAACAAGAAAATTTCATAGATACATTGTCTGGAATCTAATCCAGGAAATAACTGAAAATTGTTCAACAGGAAAGAAGGAGTGAGAGAAAGGACTCAGAAGGGGCCACATAGGTGCAGGGACACATTTATTTTCAGGTCTTATATTAAGCTTGTCATATGCATCAAATTTATCGTAGATTAGATTTTTGTTTTCGTACAAATTAGCTTCAGAAATAGGAAAAGTTTTTAGCTTGCTCATTTCAGGAAAAAGATGGGGGTACTTCTTCCTCAAGACTCTGAGTCTTAGGGTCTCAGGGTCTTAATATCACTAATAATTCTTACCGTTACTAGGACATATATTTTGGAATCACAGTCATTTTCAGCTGCATATCATAGTCATCATGTGAAAACTACTGTATACAATTTATTCTTCCTAAGCTTATAACAAAAATTCTTGTTAGTAGTCCTTGCACTGTGGACTGTTATATTTCAACACATTTTGTTAACTGATGTAATCCAGAGCCTTAGTATAATCCGCCCTTTATGGACAACTCAGAATCCTCAAAAACCTTCATCGGTGCCTATCTCCCCTGCTTCCTGCCATGCCTTAGTGTCAGGCTCTTCATATCAATCTTCATTCAAGGAAGTTATTTCCCAGGAACACAGATTGAACCCACTCTGAAAAAAAAAAAATATTTTTTAGTTCTTGCATCCCAATAATCAAATATTCCTAAACTGTTCTCATAGCTCTAATACGGGCTGGCTTCTAATCTTTAAAATCTCTTTATTTCTGTGCCCCTAGGAAGTCTCCTGAGCTTCCATTTCTAGAGCTGGGTATACTCACACTTTTGCTCTTATAATGCCGGTTATCCCACTCACAATGCAGTTCAGTAGCATTTTCCCTGCTGGTATATCCATTTCAGCCTTAGGCGTACCTTAGCAAGATCCAACACCTTGTTCCTGCCAGACAGCAGGAAGTTCCATTTCCTGAATCAGCTCTAGGCTCAGACCATGAATTTTTTGTAACATGCAGGTTTTAGTAATGCAGATTTGACTCCTCCTGACGTGGATGTGAATTTCTGGTCTTTTGTATTCTGTTCTTTTACAATATAATCCTCTCTTCAGTCCTTCTGCATTTCAGTTTTGCTCCTCCTGGCTCTAACTTTCTTGCTACCTTTGATACACATTTTTCTTTTGTGGAATACAGTTTTGTTTTGTTTTGTTTTTTAAATATATTTATTAAGACATTGTTTTTCTGCTCCTGATTTTATTTTCTTTTTCTTTTTTTTTTTATTTTTGCTTCCCTGTTCACAGTATTATTTTCCTTTTTATCTCAAACACTTAACAAAAATAACATGGTATTATGTGACTGTTTAGATATGAAAAAAAGATGACAAAGAGGCTAGCTGTTGTTGATGACATTCTACTAACATACTAATAAAGTAGATTTCCTTATAAACAGCAGAAATTTTAGGAAATTAATGTTTTAGTATCTCTGACCTAAGCTAGTTGTAACTACTTTACAGAAGTTAATGTTACATAGTGCAAAGCAATTCAAAGTCAGACAATGAATCCTTTCCCAGTTCCTTGGATTAGATGAACACTGTAGTCAAAAAGCAGGAGAGTCCAGAGTCTGTTTTCACTAACCGTTATCCTCAAAACCTCTCTCCCAGTGCTGTTGTCTCAGGCTCAAGTGCCCAGGACTCATAACAGCAGTGCTCTGGCATCCTCTGTCAGACACTTCTTGCAACTCCTTCATAACCATAAATGTTATTTACCAGTGAAACAGGCTCCATCTACATGAAAGCCGCATCTTTGTTTTTGGAAAAAAAATACTATGTAAGGAGTGGAGATTGTTAGTGTGGCTCCTATTTGATTGTATTTCCACCCTATTATGTACTTAGCCAAACTGCTTTAGGATTTTCTACTTCATTCTTTGCTTTCTTTCAGTATTGCCTACCTGTCCATCCCTTTACTCTTTTTGAAAGCGATTTTGAGACAGGCCAAGAAATTTGCGGATGGGAGTTCATTCTGAAACGCTCGATGTGTTCTGCTGTCTACTGGGATGGAGCCAGACAACCCAGAATGGTATTAATTTTCCAATTTAGGCAAACCTAAAAATAAATCTTTTGTTGGATTAGAGTCATAGAAAACATTTCATATCTCTGTGTCTGGGAAGATACAAACTTCATCACTTTCTCAGTTTCATTTTGCTTTTCAGTCAGAATTCCTGACCCTTTTGTTTGGAAAACAACTTTGAATCAGTTTCATCTTGACAGCTGTGAGTCAATTACAGATATTTTGTAAACATATCAGTTTTTATTGAACGATTTTAGTTGGACCATTCTATTATCAAGAAAAGAAGACAGACAGAGAAGCATGCTGTGCCTCAGATTTCTGCAGTGACCTTCTGTAGGTGCTAGATGATTGTATAAGCCAAAAGACATCACTTTGATTTGTCATGAGCCTTTTCTTGCTGCTAAAGGAGATTTTTCGTCCTTTTTTTTACCTCAGTTTCCCAAATCTGTGATCCAGTGCTGATCAGAGTGTTGATTACAGAATTAAAGCTATTGGCAACTCATGGCAGGTCAGTTGCTGAGTTCCTCTAGCGTCAACACAGGATCTGTGGTAATTTTGTGTTTCTTTGTTTTTCCTCAAGAATAAGGGTAAAACCAGGGTTAACACTCTAGGCTTTTATCAACCTTTTGAGAAGTCTGTTTTGTATAAGTAAATAGCCACAAATTTACTTAATATGTCAGTATTCCTCAATATAACATCTCTCTGAATCTGCACTAGCACGTCCTATGGGCTTGACAAATCAGGAGTCCTGGCTCCAGGTTCCTGACTTCTAAGAAAAAAAATCTCAGAATATCTTACAGGCCCACAGAAGGTGGCATATTCTAGATCCAGGTGTATTGTTTGAAGGAAACACATTTTTCAGCTGGTCATCATCAGTTTACATTGCCAACTTCAAATCCCAGCAGTTGATGGGGTCATTTGTTCATTCTTGTCCTTAAAAGAAACATGACCATCTCTGAAAAATTACTTTAAATAAAAAGTATTGCTACTGCCCTTGTGGGGAGAGGATAAATAGCACATACTGCAGTAATATTATTTAAATGGAAAATACGTAATAGCATTTAGTCCAAAGGAATGATGTTGAAAGATACAATGCAGAAGACGAAGTTGAAAGTTTGTGTTCCTGTTTGCAAGCATACATAGGTCTCATGACATGTTTTTTCTATGGCTACTTGTTACATCCTCACAGAGTATCTAGTTATACAGAAATCTTATTTTCCAGAGTGGTTTTAATAGAACACAATTATTACATTCATCAATAGCTATCTTCTTCAAAAGGACTGAACTGTTAAAATTAAGGTCCTTGGAAGTTATGTCTGTATCGTTTACAGTTTTGAGCAATGAAGAAAATGAATTTTTTTGCATTGCAGTTAAACCTAAGAAACAGCAATAAGCTTTTCAGAGTATTTGATTTTTTTTAACTGTCATTTGATTTGAACCGTCACATTTTAAAGAATAAGTTGCTAGAGAATAATTTGACACAAATAATCTTCAAATCATGGACAACTCTCTACTATGCAACAAAGAGGCACATTTGAAAAGGAAATTATAATTATTCTGCTTTTACAAGCTAGACAGTTGTACTTCTGAAACACCAGGGCTTTTAAGTGGGAGCTAAATTAATCTTTATTAATCCTTGTTATCATGATTGCATAATGTCTGGATTTAAATGTCTGATGTACAGCTCTCTGTTTCCTGCTTTCTGGCAATCAGAAGTGTGAAAATAAACCTTACACTTTAAAAGAAACACTTCATTTGAAAAAAAAAAGAGATATAATCATCTGTACTATTTAAAAAAAAAAAGTTTTACTTCACAGAAGAATAAATATACAGCATGTCACAGTTTCAGACTTGCTATTTTATGTTAAAATATTCACTGCTACATGTCAGAGCTGTGAAAATGGGAGGTAAAACAAGAAGGCAGTTGGCCAAATAGGCATAGCAAGATTTTTTTTCCATTAAATTTTTATTTTTTGAGAATATTGCTCCTACAATTTAATTACAGAATTTAAAACACCCTCTAAAATGGTCTCTGTGTGCCCTACTGTGACTTCAAACTACCCTAATTAATGATTAGATCAGAGTCAAAAAACAAAAACAGGTTTGAGTTTGGGTCTTCTTGTGTTTTTTTACAAGCTTCCATGCTGCAGAAATGAGCCATAATTCAAATAACCACTTTCAAACAACAGGCACAGTGTATAATGCCATTTAAAATACTTTCTACAGACACATCATTAGTTTAGAGTTAGGTTTATGTTAACTTTACCGTTGCAAATCTAATTGTTGAGGAGAAGAGGGGTTCTAACTTTATTGCAAGCATGTTCTGCCTAAAGAAGCTTAAAAAGAATACTCAGCTGGAATAGATTTCTTACTTAAGTACATTAATTCTCAGAAATGAATGCATAGTTTAGGCTTAAAAAATACTGTCAGAAGAATATTTTCCCAAGCCCTGTTTGGGCTCTTAAAACAATATTAAAAGTTATTTAAAATTATTAGAATTTCAATTCCATTTAGCATTATAAAGTTAATACACAGAGTAATGAAAGTATATTTCTCTCACTCTAAGGTTGGTTTGTTTGGTTGGTTTAATTTGTGATGTTGTAGGAAGTAAATTCAAGCTGTAGTTTCGCACTCTATGGATGAAATGTGTAGTATAAATAACTGAAGTCATATTTCCAGAGAAAAATTTACTATTGACTCCTGTTTAGACAAGTAAGTTGATAAAAGATTTTTACTAATTCAGGTGCAATATGTGTGCAAAATGTATATTTTATGTTTAAATGATAATATAGACCTTGTGCAAATGTCTTTTACAGCCTTTTATGTCTCCAGTGGCTCATTCATTATCAATAATTCTTTAAAGTTTCTTTAAAAAGTAGCTGCTTCTTAAGGGTTGACACAATATGTTGGGCAAGACTAACTACATCTACACAGACATAACAAGCTGTTCTTGAGAACAACTTCCATAACAATAAACTAGCTTAGATTACATGCAAACTAACTTAATTTCTATGGCCTACATGCTGCATCTCCAATACACTGTTGAGCAGGGACAGCCTTGATGATGGGTACATCATTGTTTTTGCTGAAAGTCACAGGAATTCCCTCCAGCATTTACCACACTACACATGACCTATGAGATCTTCTCAGCATCAAGTTACATATCAATATGCAACATGCTGCATGCTCCGTAGCCTTCATAGAGACAGTCTTTGAAAGCTTTACTCATTCTCGTGTTGTACAGTTTTGAAGCACATGACAGGAGGAAGAATCCTCACAGAGGCAAAGATCTTCCAATTGAAAAGTCAGGAAGAATGCTTTTCACTTGCTGAAATAAATGCCCATTTTTTCCTCTCTTACATGTAGAAAAAAAAAATTATATATATTTATTTATTGCTGAAACCTTATATATGCTTCGAGGATTTTATTGCATTTCCTTTCAAGACATATAACAGCCCTGGCAAACTCTTGATCCTAAAATCAAGCAATGAAACTAAAACACCGTTCTCGTTCCCACACTAGGTATCGCGGTTCGTCCATTCCTACTGTAGCACTTAGGAACGTTTCTTCTGTATTCCACTGCTGTATACAAACTTCTCACCTTTGAGTTCGCCCTTCTTCATAACCCAGCAGACCTAAGTGAATTCCTCTTAATAGTTTAAGAACATAATACTTTCTAGCTGTTTGTGATAACATCCTGAGAGGCTGAGAATCTCTGAGTGATTCTAGTTAGCCTCCAAGTAAAATCGAATAAACCAGTTTGAACCATTTCATTCAAACCATTTTCTGGGGACTAAAAATACATATGTCAAATGCCCCATTTTATCTGAGATGAAGTCATCAACAACTTTACATACTTGCTTCTCAAACTGTTTCTCAGGTGTAATTGATGATGTAAATCCATTTTAGTGTGAAGGCAAATAGGTCAGATTAAACCAAAACCACAGGTGTGTTACACCAGTCTGGTCTGACTTTCTTGTGACATATTAGAGATATTTTACTCTGTGACTGAAAGTGTTCATACAGTGATTACATAGGTTCTCAGTTAAGAAACCAAAACTAGCAAAAGACCATTGAATTTTGTGCATATGAGCGTGAAGTAGCATGTTCAGTATTAAGAGTAGGGTTTTGGTTTACAAGCTCCAGCTTCCATCTGTTATGTTTTGGGTTTAGTACATAGTAGAGTGACCAATATGTTTGTGCAAAATATGTTAGAATATTAGTGCAGGCTCTCAACTGAGTTCCAGTGATGATTAAGTTGTAACTTTAGTTATCTTTCCTTTAAAACAATAAGACCTTTTTTTTTTCAAGTGTAGCTCAGATATGAGTTGTTCTATATCACTGATCATTCATATTACTTACTTCTGGACTTTCTCCATCATTCTTTAAAAGTGATACCCAAAAGTCAACATATTAGAACACCTAAAACTTTGTTAGTAGACTGAAAAATGATTCATGCTTCTGTATGTGATTGCATAAGATGTATGAACAACAGTGTACATATTTTTTTTTTAACACAAGAATCTGACATATCCAGCTCTTTTTCATTTTGTGGGGATCTAATTCACAGGATTTTACCTTAAAAAACTATAATGCTTGTTTGATGCACAACAGATAATGCCAGGTTTCATAGAGAAAACAAAACAAAGCAAAAGTAAACAAAGGAAAATTTGATTAAAATATCATCACATTTCTTTCTCAGATTTTTCTCCTTTCAAGACTCCAAAGAAAAGTCACTATATTCCCAAAGTCAAGGTTTTTTAAGCTTTCAACTCCTTTACTAATTGAGGCTAGCTTTGTTTGATGCATATGCACAGCATACTCAGTTAAAAAGTTTGCTTAGACACACATCAGAAGACTCACAGGTGTGGGAAATGTGATTCATTCTAAGAAATACAGCAGTTTGTTTTCTAATACTGAAATCAATTCAACCTTAATTAATTATTATGAACTTTCAAAGAGAACTAATATTCTGAAATAATCTGAGCATGAGAAAAATAAAAGAATTAGTATCAGTAAATATCTTCAGAGTTTGTGGCCAAAATTTGGAAGAAAATTTGAGTACTGTACCTTTAAATATTACTGGCTTTAATAACTTCAAAATAAAAACCCAAAAGCTCCACCAGGTCACTTTGCACCTTTTTCTTGGCTAAATTGGACTTTCTTCCTGCAGCTATGATATCATGTTGCATATTTGGAAACTTGACATATGCCACACTGAGGATGAGAAGATTAAAGTGCTTTAATTTTCCACTGTTTTCCTGACAATTAATCCTATATTGCCTCAAGACCTAGAATATGCAACTTGCTTAATAATGCTCTTTGAACTTTGCAGTGATTGATCTATTGCAATTAAACTTTGAACTCTGAATATTACCAGGTCATCTTATTGTTGGCAGTAGTAGACCTGTGAGTCCTCTTTAAAATGAAATCCTATGGTTACGTCACTGATCCAAGAGAGGACAAAAACCATATCATCTAAATGACCAGCCATACTCTCCCTTGCAGGAGGAAATAAAAACCTGGAAAAGAACAGTAACATTGAAATGGGAACATATTTCTTATTCAAACATTGAATTGTGTAATTACCATTATTAAATAGGGCCAATACTCCAGTATAGCATTTCAAAATAAAATAAAATAACAAAGTGCTGTCCTAGAAAACAGAGTTCTCAGGAACCTTGGACAGACCATTTTCTTAAAAATGCCAGGTTACTGACACCAAAATTGTCCCCTCATATCCAAGTTCTCCAGTCAAACTGAGACAGAAAAACCTTGCTCTTGTAGTAACATTCATTTCCTTAGTGGTTAGGATCCTCAGATGAGATGTGGCAGAGGGAAATTCAAGCTGCTCTTCAGCATCAGGTAGACCAAGGAAAATTGTGTCTTTCACATCTCACTGGGTCCTCTGAACATTGAACCTTGGGTAATTTCTCTAGTGCAATACACATTTCTTTACTCATTAGCTTTAGCTTTGAATTTTTCTCAGTATTTGTGTAACAGCAGCTTTCAAAGTTTCTTATGAAATAGGATGATCACTTTCTACCTTTTGCTATCTCTGCAGGAAACCATACTATTCTTATTTTTTTCCTATTTAGATCAATGACAAAAGCTCAGGCAGTTTGGATACCTTCTTCTGAACTGTGGATTGAACTATGTGTTGCACAGTGGTTATGAAATATGGAAAAAGGAGTCTGACTTTTTTTTTGCCTTAATTCTAAGTACTTAGAAGTTCAAATATTAATCCAAATTATCCAGGTATGGAAGAAAGAACTGGCAATTTTACCATTGTAGATTTTCCTAAAATATTTCCAGAATGTCATGTCTTCAGATGAGCCTATTTAAAGATGAGAACAGTCAAATAATCCAGAGAAGGCAATAGAATATTTAAAAGTTTTGAACATGAAATAAGACTTGACACTGAATAGGTGTAAAGAATTAAGTATAAAATATGTAGGTAGAGGCAGACAGAGACATTATAGAGAAAGATATAAAAACTACTTCCAAAAGTTTTTTTTTAAATAAGAAAATAAACTGTTTTTTCAGATGTTCATCCATCACGGCCTTATGTGTAGTTAGAATGCCACATCATCAAATTCATGAACAGCCACATTCCTTCCTTCAATTTCTTCTAACAGCCCATGACACCTTTTGTTCCCCCTCATTTTAGACATCTAAAAACAAGACAGAGAAAAAATGTCAATTTTCATATTTGTTTTCTAGGATTTGAATAAAAATAGAGAGTAATGTTTCCATCGAAACTCTTTGAACCTTTACCACCTGCAGATTGCCACAGATGTCTAAAACTCTACTTACTCTATAAAACACATCACAAAGAGATAGGGAGAACTTATAAAAGAAGAAAAAAATAGTGCTTCCTCCACTTTGCAGTATACTTTCCTTTTTTCACTGAGAGAAGACAAACCATTAGTTTTCACCAAACTCGTACAAATATAATGTTCTCTGTACATGTCCAAAAATGGGAAGGCAATACAACTTATTTTAGTGACCTACAAAATCCGAATATTGTGCCTACCCTCTTTCTTTCCAAAACATGGCTGTACATAGGATATATAGAAAGTCTACACAATCTGCACATATTTGTCATATATTTTGCTTCTTAAAACAACCCCTTATTCCTCCTGATTGGTTCTTCTATAAAAAAGCATAGCCATGAACAGTTTGTTGCTGCCATACTGTTTCATGTAGCCTTCCTCTGGTTTCTGTTTTTCCAGGAGTCCCCTCTGGGCTGGATCCCTCAGGATGGTTTGGATGAACTGCTTCAAAAATGACTGTCAGCTTTCGCTTTGCATTACAAGACATGAGAGCAGCTATGTAGCCTCAGGTAGAAGAACAGCATTTTTATACAGCTTATTCATGAGGAGGAAAAATAACAAAACCCTAATGATTTCTCCGACACCATAGATTTGGAGAGAAACAGGAAAAATACCAAAACCAAACCATCAAACCAACCTCCGAACACTTAGAAACATAAAACCATCACTGACTGAAGAGAGGCTTAGATGCTATCATCATAGCAAAAGACGTAACTGCTGAGGAGAGAGAAAATAATCATACATATATAAAATCCTGTCTTTCCAATGGCAGTGAAAGAAGAAATTAATCATGGCACCATTTGTTATATACTTCCTCAGTATATAAATATCATGCAGCCTTTTTCTTTAACCACAACAAATGTATTTTATAGACATCTAATGTTAGCCAGTTGATTTGACGTTTTGCTCATTTAGTTTTCCCAAGGGTAAACTTGTCCCATTGACTGAAAGAGAGTTTTTATTATCCATATAGGTTATATGAACTTATATGGGGCTGGGATATCTTTGGATGATTTAAAATTTAAAGGTGTCACTCTGAATGAATGGTTCCCTTGAATGAATTCAAGGTCATATTAGGGAAAATTAAGAGCAGGCTAGTGAACTCTGGAGAGTTCAAAGGTTTATCTGGAAGAGCAGAGTAGAGTAGATCCTCAGCTTCTGAAGATAATTCTGTTTAGTGGAGATTAACATACAGGAAAAAGAAATTAAAGATCAACTTCAGGCTTGTAGGGTAAATTCTCAAAGACCAACCTACTCACAGCCTTGAGCAATGAGGTCGCTGGAGAAAATGAGTAGAGTATATTCTTTCTTAAGAAAATTCACAGCAGAGTGCAACAAGATCATCCAATTTCCTATACTGTTCCCCTTAAACCAGAGCAATTTCTCCTACATTTTATACACAATAGTCAGGAAACATTAAGGAAACCACTTGTTCAGAAAGCTTACTAAACTTACATATTAGCTTTCCAAGATAAACCTTTACTTCCAAAAATATACAACGTTTAGTACACCTATAGTGAGAGTTTTAATAATTTAAGATATTTTTAAATCTCTCCCCAATGTATTTAATGATTTTTCCCATTTACTCTTTAAAAAAAAAATAAAAACCAGACTTACTAATTCATTTTTAAAAATTATTTTCAAGTGTACCCCATGGATAATATATTTTAATAATAATCAAGTGCCATTCTCAAAATAAAAATATTCCTTAGTGTATGAAAGAGGTGTCGTTTTAATGTCTTTGGGGGAATTTTTCTCTGTTTCGGTTCCACCTTATTTAACTTTACCTACATATCCAATATTCTTAGACCTGGCACTCATCATGTTAGCCAGCTAAAGACTGACTAACTTGTCATTGTTTGTTCCAAAATGATTTGAGATTGAAAGCTTCTTTCATCTTTCTTCCCCTGTGTGCTGACTCACATTCCACCTTTACAAGAGGTATGTTATTATCTTGTTCTGTTGACTTTACTGCATCAGCTCTGACAGGAAGATAAAGTTTCCAGTTCCATAGTATATGTCATTTCTCAATAAATTTTGTCTGTAAGGAACATAAATATTAATTATTTTTTTAAAAACCTCCTGCCATAGTGAAAAGACTTTTCAGGGACTGAATATATTTTTGTCCAGGGTTGAGGAAAGGCTTTAATCTTCCAATGTGATTTTAATCAATGAAGAATTATACTGAACGATGACGAACAGTTGTACAACTACCTACCGTACACATGCTGATAACAAAGATGAGGAGAAGGTAGTTTTGAATATTAAATCTAATGCAGAATGCAGACAACCTACACGCTAAAAGCAGGGTAGGCACTATCCCCTCTACATGACTAATACACTCACTTGTCCACTGATGCTCAAGCAATTTGAACTACTGTCAAATTTTGTAAGAACAAATTTAATCTTTTAAAAAAAATCTCCTACCTTACACAAAGTTTTCTATCGGCTGATGTCTCTGTGAGTTACTGGTATCATGTTTTTTCTGTCCTAACACAATTAAGAGTCCAATTTAGCATGTAGGGGACAGGATATTATGTCTTCTGTGACTAGGGTTACAGAAAGTACTTTCAAAGAATTATATTATTTGCCCAGTTTGAGAGAGGACTTTATTAGCCAATTTTAGTAGAAACATATTTTGAAGACTAACAAACATTTTATATTTAGATGGACATTGGGTAGATAAGGAAGATTATCCTAGAACAAGCATAAATATCCAGTGCATAGACCTCCCACAAAGACTCTCACATCACTCTCTTTTTTCATTTTTTTTTTTTTTCCCATAGAAGAAAAGCCTTTTCTGTTAGTGATAAGTGCTGGGTTCTATTTTCAGCTCTCTGTGACCACAGCAGCGTGACGTAAATTAGAACTGACCTCCATGTGTTCCAGTGGGATAGCTATGAACAGGAATGTGCAAAGACATACTTTCAAACCATTTACATTAAAATTGCTATGACTGCATTCTCTGTAACTTGGATAAAGCCACGGGTTTAGTTCCTTGCTCTTATTTTCAGGGCCATGAAAGGGTGAAAGGCTAGGAAGATAGAGAAGTCCAACATAGATTAATTCTTCTTTTGTATATATTGTTCCGTAAGATGTAAATGAGAAGAATATTTTTGTTTTTCTAAGTAATGACCACAAATAACTATAAACGAGCCCATTCTACTTGATCCTGACTAGAAAAAACAAACCAAGACAAAAAAACCTTGATAGTTCAATAAGACAAATGGAAGATGCAATTGTGTCACTGAGGACTGAGAGGCAGAAGTGCTGAATCATAAGTCCAGGCTGGTTCCCCTAAATATAGAGTAAAATGTAATGAAAGCCTCAAATTTCTGGTTCCCTGGACTTGAGATTTACCTTTGATAGATCTGTCTGAGAGTCAGACATTCCCATCACCAGCTGGCTATAGTCCACCTGGATGCTCAATTCAACCTAGCTGTGGTCAACAGGCTATCACACCATCAAACTGTGAAGCCAGATCCCTGAACACCTTCACAGCTCATTTTTACCAGGATTCCCAGCACTTGTGTGTTCCCTGCTGCTGAACCATCAGCTGAAACTGTTATGTCTCTGCAGCAGTTCTCATCGTAGGGCTGTCTGGTGGCATCAATCCTGAAAATGCACAGACATGCTCTAAGAAATTAATATTTTGTGGGGTTTTCTGCTTTGAATTACTTTTTCATTGTCTGAGGATATTCTGGTTTTAGAATTAAAAGAAAGAATTAAAGAGAAAGAATTAAATAGAAAGAATTAAAAAGAAAAAGTCTTGGCTAATTTTGGATAGAAATTCTGTATTAAAATCATAGATAAAAAAGAAGACAACATAATATGTGATTTTTTTAAGAAATGTAATAATACAAAAATTAATTAATATATACATTTACCAACTGTACTGCCAATATCACAGCTTTTTAACTTTGTTTTTTTTTCTTTTTTTTCTAAACATTCAGAAAGTTCTGCTGGCAGTCAGTGCCTGGATGTTCAGGGTGCTTTGCATATTCCAACCTCTTGTCCTTCCTTCCCCTCCCACCCATTCACTGACACATACATCACTTGTTTAATATAATATGCATTGACTTCCAGTTAATTACTTACTCAAAATTAGATAAGATAGGAATTAGATAGGAAGCAGACAATAAGACACTTTTTAGAGAATACCTTCATGAAATGTAAAGTTGGACTTTTTATACTGTGAATGTTTTCAGAAGGAGATGGGCTTTTTCTATTTATGGTACAATAGCATAAGATTATCATCAGATATAAACAATAAAATTATCAAGACTTTTAATAATTTTATTTTTTTTATTATTGTCAGAGCTCTAGGTAGGCAAATATTTAAATTCTCAATCCTCCCCACCACCCCCCAAAATTACAAGAATTTAGTTATGACAGCTGATCAACTAGGAACTTGTAAGCAGCCATTATCCTTTTATTTGCAAAAGACATTTAATAATTACCTAATTTTAAAATTAATGTGTATAATGAGAAAAGGACAGTTCTAAATGTGGTTCAGATTCCTTTCTCTCTCTCAACAGGAGAACTCAAATGTGTTGTGAATGGAATGGCTTGACCCACTGCATTGGTAATATTCTTCATAACGATCAAAAATGAAAAAAAAAAACCACTAAACCAAACAAACTATATTTCTTTTAGCAACAAAATATCTGCAAGACTTGTGTTTTTCATATACCTATAGCTAGGATTAAAGGAATGTGACTTGAGTCTGTCTCCCTCTGGAAAAGATATTAAAACTATAAAAAAACTTCTATAGCAGAAACACCTAGCTATACCTAATGTAGTGTTTGAAGCATCTGTTGAATTACATCATTCAGTTTTTGGCAAAATGTGTCATCCTAAATTACCAGTTAGATCAGTGACGTCTGCCTCTTTCTCATTAACACATTCCGAGAGCTTTCTCTGTAGTACGTACAATGTAATTGACATTAGTACTTTTGCTGCTACTGTAAGACATTTGAATTTGTATGCTGCCTACAGCCTGGCAATATGCTTAGATGTGTAATTCACAAAAAGTAATCTCAATACATGGATACTGGGGAAAGAAGTCAGGGAAAAATTTGAAAAAAAAAAAAGGATTATTTAAGTATATAAAAAAAGACATGCTTCAGTAGTGCATCAGTTATTCCTGACAGGTATATTCTGCTAGCTTCTAATGCTAATTTCAAGTGAAAGATGAATGAAACAGCTCTCAAAGCAGAGATAACCCAAGATATGTATCTTCCATTCCCTTGAACACCCTTCTTAGTTCAGAATCTGGTAGCTTCTAGAGAAAATTAGTTTAAAGCAAAAATATTTACCTGAATTTTGTTACTATTTCATCACTGACAGTTTGATGATGCATTGATCCATTAATTGTCATTTTCAACATTGGTAGTAGTCTCTGTGCTACCAGTAGCAAGCATAGTATTAATAAGTATTAATTTTTTCTTAAAAATATAATGAATGACAAGACAATAGGTACAATAAAAACAATTCAAAAAAGATCAATGAATAGCATGATTGTCTATGGCAACTGTTTATTGTACAAACAAAAAATACAAAGATTACTTCATCTTTGGAGAATATTGTATCTGAATTTAGATATTGTTCAATTAAACACCCACTTACGTGAGCAATCTTCTATTAAAACGAGATTTTGACTCCTGAGAATGCTGAAGGTTTATCTTCATCTCCAGACCCCAATCATCGTGTTAAGCAGATATAACATGTAAACATAATTATTTCCATAAAAAAATTGCTAGTTACTGATAGGTTGTATTCTAATCAGCTAAATAGCCTCTTTCAAAGTGTAAACTCCTCCAGAAGCAGTTAGCACAGCTAGTGTTAGATGTGTTTTTCCTAATTAATATTTTACCTTATGCTAATACGCTTTATGCTGATTTTCATGGCAATGGAGAGGGAAATGTTCAAATCACATCCGAGGAATGATTCACTCAATTTTAGAATAGAATGAATGATTATATTGAATAATTTGCTCTTGCAATATGCTTATTTCTTTCTATTAACTAAAGAAAGAGCAGATAAGATTCTTAATTTTAAAGTTGCTAATGTTAGGTGAGATATATCTTGCACTTATATTCATAGCTTCCTCCAGGCTTCCTGTCTCAGAAAGTTCATAATTTAGTGAAGTTCAATCCTAGCCAGCCATCTAAACCAGTCAGAATATACTATGGAATCTCAACAGCAGTCTACTTCTGATGCAAGTTGAAATATTAAAGAAGTAGTCTAACAGGTCAGTAGGTTGCATTTTGCTTTTTTTTTTTCAGATCTAATGCAAAATATGGAGAGTATCATATATATAGAAAGCAAGGATAAAATACTTCTGAAATTCCACAAGGTTTGAATTTTCAAAACTCCTCTGCTTTTTCTTAAACACTTCACTACACCATTTTTATTTTCAGATGTGAGTCAGTACTGCAACTGTGCATTAAAAGTGTTTAAAGTGTTTAATAAGAAAATGATTCAAAATAACATGTAGGAATTTTCACTGATGAGAAGAAAAAAGATCTGCTTTAAATGCCATTACCTGCCAACTGAGCAGTAGACCATATTACCTGATAAAAATTTAGGAAGCACCAGCCAGAACACAGAAACAGAGGTCTTCACCTAATATGATCTTTGCCTAATGTGGCTGGACTGTCTGAGGACACTGTGGGAAAGGACTGGTATTTTGGCTTCTCATAAATCTGCCTGCATTCCCATCACCAATCTGGTGCCCAGTGCCATATATTCCCTTTTTTCAACATCCATTTTTCAGTTGTTATTTCCTTATCCAGTGTTTCTGTTTACTTCTTAATTTAATTCTCCAAGTATTCTCCTCTGTCTTCCTATATTTCACCTCCCATGCCAGATCCTCACTCAGGCTCTGTACTACATACCTTATTCTAACTCCAGCTCTCTATTCAAACTGGCTTATTCTTCATGGACTCTGCAGATAACAGAGGGTGCAAGTAATACATTTTACTTCTCTTGTTTTTGATGTTTGTGTGCTATGTATCTTGAAGCATTTGGGAACAGTCAGAGAAAATCCAGCTCACCTCATTGCAGTCCTTGGAGATTTTTGATGCGAAAGTCTAAGAAGCATTCAGCAAACACCAGCAAACTCATTTTTCAACACCTTCTCATTTGGCCAATATTTTGTGGATTTTGATAAGAGCAGTAAAATATGTTCCCAATGTAAAAATAATAATTAGAAAATGTCAGATTCCTACTTTCAAGTATGGGCGTTCTAGAACTACTCAATGGAAAGGTCAGTAATATCTTCTTGGTATTTATTTTTCTAATAGACACAATACCATATTTTGTTCTGACTCTATGAGGCCAGTAGGTCGAGGGAGTTGATTCTGACCCTCTGCTGTCATGAGACCCCACCTGGAATACTGCATCTAGCTCTGGAATCCTCAGTACTGGAAAGACATGCACCTGTTGGAGCAGGTCCAGAAGAGGGCCACAAAAATGATCAGAGGGCTGGAACACCTCTCCTATGAGGAAACGCTGAGAGAGTTGGGGCTGTTCAGCCTGGAAAAGAGAAGGCTCCAGGGAAACCTTATTGGGGTCTTTCAATACTTAAAGGGTGCTTACAAGAAAGATGGGGGCAGACTTTTTATTAGGGTCTGTTGTGATAAGACAAGGGGTAATGGTTTTAAACTAAAAGAGGATATTTTTAGACTAGATGTAAGGAAGAAATTTTTTACAGTGGGGGTGGTGAAACAATGAAACAGGTTGCCCAGAGAGGTGGTAGATGCCCCATGTCTGGAAACATTCAAGGTCAGCTTGAATGGAGCTCTGAGCAACCTCATCTAGTTGAAGATGACCCTGTTCATTGCAGGGGGGTTGGACTAGATGACCTTTAAAGATCCCTTCCAACCCAAACTATTCTGTGATTCTATGATTCTATGATTCTAATTCTGAAAGTAGAAGAAATAGAGTTTGTTCTGGTTTGGCTTTTTTAATAGATCCTGTAGTAGACACTCAGCGAATATTGTTTAAACAAAAGCTTTCAGACAGAGAGGCTGTAAGGAATACAAGACAACATTTTAGGAATCATCACACATTGCAAATTAACAAGAAAATTTACCTCACTTATAGAGACAGAATTAACTGCTTTGGTCTCCTACTGACACATGTATGCAAAAAAAAAAAAAAAAAAGAAAAAAAGCACAAATGTAAAAACCCACTTTTTTTTTTTAGTGTAAAACGTTCAGATAATTCTTAGAGTAATTCTGTTCTCTCATTAATTCCTAGTATTTCAGGAAATGCTAATTAAACAATTTTAATCACAAAGTAATGCCACTTCAGATTTTTGAAACACTTATAAGAGATTGCCTATTCTTTTTTTTTCATTGAACCAACCAGCATAATCAAAACTAACACATGAAATCACTCCATCTTAATTTCAAATATTTAATCAGAATAATGTGTGTCTTGGTGAAAACAGATGCACTCCTATCTGTAGAATATGTCTCCAAATCCATGAAAAACCAATTAGACTGAATGCAGTACATGCCGCATACAAAGTAGCAAACTTTCTACAAGTCTTATTGCTGCAATACTTATAAATTTAGTATACGTTCATCCAGGTTCAGTTCCTGCATCTGTGCTTCTGTTGTTCGGTAGCAATATCCATTAATGAGATATTTGACACACTGATAGCTAAATTCCATTTCTCCATATTTCTGCAAAAGTATCAATCCCCCCTAAAACAGGCACGTTCTTTTCCTTACATAAAGATGATTATTTTTCCCATGTCTTATTAATATCACTAATACTGTCTCCTAGGTAAAAGATTAATTGCATGGCTGTGATTCATAGGAATGGAGCTGCAACTAAATTACCTAGGTGGCATATCAACCTCTTCTTTTGTTATGTCGTGAAGTACTAATATTTAAGACTGGAAACAAAGAAGTATTAATTTTCCTGTAAATTGCCATGCTCACTTCTTGGGAATAGCATAAATAACCCAATCAACAGAAGATTATTAACCTGCAACAAATGTTTTCTGTCATCAACAAGCTTCATCTTTAATGCCTTCTTCACTTCCATGTTCATTAACTATATTTAGGTCAGCTATACTTGTGCTAGCCTTCCACAACAGAAAGTAGCATTTTTTGTTTCAAGTGGATAGGGAAAGGAATAGATCTGCAACTAATTAAAAGAAATTTTTTCTACTGTTTCTAAAGAAGATTATGCATTTCTATAACACTATTTTTTCCAATTACATTATACATGGCAGGGTCCATTGAGAGTAAATGCAAGTAAAGGGAGTGTGCACTCTTGTAATTAAGGAGAGTTTGATCACTTCTCATAAATTATAAAACAAATTATTGGGAGAAGGATTTGTTTTTTTTTTTGGGGGGGGGTGGGTTGTGTTTTTTCCCTCTACAGCAGTGGGAAATATTGTATTTTGTATTGTGTATCAATACTCTGTCATGACATTCCTACCAAATATTTACAAAAGCAAAAATATTGAAGCCACACATGTATAAAACAACTAACGAAATCACTGTATTATCCAATTCATCTTATCTGAGGTCACTGTTGACCCATTGTATCAATTCAGTAATTGTGAGTATTGAGCTAAACTGACTTTAATACTATTTTAGAGGCAGAGTGTCATTACATAAAATCTTCTGCACTTTTATTTATGATAGCATGCTTTCCATCTAACCTTTCTTATCTTTATATAAATATCTCTCTAAATAGATCTTCAATGTCAATAAGCTTGTTTTATAAACTGTTTTGTCTTGTAATCATAGCAAATTTGTCATCATCCTCTCTTTTGTATCAAACATTGCACTCTTCCATTTTTCATTTGACATATTGTTATAGTTCCTCCACAGTAAATGTAGTTTTGCTGATTACAAGACCTCCAAAATTTCAAGTTTTTCTTTATTTGTAAACCAATGTTCCTTTACAGTTTTCTGTTTTCTTTTGTTTGCTGGTAAAGTCTGACTTTTAGAGGGGAGGGAGACTATTTACAAGGCAAATTGGTTTGGGTTTGGTTTAATTTTCAGATTTCAGTTTAAATATTGAATCTTTTTTTTTAATATGGCCTCTTGTAAGAGTCATAAACAGTAGCTACATTCTTTTTTCTAGGTAGAAAGTACCTTCATTGCATACACTTTAAACTTAATGTCTTCACAATGTTGACTTTATTAACAGCTTGGCCACCAAAATAAAAGTTGGTGTAATCTACTCTCATGGCCCATCTCTCTTCATTGCACTTATCCACCTTTTTGATCTCCTTGTTTTTGAAAGAAATACTTCAGTCCTTCTGGAAACCCTTGAATTAGTAACATATAGCAAGCAACATGTGTCAGAAAAAATTATTCTGCTCTTTTAGAAATAGTTCAAGCATCAGAAAACAAAAGAATATAAAGAAAAGTTAGGATATTAGGATATTATGTCTAGATATGATGTCTAGATTTTTATCATCCAAATACTTAAGGGCAAAGGAATAATATATTGCATCTGTGTTTCAATGTTTGCACTTTTAGATTTTGCCCTCATATTATGCTTCCAACTTCTACTAGCATGAGCAGCTCAATGATGGTTTAAAGACAGCTTTTTTTCTCTATGGTAGTTTTCTTTGAAGACTTGAATAATCAGAGAATGGAATGCCTTTGATACAATCACATAGAAATTAGTTAAATTAGTTAAATCACATAGAAATTAATTAATAAAAATAGTTAATTAGTAAATTTACTGCAATTCTAAACCAGTAAATGTTCTTTTTTACTAATGCTAAAAGAAAGAAAAAAAAGCCCACTTCACTGACTTTTCTTTTCCTTATCATCTGACTTAAAAAAACTGACCTTTGAAAAATGTGTGATAAGGATTAATTACCCTGTAGCAAGAGACTATGAGTTTGCCAGAGAGATTGAATGTCTGATATCTTGTATAGCATGCCCAGCAATTGAAGGGTTTGGAAGAGCATGCATTTTAGCTGTTACAAATTAACTGTGCATACCAAAGCTAAGCATAACACAGTTAAGCAACACTTGTACTTAACCAATTTCAACACTAACTCAGCTGGATCATGACACCTTTTTATTACATAAATAACTGTAGTCTTGATGTAGGACAGCTATTTAAAGAATTAGCTATAGCTTCAGAAGTGATATTGTATAGTCTTAACATGGTCTACATTACTAATATTATAAAAATATTATCAGTGACATCCATTACAGAAAGGAATTAAAATATACAAAGACTAACTGGTTTAAATGGATTTATATGATGAAATAATTTTAATGACCCTTAAAATTTTAAAACTTGTACCGGTTCTGGTTCCACAAGGTGCTTAGACACATCTAAATTTATGTGTGAAAATAGTTTAGCTGACATCAGTTCGTAAAACTGTATTGTGTAGAGTGGGAAACAAGAGGGAAAGTAGCCTAAGATAAACAATCTATTACATGTTTAGTTTGTAAGAAAGGCAGAAAGGCATCACCTCTATATACACAGCATAGAAATACATGAACTAGTTCTTTAAATCAAAACAAATCCAACTCAAAGTTCAAATTTGTAAGTATATTCAGAAACTTCATATACCCTATTTAGAGATAGCATTTTGATTAAGCTATTTCTAAGTCTGATTTACTAGGTGATTTCACTAGGTAGCTACTTATTCTTAGTTTGACTTCAGAAATCGTTGTTTACAATGAGGAAAACATTATGCTAGTAAGACAGATTGATCAGTCACTTTAAACTAATTAAAATTTAAAAATAAAATAAAAAGGCTCCAGGAGACAGCACAGTGTGTAGGTCCCTAACACGAGAGTGGAAGGCAAAGCCAAATAACAAAAAAAATTACCTCTGTACACAAAAACAGATAGTAAAAGCAAAGAGTTTCAGCATGCAAGAAAAAAAAAAAGATTACAACCACATGTACAACTTCAAGTTCTTTTCCAGAATTATACTATGCTTGTTCAATTTTTTTCCATGTTTTTATATACTGTGATTTTCACATGTATTCAGATGTGTGTTGTGGCAGTTACCAAGGCAAAGGTTAAGTTTCTCTTGAGGAAGCTTAAAATCTCTCCTTGACCACAACTCTGCTATCACTTTAAGATTTCCTAGGTCTTTATGTGGGGATCTGAGGGTAGAGAAGTTCAAGATGTAATGCTTTTTTGTTCCTGTGGGAAATGCAAGGCCAGTTTAGAGAGACTTATGGTGATTCCTTCCCACTTAGAAAACATTCCATCAGCTATTTCATAGAATCACAGAATCATAGAATAGCTTGGGTTGGAAGAGACCTTAAAGATCACCTAGTACCAACTTCCCTGAAATGGGCACAGACACCTTTCCACTAGACCAGGTTGCTCAAAGCCTCATCCAATCTGGCCTTAAACACGGCCAGGGAGGGGGCAGCCATAACTTCTCTGGACAACCTGGTCCAGTGTCTCACTATCCTCATCATAAAAATTTTCTTCCTAATATCTAATCTAAAACTATCCTCTTTCAGTTTAAAACCATTCCCCCTTGTCCTATCACTACATGCCCTTGTAAAAAGCCCCTCTCCTGCTTTCCTGTAGGCCCCCTTCAGGTACTGGAAGGTTGCTAGAAAGTCTCCCCAGAGCCTTCTCTTCTCCAGGCTGAACAAGCCCAACTCTCTCAGCCTGTCTTTGTAGGAGAGGTACTTCAGCTCTCTGATCATCTTCGTGGCCCTCCTCTGGACTCGTTCCAACAGGTCCATGTCCTTCTTATGTTGGGGGTCCCAGAGCTGAACATAGTACTCCAGGTAGAGTCTCATGAGAACGGAGTAGAGGGGCAGAATCATCTCCCTTGACCTGCTGGCCACGCTTCTTTTGATGCAGGATATGGTTGACTTTCTAGGCTGCAAGTACACGTTGCCGGCTCATGTTGAACTTCTCATCAACCATCACACCCAAGGCCTTCTCCTCAGGGCTACTCTCAATCCATTCTCTGCCCAGCCTGTATTTGTGCTTGGGATTGCCCCGACCCACATTCAGGACCTTGCACTTGGCCTTGTTGAACTTCATGCGATTTGCACAGGCCCAGCTCTCAAGCCTGTCAAGGTCCCTCTGGATGGCATCCCTTCCCTCCAGCGTGTCAACCACACCACAAAACTTGGTGTCGTCTGCAAACTTGCTGACAGCACACTCAATCCCACTGTCCATGTCGCCGACAAAGATGTTAAACAGTGCTGGTCCCAATACAGTCCCCTGAGGAATGCCACTAGTCACTGGTGTCCGCTTGAATATCAAGCTGTTGACTGAAACTCTTTGAGTGCGACCATACAGCCAATTCCTTATCCAGTGAGTGAAGCCGATGTCTCTCCAATTTAGAGACAAGGATGTCCTGTGGGATAGTGTCAAATGTTTTGCACAAGTCCAAGTAGATGACATCAATCACTCTTCCTTTATACACCAACTCTGTAGCCCTGTCGCAGAAGGCCACCACGTTTGTCAGGCACAATTTGCCCTTAGTGAAGCCATGTTGGCTGTCACCAATCACCTCCTTTATTTCCATGTTCCTTAGCATAGTTTCCAGCAGGATCTGCTCCATGGTCTTGCCAGGTACAGAGGTGAGACTGACTGGCCTGTAGTTCCCTGGGTCTTCCTTTTTTTCCCTTTTTAAAAACTGGGGTTATGTCCCCCTTTTTCCAGTCAATGGGTACTTAGCCAGTCTGCCGCAACTTCTCAAAAATGATGAATAGTAGCTTAGCGACTTCATCTGCCAGTTCGCTCAGGACCCATGGTTGCACCTCATCAGATTCCTTAGATGGTCTTGAACCTGATTTTTTGTTACTGTAATCCCTCAGAAAATATGAACCTTTGTCACATACTGAGACAGCAAATACCGAAAACAATATAATTTTCAACACTGCCACAAACTAAAATATCCAATATTTTACTATAGGTGTAGACCTATCACTGCTTCTGATACCTGAACCTGATGATTCTGCTACATCCCACTCTTTTATACGAACTTTCAGTTTGAAAGTACAGTACTCCATGGTTGCAATGAAATGCAATGACTTATCTAACAACCAAAAAGAAATTGCACTTTTGACGAAGATCAGAATTGGTCTGGAAAGCAAAAGCACTTCTGTGGGCAGTGATGCCAAATGAATGCTTATTAAACTGATACAGCTGTTATTTATACTCAAAATAATGCAGCCTTTTGAAGAAAGAATTTTAAGTATTAACCATTTGGATTTTATTTTTTTTCCCATCAAAGTATAATAATTTATGCAACTATATCACAATTTTTTAAACCAAAGAATATGCACAGAACCTTCTAAATTGTGACAAAATTGTTTACATGGTGATAATTCAAAGAAAAACTGTTGAAGCAGTAACGATTATTTATGACGATAAAGTGCCATAAGAGAGACATGCTTACAGAAAGAAAACTAAAAAGTTACATCACCTTTCAAAAGATATTACTATCCATATAACTGCTAGAACTTTTAAGTTGTAGTAAAAGCTTTGTATTTAATTTTGTCCTTTCCTTTTGACTACTTTTTAGTATATTAAGTGTATATTTTCTCAAATTTTCACCAAATAACTACAGTTGTTGGCAGCCTTTCTGTATAATCACAATGGTAGCATAAGTTATTTCATAGGACAGGGTTCTCCTGGACACTCACTCAATATGGAATGTCATAAGAGCCTAGGATTTTTATAGTACTCCCAAAGGAGTTGAAATAGTCTTTTCCTAGTGATATATGTTTTAGTATGCTGTATACTGCAACAGTATCCAAAGTCTTTGAAGCTTCTAAGCAATTTTATACTCAAGGGAAAGAATAGAGGGAGGTATTATTAAATGATATGCCATATCTTTGACTGGATCCAAGCTCAGCCAGCTACTCTTCAAGAAAAGAAATAGGTGATTACCTCTACTATGTCTAAAATACAGATGTAGTATCTAATGGTCACCTTAACCATCTAATTCCAACCTAGAGTTTCTATATAGTAAGGTGAGAGCTATAAGTGATTTGTGGTACAGAGGGTTGCAGAGAGCTGGAACAGGTTTGAAGAGACTTGCTTTCCTTCTCAATTCTTAATCTTTAGATGGCAACAATCAGGTGACGGAAATTGTACTACATTCAGCAGAACTTAGTAATTAAGACGACATTTGCAGTATAATTACACTCAGTATTCTTCTGTGACACTTTGCAAACTGAATCAAAAAGACTATTTGAGAGGGGAACTTTGAAAAAAAAGGAAGTTTGTTTACGAGGACATAAAACCAGTGTCCTTTAGACACTGTCAGTGCTCACCATCTTACCTGTCTTACTTTGCCACCAAAAAGTTAGATATTTCATCCATATAAAGTTAAGCAGTTAGTTATTCTGAGCTCTCCTGGTAACTGATGGAGAGAAAAGTATTTCCAGAATGTGATTTACCTCATTGATATAGAACCTACCCTGGCATAAGTTTTACTACTCCTTGGTGGAATCTTTCTCCTTGTTGACATTGAACTTTGAAAAGGATGAAGATAGATAAACAGGGTGAATGCCACCTTAGATAACCCTAAGCAGGATAGTAAGTCAAGCAGAAAGACACACTTTCACCAGGCAAAATAGTGATGGCTGCTAATACTTAACCTGGAAGAAAGAAATTTGCAGAGCAAAAAGTAAAGGACATAAAATTATAAACAAACTGGGAAAAAAAGAGAAAAACCAGCAAAAAACTTTAACTATACTAATAGCAGCAAGCATATCAGCAGAAGAAGTGATCTTGACGCTGTGCAAGCACTGCTCAGGAATAACTAAAACATCAGTGTGTTATCAACACTGTTTTCATCCCAAATCCAAGACGTTGCGTCATACAAGATACTATGAAGAAAATTTACTCTGTCCCAGTGAGAACCACTACAGGAGCATAGATGTCAGCTATGATGGTGAACATAATTATACACAAGCTAATGTTGTGAAAATTGAAAGCAGCAAATAGCTGTTTGGTTAGGAATTATTGATAAGAGGGCAAAAAGTAAAATCTTTGGAGTAACTGGAAAAAAAGTTTAGTCTACACAACTGTAAGAACATCCTTTTTTCTTTCCCCATTCCATATTCTTATTTCAATTTCTGCTTTTTTTTTCTAAATGTATCTTAAATTAGTAGAAAATAGACCTTGCTTTACTCTGTGAGCAGTTCATAGGGGGACACCTACACATCAAGCTAAGTGAAGCCTTTAGACACTTGTGAATACCAAAATGTATGTGTTCATACTCACATGGCATGCTTCATCAGAGAACACAGGAGTGTTCTAGCCAAACTCTTTTCATTCCCAGTAATGAAGCTGAATTGTTGTCAGAAAATGGAGACTTCAGAAAGAGATCTGATGGAGTAAAAATTGTAAAACTGCAAGTTCCTTGGCTGAAACAGGTAAGATTTCTGTAAGAATGATTCTGCTGCTACTAACAAAAATATTCAATCCATTCTGAATCAGTGATACTGCATCAGTAAACTGGTTGTGAAAAAACTTTATCTTTTTGCAAAAGTGACCCTGAGAACTACAGGGTCTGAGACTTAATTCAGTATCAGGGCTGTGAATTGAACAATGACTGTAAACAAGAGGCAGCCCTATAATGCATTGGAAGTTCTTTCCACACACACATCAGTCTCTGAAGGATGTAAAGCAAAGTCAAAACTGCCTTAAAGCAGCAGGTGAGCGTTCTGCCACCTGAAGGGCTCAGAACCTGTGCGAATCAGATCAATAAAGATTTGATGATTCAGGAGGACACTTTAACCTAATAATAAAAATAATAAATAAATAAAATAAAAATAACTAAAAATGCCATAATTTTAGCAGTTACTCTCAAAAGAAAGCTGGGGAAAGGAACAAAAATGTTGTGATCAGCTGCTGCATAATCAAGTTGTCTACTAAATAAAACTGAGACCTTCCATTTGTCCTACAGCTCTGTCACATTTTCTTCCTCAAAACATTCCAAAGAAAATCAATAACATATCAAGAGCACAGCAATACCTGGCAGTTTAATTTCAGAAACTCTGCAGATCAATAGCTTTAGAGAGGTTTATAGTTCTTCAGCATATAAGTGCAGTAACTAATGCTGGGAACTGTGTATGTAAGTGTGTGTACGTGTGACAGAGAGAGAAAAACTGAGATTTACATTCATTACTGGGACTTTCTGCAACACTGTATTTCAGTCACTACCTTTTCTGTTCCTTTGTGAAAAGGTTTTTGAGCTGGATACTTTTCATTCCTTTAACTTAAATAGCTATTTGATTTAAATAGCTACAGAAGCAACTTTATTTTTTCTACAGTTTAGATTGAAATAGAATTTCCATTAAGTTGCTGATTCAGAAGTTTTTAACTCAGCCACGTGATTGCCACAGGTTTGTCTATAAGATTCATGCTCTGGATTGAATTATTCTTAATTAATGATGGACATATTCAGTTATTTTTAAAGTGAAAGATAGGTTTTAAAAAAAAAAGTAAATCTTACTTGGTATAAATTCAAATTCACATCACTTCAACAGAAAATATGGTTTTTTCAAGGTTTAGTTAACAATTTCTCACCATATTTATTTATTTTTATCATCTGAACCAAACAATCTTTGAGTTCAGTTATTATAAAGAACCATGTACATAAATGATTCACTATAAATGCAAAACACAAAACTCCTGACATACCAAACACACATGCAACAAATATTTAGCTGGCCACAGGTGCACCATTTTTGCTGTTTTATAAAACCTGTAAATAATTATACACAGACCACTCTACAAAGCCTTATAAAATGGTAATCAGGATTTACAGGCTGATGGGTGAATTCAATCTAATAGATGAATCCAAAATGTGTAAGTAAGTAAAACATAAAATATACTTTATAAAAGCTCCAGTAAAAAAATCCTGAGCGTTGCTTAAATGTTTTATTCATGGAGAAACATGAGACACAAATACAAGTAATTAAGCTAGTGTATCACGTCAGAGCAACCAATCCCGTACTAATGTAATAGGGAACATACTAGCACACATCAGTGGTCCATTTTCTGGCATACAATGTGCTTGGAAGAAGTCAATTTAGCTTTAAGACTACTCATTTAAATATTTGAGGTTTTTTTAAAGATGATATGTACTCTATTTTGTAATAAAAAATTAAGACCTAAAACTATAATATTGCTATCTTGGTTTGGATTTCTCTCAGCTAACTGCAGATATCTGCTATACAGTTAATGGAGAGGAAAGAAGAGTAGTCTTAGATCATAGTTAATCTCCTGATTTTAGACCTCTGTGTTAGAATGAGTGAGAAAAATAACTTTGTAAATCTATTTATATCTTTCAATTGACTAGACAGGAAGTGTAGAGAACCGGATGTGAACAGCTGATCAGCTGAAACCTACTTTTTCTTGTGACACTCTCATGTTCATAACAAAGTAAATTCAAAACAGAACAATTTACTGAGCAAAGCATAACCTCATACACTTTTATATCTTTCTGAATTAAAGGGATAGAGACCAAGAAAACTACCATGGGATCTGCTATTACATCTCATTTTTTTCTTGGATCTTCTTTTCTGTACTCCATTAATAAGATAGTAGCAGTAAACTCCAAATAGAAGGCCAATAGAAAATTTAAAAACTATTTCTGTTTGTTTAAAATGGTTTATTTCTGGAAGTGGAGAAATATATATCATCAGGTCTTGATTTCAGGAATACATCCTTCTTCTTAATTTGGATGTGTTCAAAGGAAATTCTGCAAAACTGCCTCAATCTGAAAAGGCAGCTTAAGTGCTGAGAACAAGAAATCATAATGCTCTAGATGTCACAGGCACCTCACCACCTGCTTAACCTTAAAAAGATAAGGAATCTCTTTGACTTTAAAGTGGCATGTTATTACTTCATGGGTAAGCACTTGTCTAGACTGAGTCGTAATAACTTTCAAGAAGTACCTAATATCCCTATTATTTGTCTGGAGAAATCATGGTCAGGTTCAAGCATTCCTGGCACCAGGAATAGGTGTGAGCTATGAGCACAGTAGTTTCTGAATAAGTATGTGTAAACTGATTCACTAGGAGAAAAGATAGTTGATCACAGGTAGTTTCATGTAACTGCTTCTTTAATTTCCTTTCATTTCCGACAGACAGATCTGCTAACCGTACTACTCACTGTTAAAAAGCATTTCAGTCCTGCAATAAGTATGTCACATGACTTTCCATTCAGAGAAGCACTCTAACCCATAACTCTAACCAGGTAAAGGGAAAACTTCAAAGACACTGGAGCTGTGTTGTCCTCTTCAATGAACTGTTATGATTCATACCAACTGAGTGTTTGGATCAAAACCTCATTTTGTGGAAAGTACTCCCTCCAGTATTACCATTAGAATTTTCAAATGGCTTAGTGATGCACCTGTGGAAGAATATTTTCCTAAAATCCCGCCACTGCTTTCATTGTTAAGAATCATAACGGAGAGAACAGCCAGTGCTTACGTCCCTTCACTTCAAATCCACTTTCTATAATGGTTAAAAAAAACCCAACCAAACAAAAAAACCCCTTGAATTGAGTTCACTTCTTGCAATCTTATTACTTTTAGGTGGGACATGTTATTGTAGCTGAAACACTCAGCTGAGTTTGGCATGCACACAAAAAATTTGTGAATTGTTTCCAGTAACAATTAAGTTATAGATAGTAAATTTGTAGTCAATTATGCATCAGCCAATAGTTACACTCAATTATGCATCAATCTTGAATTATATATAAAGCCTCAGGTTTGCTGCTCACACTGACAGCAAATAATGTAATTCATACATTATCATCCCCATATTAATCACTTACATGGATAATTCTGTTTTATATCAGCTTACTGTAAGGAATTCCCAAAATATACTTTATTAGCTGTAGGAAATATACAACTTTATAGCTGCTGCAATATTGATTGCCTTACTCTCTCTGGCAACCCTATGAAACTCTTTGAAAGCCTGTAAAAAGAGTTAGCATTTGCTCATATTGAACAAAATCTGCAAAGCAATAGATGAGTTGAGAGGGTAAAGGTGCTGGATTACCGGTGCCTTCAGGATGTGCTTTGAGTATCATTGATATAATTTTTTATATAAATATATGCTTTTCACAGGAAATAGGAAATGTTTGGGATAAGTTCCTTACTTCCCAGATAAGGAGGCAAATAAATTGTCACTGAAGTCAACATTAATTCTACCACTATTCTGCACTCAATATTTACCATGTTGGAAATCAAAATGGGCAATAAATTAGGGAAGATGAGTGTTACAACTGCAGAGGTACAACAAGGTAACTTAGATAAGGAAGAACAAATCACTATCTTGAAAACTGAATCAACACAGACAGATAATCAACAGAATGGCAGAGTCAATAAAGCTACTGGTTAACAAATAGGAGGAACACAAGTACCAAAGAAAGAAAAAAACTAAGACTAATTGAATACCCAAAATATATTGAAGGAGAGCAACTACTTCTTTCTTTAAACAATGGATTCATGCTCTGCTTTAAGTAAGGGGAAGGGAAAGGAAAGAATGGAATAAAGACACAGAGAATTTTTTCAACATCACATGAAATACTCAGAGTGTTTTTTATGGCATCATATTTACATTAGAGATCAAAAAAAATAAAAAAAAAATCATAATGAAGAAATTAGAGTACATGTTAATATCTAAACTGGATTATTCCATTTATGTCTAGTCTGATATTCAGCACCTTATTTCCAGCTGTAAGAACAGGCTGCACCATAAAAAAACTACAAATACAGCTGCATCAAAGAGCAAGAATTTTCTTAAGAGTATTTCTTGAGTGATATGCAAACGTTGCAACTACTGTAACCACCAAACTTAGATATTTCAGTAAACTTTTCTGTATGTTCTATAGACTTTTGAAAACAATGTTTACACATGATAAGAATCTTAATTCTTAATTTTTAAATGACACTCCAGTTTCTTAATAATGCTTAAGAATATAGTTGTAGGAAACTGGCTATGCAAAATTGCAGAGTCTAGGAACTAGATTATAGAATCATAGATTCGTAGAATCATTTAGGTTGGAAAAGACCTTTAAGATCATCGAGTCCAACCGTTAACCTAACACTGCCAAGTCCACCACTAAACCATATCACTAAGCACCACATCTACATATCTTTTAAATGTCTCGAGGGATGGTGACTCCATCACTTTCTTGGGCAGCCTGTTCCAACATTTTGTAACCCTTTCAGTAAAGAAATTTTTCCTGATACCCAATCTAAACCTCCCCTGGCATAACTTAAGGCCATTTCCTCTCATCCTATCACTTGTTACTTGGAAGAAGAGACAGACACTCACCTCGCTAGAACCTCCTTTCAGGTAGTTGTAGAGAATGATAAGGTCTCCCCTGAGCCTTCTTTTCTCCAAACTAAATAACCCCAGTTCCCTCAGCCACTTCTCATAAGACTTGTGCTCTAGACCCTTCGCCAGCTTCGTAGCCCTTCTTTGGACTCTCTCCAGCACCTCAATGTCTTTCTTATAGTGAGGGGCCCAAAAGTGAACACAGTATTTGAGGTGCAGCCTCACCAGTGCTGAGTACGGGGGGATGATCACTTCCCTAGTCCTGATGGACACTCTATTTCTAATACATGACAGGATGCTGTTGGCCTTCTTGGCCACCTGGGCACACTGCCGGCCCATATTCAGCTGGCTGTCAACCAACACACCCAGGTCCTTTTCCGCCAGGCAGCTTTCCAGCCACTCTTCCCCAAGCCTGTAGCTTTGCATGGGGTTGTTGTGACCCAAGTGCAGGACCTGACACTTAGCCTTGTTGAACCTCATACAATTGGCCTTGGCCCGTTGATCCAGCCTGTCCAGATCCCTCTGCAGAGCCTTACTTCCCTTAAGCAGACCAACACTCCTGGCCAACTTGGTGTCATCTTACTGAGGTTGCACTCAATCCCCTCATTCAGATCATTGATAAAGATATTAAACGAAACTGTCCCCAATACTGAGCCCTGGAGAACACCACTTGTGACTGATTACAAACTGGATTCAACTCCATTCACCACAGCACTTTGGGCCCAGCCATCCAGTCAGTTTCTCACCCAGCGAAGTGTACACATATCCAAGCCATGGGCAGCCAGTTTCTCCATGAGAATGTTGTGGGAAACGGTGTCAAAGACTTTACTAAAGCCTAGGTAGACAACATCTACAGCCTTTCCCTCATCCAGTAAATGGGTCATCTTTTCATAGAAGGATATCAGGTTAGTCAAGCAGGACCTGCCTTTCATAAATCCATGCTGACTGGGCTTGATCACCTTGTTGTCCTGTACATGTGATGGCACTCAAGATGATCTCCTCCACAACCTTCCCCGGCACCGAGGTCAGACTGCCAGTCCTGTAGTTCCCTGGGTCCTCCTTCTGGCCCTTCTTGTAGATGGGTGTCACACTGGCTAACTTCCAGTCCCCTGGGACCTCTCCAATTAGCCAGGACTGCTGATAAACATAGAATCATAGAATAATAGAATTGTTAAAGTTGGAAAAGACCTAAAAGATCATCAAGTACAACCATCGACCCAATGCCACCATGCCCACTATGATGGAAATGATGGAAAGTGGCTTGGTGAGCACTTCCACCAGATCCCTCAGTACCCTTGGGTGGATCCCATCCACCCCCATAGCCTTGTGTGTATCTAAGTGATATAGCAGGTTGCTAATCTTTTCCGCTTGGATTATGAGAGCTTCATTCTGCAACTCGTCCCTGTCCTCCAGCTCAGGTGGCTGTGTACCCGGAGAACAACTAGTCTTACTACTAAAGACTGAGGCAAAGAAGGCATTAAGCACCTCTGCCTTTTCCTCAGCCTTTTTCACTATGTTTCCAATAAAGAATGACAATTCTCCTTAGCCCTTCGTTTATTGCTAATGTAGTTATAGAAACACTTTTTATTGTCTTTTACATCAGCAGCCAGATTAAGTTTTATTTGGGCTTTGGCCATTCCAATTTTCTCCCTGCATAACCTCACAACATCCTTGTAGACCTCCTCAGTCACCTGCCCATTCTTCCAAAGTTCATAAACTCTCATTTTTTTTTTTCCATAAGTTCCAGCCAAAGCGCTCTGTTTAGCCAGGCCAGTCTTCTTCCCTGACAGCTTGTCTTCCAGCACATGGGGACGGCCTGCTCCTGCACCTTTAAGATTTCCTTCTTGAAGAGTGTCCAGCCTTCCTGGATTCCTTCACTCTTCAAGACTGCCTCCCAAGGGATTCTGTCAACCAGGCTCTTAAACAGGCCAAAGTCTACCCTCCGGAAGTCCAAGGTAGCAGTTCTGCTGACCCTCCAACTTCTCCAAAAATTGAAAACTCTTATCATTTCATGATCGCTATGCCCAAGACAGCCTCCAACCATCACATCACCAATAAGTCCTTCTTTGTTCACAAACAACAGGTCCAGCAGGGCACCTTCCCTAGTTGGCTCCCTCAGCAGCAGTGTCAGGAAGTTAACTTCCACACACTCCAGGAACCTCCCAGACTGTTTCCTTTCTGCTGTATTGTATTTCCAGCAGATATTTGGTAAGTTGAAGTCCCCCACGAGAACAAGGGTTAGCGATTGTGAGACTTCTCCCAGCTGCTGATGGAATATTTAGTCTGCCTCTTCATCCTGCTTGGGTGGTCTATAACAGACTGACACCATGATATCTGATTTGTTGGCCTTTCCCTTGGTTCTTACCCGTACACACTCAAACCTACGGTCAGGATCCTCAAGCTCTAGACAATCAAAACACTCCCTAACATACAGAGCCACCCTACCCTCTCCTGCTTTGTCTATCTATCTCTTCTGAAGAGTTTATAGCCATCCATCACAGCACTCCAGTTGTGCGAGTCATTCCACCATGTTTCCAAGATAGCAACTATGTCATAGCTTTTCTGCTGCACAACAGCAGCCCATTGTTTGCTGCTCACACTGCGTGCATTGGTGTAGATTCACTTCAGTTGGGCTGTTGATCCCGCCATCTTTGGAGGAGGGAGAAGCCCTAATTCCTACATGACCATTCTCAGGTGTTTTCTAACATCATCAATAACCCTTGTATCTTTACTGTCACATGGCTTTCCATCCCCTGCCTCCACTGAGATGGCAGACCAGAGGACCTCGTTAGCACACCGTCCCACAAACATTGGCGTGTTGCCCCCAGGCTTATCTCTAGAGAGCCTGGTTTTATCCCTTTCCCCCTTCAAATCTAGTTTAAAGCACTTTTGATGAGCCCTGTTAACTCCCATGCAGAGATCCTTTACCTCCTTTGAAACAAGTGCACCCAATCTGTCGTCAGCAGGCTTGGTGTGCAGATTGACCCATAATCAAAAAAAAAACCAATTTCTGCCAGTGACACCAGGCTTGGAGCCACATATTGATCTTCTGGATCTTCCTATTTCTTCTCTCATCATTCCCTGCAAGTGAAAGATAGTGGAGAACACCACTTGTGCTCCTGGTCCCTTAACCAGTCATCCCAAGGTCCTGAAGTGTCTCTTAATTGCCCTTAGACTTTTTGTTGCAACTTCATTGCTGCCTACCTGAAAAACAGATAATGGATGGTAATCTGAAGGCTGTACCAGGGTAGGAAGCTTTCTCTTCACGTTTTTAACCTGGGCCCCAAGGAGGCAGCAGACTTCCCTGTGAAGTGGGTCTTGTCTGCATATTGGGCCTTCCCTTCAGAAGGGAGTCTCCTATGACAATGACCCATCTATTTTTCTTTGTGGATGCTGTTTTGACACAGGGCTTAGGTCGACTTAACCACAGTGACACCTCTGAGCTAGCCAAACCATCATCCTCATTACTGTTCCGGTCCCCTTGCAGAGCCTCATACCTATTATGCAAGGGCACCTGGGAAGGCGGGGTAGTCACAGAGGAAACTGCATATAATATACCAGGTGATGTAGTTTGTTAATTGGTTTCTAAGTTCATTCCATTCTTGTTTCTTTCCTATCTTCTTGTTTAATAGCTTGTACATTTAACAGTACTGTAAACTACTGAACAAGACGTAACAGTGTGCACTATTGGATTTATATTTTACCTCACACAGCTGAGTCAGTATAGTAAGTTCAGAAGTACTGATAAGAGATTCAAAAAATAGATCCTGAACACAACATAATTGTAAAACCAAAGAAATAAACAAAACCACCACCACAACAAAATACAACAGAAAAGTGATGTAATTATTAGAAATATTCCCCTTCTATTTGTATAATAACGGCATCAAAAATATCAGTTATGAGTAAAATGTTATCTGTTTAGTATGCAGTAAACTGAAGCTATATGAACTGAATGCAAATTATGGAAACTCCATGTGTGTCAACATGTAGAAGATATATTGCTCCAAATAGTCACTGACATAATATCTTAGCCGTCTGGACTGCAAGCACCACTCCACAGCTACAACACACCACACTGCAATACAGTTTATCATCACAAAGGGAGAAAAGAGTGGATGACTCTTGTTTCATTGACATAGAACGAGAAGTACTATGTAATACCTAGCCAAACCATGTCTAAAAATTCCCTTTTCCCTCACTTTTCCTCCAGCAGATAAAAAGGTCTGTATTAGCTAACACACATCTCTGCAGACAGTTATGAGTATTTCTGCACTCTATTTTCTTTTTTTCCAGTTAGATTGATCTTACTCTCACTGTATTCAAGGAGTAGGCACATGCAAGTCAGATCTATGCAAGAAGGTGTGTAAATGCACATTATGCAGTGCTCTGCCAATAATAAGAAAGATAGAAATGAGGCTGAGTATGCGAGCTTGGGATCAGTGAAACCTTAGTGCGGTCACACAAATTCTAGTTTGAACAGGACTTCAGTAAAATCAGCCATGAAAAAACATGTTTGTTCCTTCTCCAAGAACACTACAATGTCATCTGCTCTGATTGTGCACACTCAGAACAACTCAACTCACTTAGTGTTTCAGAAAAAAACTTATCAAACCACAAGGAAAGATTTTGATGCAGAGTAGTGCAGCTCAGTTAGCCAATGCATTAGGACTGTAAAGGAAACATAGGAGAAAGAAGTCTATTTGACCAAGCAGAACTCAAATTGCAATTTATGATAAGCGAAGGAGAAGTGGAAGAAGATAAAAAGAAAAGAAAACAAAGCAGGTGATGCAATAGCAGTCACTCGTGACCTCCCACAGATAGCCCGATGCCCAGCCAGTTCCCAAGAAAAAGATGGCTGACCTCCTAAATCCCCTCCTCTGTGCACCCCCAATCTATTCACTGAGAATGAGAATCAGAGGAGGGCTTGATTCTGTGCAAATACTGTTCAGCAACAGCTAAAACATTGGTGTGCTATCAACATTGTTTTGATCACAAATCTTAAATATACCACTGTACAAGCTGCTATGAAGAAGGTAGACAAACTCTGTCCCAGTCACACTCAATACAATGTGTTTGATTCTTAAAGCTCATAAAAATTTCTGAAAAATATGTTCTATAATTTGTGGGAGCTGCTAAAAACAAAGTAATGCTAAATTAAAAGAAAAACAAGAGTCATCCTTGTAAGCAGTCTGTAACATTCTATTCTCGGCTTATTCCTGACAAAAGAAAACAGGAAGAGAAACACTAATAATTTTCAACTAGAAGACATGCCACACTGCCTTTCTAATCATAATTACTGTATCATAATCTTAGAAATATACAGAGACTATTAGAAATTCTAGTGAGTGAGGAAAGAGGTAACTAGTAAACTATCTACAGAGATATTATCTCATGCTATTTCAAACTCTGAATTACATTAAGCCCCTGTGGCAGCCAAGCTTATAGGAAGAAAAAAAAGAGGAAAACAAAAAAGTCTGTGTTGAACTTCTGCATTTGCCTGTTTCTTGTTGGAATTAATTAAGTTATAAGATCCGAATTAATAACTTGGCACTGTATCATTTACTGTATTTTCATTCTGTCCTCATGGGCTGATGAAGTGAACATAATTTTTGAAAGCTACTTATTTGTAGAAGTTAGTCCAATAAACACAATCAATGACAATTTAAGAAGCTGGGATGCATTTAATGCTGATCTAAATAGATCTAAAAATATTCAAGAATTTATTTTAATAAGTAGCTTATAGACATATAGAATAGAATGGTTTCAGTTGGAAGGGACCTTAAAGATCGTCTAGTACCAACCCCGCTGAAATGGGCACAGACACCTTTCCACTAGACCAGGTTACTCAAAGCCTCATCCAGTCTGGCCTTAAACACTGCCAGGGAGGGGGCATCCACAACTTCTCTGGGCAATGTGTTGCAGTGTCTCACCACCCTCAACACTCAGAAGTGTGCTAAGTGCTTCAGATGAAACATAACAAATTATTCCCTCCCAGGATGCGATCACTGAACATAAAAAGTAGGTTCCAGCTAAAATTCCCTTCCACTACTCACTAGAGAGACTGGTTGCCAACATTACCTACTTACTCACAGCTCCCTGCTGCAACACACACTACAGAAGACAGGGGAATTGTTTAATTCAAAACAGCTTTCCTAGCCATGCTAATCTCTGCAGTCAGGGAATAGCCAGAACAAGAGTATTAACCCTCTCTAACCTTCAACAGGCTTAAATTGCCCATTTCTGAGCCCAACAAAGAAGTTTGTGGTTTTGCCATATTCTTGAGAGATTAGATCATATGAAGCTGTATGTAAGGGTACATTTTCTTCATTTTTCTCCATTTTTGTTTCTTTTAGATTACTTTTAATTTTTCCTGTACATTTTTGTCTTTTTCCTTCTGATGGTTTTTATTGTTTTACATGCTTTTCCTAACTGTCTTCTTTTCATTTAGTTTTCTCCCTCCTTGAAAATGCGACTTTACATTCATTCGTTTATTTCTTTCTTGTCTTACTCTGTCTTGCTAAGCACCTTACTCTTATAGTTCATCTCTGGTTTTCTCCCTCATCCTTTCCCATCCAGTCTTCTGTATCACAGCAAAATGTTTTCTGTACTTAGTAAATTTTTTCTCCATCTCTCAACTCAGTCTTTTCGTTTTCTTTCAGTTACTCTATACATTTTCCTAAAGAAACCATTGTTTTCTACAAAACTTGCGTGAAAATTCTCCTCTACAAAAAGTGTCTCATGGTTGGAAGGGGATTAATTTCTTCCAAGCTGATCTGTGTCCACTATGTTACCTCTCTGTATGCACTTCTGGTGCTATGTTACTTCATTACCCTCCCTTTTGGTTTGTTGAGGTCTTATTTACCTTCTTCCCAGTCCTTACTCTTTCTCATGGAGTCTTCTTTCTTCTTGTTATTACACCTATCTTAGCAGTCCTCCCTGACTTTTCTCTTTGACTCCATTCCCAAAAACAGGTGGGTTGTTTTTTTTCTTTGGTTTAGTTTTGTTTTGTTGGGGTTTGTTGGCTGGTTTTGGGGTTTGGTGGTTTTTTCTTTTTGTTTGTTAAGTTATCCCTCCTCTACACAATGTTTCTCTGGTCAATTGTTCTTGTCATCACTCTGTGTCTTCCCAGCACCATATCCTTTCTTTTTCCCACCCCCTCTCATTACAAGGCACAGCTGGTTCAGAGAAGTTAGCACTTTTGCTGTCAATGGAGTCTGAAACAGTTGTTGCTAGACTTTTGCCGTGCTATGTCTGACCCTTAGACATTTCCATGACATATTCCTCTGTGTAAACTCGCCCTTTTCAACTCATTTCTTAACTGTTCTTTTCTTTACTAAAGGATTAATTTCAACATTGTTCTTGTTTTCATAAATGTGACTAGGAGGAGGATAACATGACAAGAACAAACACAGGAATGTAGACTTAATCAGTTATGGACAAAGCTGTTCAGCATTTTAAGTACGTTTATGCAAACATTTCTTTTGAATAAGCAATAGAACCCATGAAAGCTAATACTTAAACCAATTCTAATATATGAGGAGAAAAAATACTGTAAGTTGTTCTTTAGCAGGTGGTAACTAAAGCATAAGCTATTATCAATGTTATAAACTAAGTTGTATTCATAGATGTTCTGTGACATGAAGAAGACAGAGCAAGTTTTAGGAAGTGTTAGTGAAGACTGTGCCTTTTAGACTATTGAAAGATGCTAGGATTTTGCAACTCAGTGTCTGGAGTTAATGTTTTGAAAAAGAAAAAAAAAAAAAGAGAAAGAAATATGGAGAAACAAAGTGGAGACTGATAGTCAGTCATGGCTCATGATAATTACCATCATCCATTTTTCAAAAATCCTAGCTTTTTTGCTGTTTTCACATTTTGCATTCATTGCTGCACTCCCACAACTCCCCAAGCAATTCAGGATTCAAAAACATACACCTCCAACACTAAGTCACTTGTTTCATTTTGCATAATAATCACTTTTGTTTTAATAGCTTATATCTCATTTGTGCATTTTCATTAAAGAATGGTACTTGTCTTTAAAATACTATGAAAATATACAGCTGACAATCAGAAGATGGAACTTCTGGTGGTAATAAATGAATTATTCGCAAGTGAGTTTCCAACATAATATGCATACACAGGCACAGTAATGAGCCATAGGAACAAAGTGATGCTGGTTTCATGATTAGGTCACTATGCTTTATCTGTATTGCCCCAGAAAGAGCCACACTGAAGGTCATGATTACAGTCATGACTGTAGACTGGGGAATAACCTTATACTGGCATTGGATAAGCAACTAATGTGTAAGTTTTCCTTCTACAGATTGTTCCCGTGGCTAGCAACATATATTCAAATAAATAACAATTACAAAGCATAAAACTAGCTAAGTAAATAGTCAAGGTGGAACATCTCCTCCCTAGAATAAGGTTATATCTATACAATGCCCCCTGATATATTAGCAGCTACTGCTAGTGAAGGGACCCTCTACCATACCGGTCTTTACATTTTGCCTGTTTTATGAGAAAAAATGAAGAGCAGACTGGAGAGTGAGGTTTGCTGTCTAAAACCTCATAAAAATACTAGGCTAATTCTGAATGACATGATTTATAATATTTCAGATGTGCAGTTAAATAATGGGTTGAAAAACACTGAAAAATGTAAGTTTGGCAGTCAGTTACTCACAGACTGGGATCCCCCATATTTTAAAATATACACCTTGTGAAGATGGTAGTTGAGTAAGCTGATTTACTGCAGCTGGCAAAACCTAAAAAATCATGTCTGATTATCAAATCAGTTAATCTCTCATAAACATTTTTTTTTAATACAAAAAAACACTTTCTCAAAATTCAAAGTTAAACTGTGAACTTGAAAAAACATTGCTTTCACTGATGAGAGTACAAGGGATATGTCCCAACCATGGAGAGAGTCATGCCCAGATGTGTAAGAAAATATGGCTTATTTACAAAGCACATTGGAAAGAACAGTGCAAACTAAGGAGGATTTCCTTCAAGGAATGGAAAGACAGAAGAACACAGTAGATGGAAAAGCACTGTTCATCCACATTGGATAACACATTGGTATTATCAGTCCTACAGGACATCTTATTGCTGTTGCCTGTCCTAACAGAAACAATGAAGAAAAATGCTGAGAGTAAAATATCAATCTGGAGATCAGTGAAAAAGCTGCTGTTAAATGGAGCCAACAAGATATGAAGACCCAGAGCAATAAGGTTCACCTCAGAAAAAGAAAGAATTGAGGAAGTGCCATGGTGACCAACTGATACTCAGCAATGGCTTTGATGTTAGTAGAAGTTTCAAGTGTCTACAGAAAATAGGCTAGGGTTTAATTTCAGTGTGATTCACCTTGCAAATTATTTGGTCATATCATGCAGTTCAACATATGAAGAAAGGTTGCCCATCAACAAGACTTTTTAGATGATTAATTGCTTTTTACCCTTTTTGGTAATATATAAAGACAGCATCTTTCAGAGGAAAACCCAGCAAAAAATAACCAGTGCTATTTTTCAGATATGTATAAACCATTTACAATTATAATGGCATCAAAAACTTGCTTGTGCCTGTATTTATTGTTAGTGTATGCATAGCTTGCCTGTACAGTGAGTTTTCACCTACAGTTCATGACTGAAATTACTTGTTACATTGTCCAATAAAACATTATAATAATATTCACTCACTAACAACGATGACCATCTAAACAGCAGTGATGTACAAAAGTGTGTAAGGAAGTCACTAAAAGTCTTAGCACTCCTGTCAATACCTAGGTGATTTATGCAAAAAACTTACATTAATGCTATCCTGAGTTTTGCACATAAATCCTCTGTTCATCAGTGGGAAAACAGACCCCAAAGTGTTTGATTTAATTAATCTCTTGCCTGTGCCTTTCACTACAGAAATAACCTAAATAATGCATAGGGATGGGGTATTAGGTATCTTTCTACAGTTACAACGTGATTAATTACAATGGCTAAGCCCCTAAACATTAAGTTGAATACTAATTTTGTGGCAGAATCTGGAACTGGGAAAGTGCAGAGGCCACATATTTTCTATCACACTTTTAGTGCCACAGCAGTGAAAGAGAATGACAGAAGTTTGGCTGCTATTTATGGATACCATTTGCATAGATTAAGATCCTACAATTGTATATGTACTTTTGAAAGAAAGAAGAGCATTTTAGATCTGCATCATTCAATATGATATGCAGACCTGGGTTATACATTGTTTTGAAAACCTCTGTCCACCAGGAAATGCTTCATATGCACACAACACCTATAACTGCTAGTACTGTTCATGGAATGAAAAGGGCAAAGGTCTGGCTAGCTAAATCACTGGTTTATGAAAAGACATCATTTTCAGGGTGCAACTGTCATATGACTATCTAATGCCACAGACAACGTTTATGCAAATGTTGCCATGACAATCTGATGCCATTAATATGCATTGACATAAATTATCATTTATTTTCAGTTGATAGTAAGGCTTCCGTGACAATATGAGAACAATGCTTAAATGACCAAACAACAAATTGTATTTAATTTCCATTTCCACGAATACTCAGCAGCAATGACTAACCAAAATATGCATTACCCATAGATTATGAAGTGCTCCAGGCAGTTTCGGACACAATTTGCTTTGTATATGGGTGCTCCATAGATTCATAATTAAAATGACAAGATGAAGTTTTCATAGCAGGAAAAGAAAACACTAAACCAGTCAATCTGCCTTTCAGTGAGGACTGGTAAAAAGGCAACGGTTGTTAGGGGAATTAACAAAAAAAACCCACACCACAAAAAAACAAGTACTCCCATAGAAACAGTAGTTGGCATATCAATCAGCCCACTGGACATATGCCAATTCCGTTAGCAGCAGATCTGCTACATGCAGCACTGATCCCAGGCCAAATTCAACAAAGGGTCTGGATGATGTGCTGCTGCAAGTGTCCCAGTCAACACCCCCTTCTCAGGCCTGCCTGGAATCACCGGACATTCCTGCTGCATGACAGATTTGCCCGTATCACTTCCCTGCAGTGTCTACCGCTGGAAGGTGACAAATATGAAAAATACTCAGCTCCTTTCAGCTCCAGGGCTCCCAGTGTCACTTCATAAAGTGAAGCAGAAGGATGGCTGTTTTCTCAACCCTAGTGTATGATAAATCTCAAAATCTCCAGCATTCCTATGACAAGCCCATTGATATCCATTTGTCACTGGAGGCCTGGAAGTATCCACTATAAAAGAGAACCAAATAAAACTATCATATAATGAGGTATAGCAAATGGAAATTTATTGCATTTAATTTTCTGCATCTTGCTCTTTGCTGTGTTCTCTTAAAAAAACCATGGTGGTTCAATGTGGAGGAAAGCTTACTGCTTATTTGTACTGGATGCCACTCTCTGGGAGGATGAAGGAGAAGAAAATAGAGTCATAGCGACAGGTTTTGTCCCATGTTATGTTCCTAAATTTTGCTGTTTGGCACCAAACCCACAAAGGATGAAAAAATAAAAAAATAACGTATAACACAATAATCCATCTCTTCTCTCCTCAGCAACATACCACAGATATTTCAAAGAACAAAGTGATTTTGCACAACAGGTCATACATGAAATATATAAAATGAAAGCTATTGCTGGTAAATGGGCTGTCTGTTCCACAGAAACTATTTTCTTTTGCGCTTTCCATGTGGCTCCCACTTCACAATACAAAGGGACACTGTCAGATTATGTTATGTTTCTGTCTGAAAATGTTGACTTTAGTATACCACATACACTAACTACAAAGACTACAACTGAAAGAAATTAAGAGGAAATAAACGTCTTCTCATATTGTTTCAGAAAGTCTGTGCATGTGACAACATAGCAGACTTCACTTTTTCTCTTATAAAACTACTCCTGGAATTGGTTAAAACTATTAGCTGGGAAACACATTTTTAAGAAACTAATAATATTAACAGAACATACTGTTTGAAGGTGTGTAGCAGATAATACATTTCTTTTTGGTAAGTCATTAAAAAAAATAAAAATTACTTGCTCTTCTACTATTCCATTAAGTTGATAAAAAAATCTGTAGAAAGCAAAGCATCATTTATTTTTTGTAGAAAGACTGTCCCTGACTCTTCTTTTGTCAAATCACATTGTTAACGTCCTTTTTTATTCTCTGGCCTTCTCTGTCACAATTATTGATGATAGTCTGTAATTCGAGGAATGTCTGCATGGCAGCAACTGCTTGTTTTAAGACTGCGTTCTGTGAGAATGGACAAAGTATTCACTTATCAGTCACTGTAGCACCTTCTACAAAACACACTCCTTTTTGAAATATGTGGTGTATAGAAGGCAGTTGATAAAAAACACAGTTATTTGAAAAGGTGCAGTCCTTAAATCCCTCTTGAGTTACCAGTACAGTAGCCTCTTTGTACTCACAAACACAACAGACTTATCTTGATAATAACCTTCTGTGACAGTCCTGGTCTGTGCTGAATCTTCAGCCTCTAAGATATTTTACACACATCCAAGTTGTCCTTCCAGACGGACTAATTCTACTTAACTCCTGCTATAAATATAACCTCATTCCTCATGCTGCACATTGAGTTCTGCTTTTGTGCCAGATGCAGAACAGTGGAGATGCTTATGCATTTCCATCATTTTCTTTTATTTGTTTCCCTCTTGAAGATGGGGAACAACTAAAACCTTAGGAACGAGTAGAAAAATGAAACAATTTAAATATAGGTTCAGATTTAAAAGTTCTAGTACTCAAGTTTTCTCTGTTACTGAAGTGAATTAAGTTGCTAAGGTTTTGTTTGTTTGTTTATTTTCGTGGTTTTTTAGTTGTTTTGTTTATTTTTTATGAGGAATGTTAGGTAAATTAATCTACCTGCACCAGTCCATTTTGAAAAAGAACATCCTTCTGATACGGTTGTCACAAGTCCCCTCAAAGGGAATGATAAAGAGGCTCAGGCTCTTCTCGGTATTTAGTCACTCTTCAGACCGCCAGACTGAGTTGGGACTCCAGTACTACATTCCCTTGACCTCCAGATATGATATCCAAGATTTAGTAGCTTTGAATAGTATAAAGACTTGCCATAGACTGGTTGTCAGAGAATTGTATAATTGAATATTACTTACTATTAGCTTCCTAAAATCCTTTGATCAAGAATTAGGCAATTAAATTACCACCTGTCCTGTATATTGTTGAATAAACATTCATCTTTCATGTTGTCCAATTAAAGCAATATTCCTCTTGCACCTGAAAAAATATTTCTTAATCATTGAAATTCAGTACTTACAAGATAATTTCCTATGAAATTCATTTTTTTAATGATGTGAAACTCAGCCATTTTTATATAATGCAGTGGTATATTTTGCTTTTTTTTTTTTGTATAATTGAGTCTTTGAATGTCCAAATAGCTGTTAAGATTCTGAAAATCCAAACCAGATACAATTGAAAGCATTATTTTCTTCTGGGTGCTTAGATGCTAGTAAGTATCATAAATTTATCTAATACAAAAACTTTGATAACCTGTTCCCTGATGTTTGATATAAATACTTTATGTCTTTGTCTGATAAATTAATGCTACTAACACACAATGACATATATTGCATATTTTTATGTTCAGGAACACTGGTTTGACTTCTCATGAAAATTACTATGCATAATGGATTTACCTTTTTCCCCCAAATACAATCTTACTTTTATTTTGACATTTAAGAGACCAGAGTAATTTTAAAATATCTACTCAAAATTACTAGGGAAGACATTCCCTTCTTTGGAGCTATATGTTCATAGAAATGTGACCATAAATTAAGTCAAAGTTAGGATACATCTGTGTGTTGTTGGTTTGGATTTTTTTCTTTTTTTTTTCCTTTACCATGAAAGAAACAGCTAAGCAAAAGGAAGGTTGGTACCATGTGACTGAATTCTTTGTAGACCTCTAGCAAATACATTATAGACCACAGCTAATCAATCTCTCTTCTTTCACAGTACAAAGCAAAATCAGAAAAGCTGTCTTCTTTAATCAAAAATATTAAAACCTGTCACTGGACTGAACTTGGTCAGTTAGGATTTAGGTGCATGCCAGTGACTGCTAGAGCACAGAATGACACTAATAAAGGCCAAAAGTAGTTTACATAATGAAATTGCTGGAATATGTAACATTTTGTGTAATTACCAAATATTTACAAGCTCTGTAGACCTAAGTAATAGAGAGTTCATCTTCTATGCCAAGTTGAAACACATCAAGTTAGATATCTTGTAACTTTTTTAGTGTAATTAGTAATCTCTACACATCTTACTTTGCCAGTCCTTCTGTACTCACTACCACAGGCTGTGCCTATTGGCATTCATTGCCTGAAATACTTAAGTTGGGCTCTGGGTTGATAACTTCAAAAGAATAAAATGTGCTTTTTTATTGGAACAAAAAAAATCAAATCAGATTTTTGTTTCATTCAATTAAAAAAAAGTAGAATATTGCCATATGCATATTTATAAATTTGTAGTGATAATAAATGATCTTATTAATGTATAAATAATTTTACATTCATTTAACATATTATGATCCAGATTTTGATTTAAATACAGAGATCCAAAATTATGAACACTGTAATGATACGACTTCATTTTATATGACCTCATTTTTGAAGACCTTTTAAAATTAAGTTTTTCCAACATTTGTAGGAATTTATCATGACATTGATTTCTCTCTTGACAGACACTTCTTTTACTGCAAAGAAAAAGCCAGCTTTCAAAACCACTCAAAAAGCATAAAAAAAATCAGTCTGTCACCAAGGACACCAAGAAAAACAACCACCTTCATGAGGAATATATTCCAGATACAAAGAAGAAAACTACAAAACATTATCAGAGGTGAAGGGACATGCAGGGAAAGTAACAGAGGGAAAGTGGAAAAAAATATTTGTGGAAGAAAGGAGAAAGGCGTTGGAAAGCAGGAAGTTATTTGCAGACTAAGGAGAAGGAAAGAAAGAGAGTAGTAAGAATCTGAAAGTCAAAGCTATATCAGAATGTGCAATAGCTTTTTTGCTGTGGGAGTTTTTGTGTGTTTTTTTTTTTCCTTCCAAAAAGGAACTAAAAACTTTCTTAACAAAGGCAGTCAAAGTACATTAAGATTTTTCTTAAATTATTTCAAATCTGTTGTGGGTGTTTCAGCAGTGTGCTTATGAATAGGAAGAGGAGATATCTGCAAGGGAATGAGACAAGTTTCAGTATCATTTACTGAGGCAATGAAGCAGCAGTGCTGCTCATGAGAAGAGGCCCTGAAACTGCCTGTGATGGTCAAACACACATATAAGGTAAAGACACTCATGGAAATGTATTACAGAGTGTGTGACAAATTAACATTTTTCAAATTCACAAGTGTAAATGTGTATGTAGATTCCAGGCATTTGGAAAACATACATTTTAGAGAAAAAGTTAATATCCAAAGCTGCAACATGACATACAAGGTCAGCTGCCAATCTAAAAGAAAAAGAACCACATGAATAAAAATGAGTCCACAAACTGTAGGAGAGATTCTCTAACGAGTCTGTGAAAGCCAATAAAATATTGATAAAACCCCTGGCTTGCAAATTTATTTGTAGGTCCTTAATAATGGAGGGCACTTGTCACAATAGGCTCTGCCTCACAGACCTCCCACTTTGATACAATTAACTTGAATGAGCTTCTCGTCATGAAGACAAAGGTGGGAAAAGTGATGTAACTGCTATCCATCTTATGCAGGGTTTGTACAACCTCTTCTTTATGACTGTTTCACACACTGACTAATAGACACTTTCCACTTCAGATTTTAATTAAAAGCTATAAAAGCAGTCAGCTGTAGGCCATGAACGTGTTGGCAACAAAAAAGTGCCATTATATAGTGGGAAGATCAAGCACTGTACAAATTTAGCGTGAAACCATGTTAAGTAGATCCATATGCCTGTGTTTAACGTAATTCTAAGATCTACATGGTAGAGGTGGGAGTACTAAAGTAAAACAAAATGTCAGTTAAAGCCAGGACACACAGTTTAAGTATAATCGTGTTAATTCTGTGATATATGAAACATACTTCTTTTCAGATATTTGCAAAGAAATCACAGTGAGTGAAAAAATAATTTTTTTCCCTGAGTGCAGCTGCAAGTATCCAGGTTGTTCCATAAAATAAAATGTTAAATTTATGCTGGTGAATATGAAATGTATTCAATGTAGCATAGATTACAATTGTGGAAGTAATTTAGAACAAAATGTATATTTAGTAATATATTGTCAGTAAATGGAACTTCTTTAATTCATTTACTGTTCATGTCATTTATTACAAAATTTAATAAAACAGTTATGGTGTGGAGTTTCTGTGCTTTCATAATAAATATTTCATATTTGGAATTCATTCTGTTTTGATTGGAGGAATAAATCATCCTGTTAGATTTAGCTGCCTCTTAAGAACAAGGTAACATTTAGTATCAACTTCGTAGCACAAAAGTATTTAAGTATTTTAAATTTAATTTAACATTAATTGTTCCAATCACCCAAAATACACTTCTTATTTTTTATTTAAAAAAAAACGCATAACCACAAACACAATCAAAATAGTTTTATTTAACAAATCTTACAAATACTTGAGAAAATCTGTCACTTGATCTTCTGTTCTCTTCTCTAAGTAAAAAGAAAACATTCTGTTGCTACAGATCATACAAAAATTCTTAGGAAATGCTTTTATGTGACTTATCAATTTCATTATTTGAAAAATTAAATTTGCTGTTTATCAAGTTGTGGGTAATATTCTTATGCAGAATACACTTCAGAATATCATGTTAGAATATAACACCAGTGCCACATGCTCACAGAAGACAAAAGTATCTCCTGTAATTATCTGGAAATATTTACTGAAAATTATGTACTGAAAACTGCTGTAGTTACAGAAGATCATAGAATAATAGAATGGTTTGGGTTGGGAGGGATCTTAAAGATCATCTAATACCAACCCATTGACATGGGCAGGGACACCTTTCCATTAGACTGGATTGCTCAAAGCCTCATCCAACTTGACCTTGAACACTTCCAGTAACAAGGCATCCATAACTTCTCTGGGCAACCTGTTCCAGTGTCTCACCAGCCTCACAGTAAAGAATTTCTTCCTAATATCTAATCTAAATCTACCCTCTTTCAGTTTATAACCATTCCCCCTCATCCTGTCACTACATGCCCTTGTAAAAACCCCCTCTCCCGCTTTCTTGTAGGCCCCCTTCAGGTACTGGAAGGTTGCTAGAAGGTCTCCCCAGAGCCTTCTCTTCTCCAGGCTGAACAACAACTTTCTCAGCCTGTCTTCATAGGAGAGGTGCTCCAGCCCTCTGATCTTATTCATGACCCTCCTCTGGACTCACTCCAACAGGTCCATGTCCTTCTTATGTTGGGGGTCCCAGAGCTGAACACAGTACTCCATGTGGAGTCTCATGAGAGTGGAGTAAAGGGGCAGAATCACCTCCCTTAACCTGCTGGCTACGTTTCTTTTGATGCAGCCCAGGATACGTTTGGCCTTCTAGGCTGCAAGTGCACATTGCCGGCTCACATTGAGCTTCTCATCAACCATCACAGCCAAGTCCTTCTCCTCAGGGCTGCTCTCAATCCATTCTCTGCCCAGCATCTATGTGTCCTTGGGATTGTCCCAACTAGTGTACAGGACTGTGCACTTGGCCTTGTTGGACTTCATGGGGTTTGCATGGGCTCATGTCTCAAGCCTGTCAAGGTCCCTCTGGATGACATGCCTTCCCCCCAGAGTGTCAACCACACCACACAGCTTGGTGTCATCAGCAAACTTGCTGAGGATGCACTCAATACCACTGTCCATGTCGTTGACAAAGACGTTAACCAGCATTGGTCCCAATACCAACCCTTGAGGAAAGCCACTCGTCACTGGTCTCCACTTGGACATTGAGGCGTTGACTGCAACTCTTTGAGTGCGACCATCCAGCCAGTTCCTTATCCACCAAGTGGTCCATCCCTCAGGTCAATGTCTCTCGAATTTAGAGATGAGGATGTCATGCAGGACAGTGTCAAATGCTTTGCACAAGTCCAAGCAGATGACATCAGTCGCTCTTCCCTTATACACCAATTCTGTAAACCTGTCATAGAAGGCCACCACATTTGTCAGACACAATTTGCCGTTAGTGAAGCCATGTTGGCTGTCACCAATCACCTCCTTATTTTCCATGTGCCTTAGTATAATTTTCAGGAGGATCTGTTCCATGATGTTGCTAGGCACAGAGGTGAGGCTGACTGGCCTGTAGTTCCCTGGGTCTTCCTTTTTTCCCTTTTTAAAAATGTCGGTTATGATCCCTCTCTTCCAGTCATTGGGAACTTGACCAGACTGCCACGACTTCTCAAAAATGGTGGATAGTGGCTTAGTAACTTCATCCACCAGTTCCCTCAGGACCCACGAATGCACCTCATCAGGTATGATGGACTTGTGCACCTTCAGGTTCCTTAGATGGTCTGGAACCTGATCTTCTCCTGCAGTGGGCGATTCTTCATCCTCCCAGTCCCTGCATTTGCCTTCTGCGACTTGGGCTGTGTGGCTTGATCACTTGCCGGCAAAATTCACATAGAAATACAAGTCCAAATCCATGAATATGAGCTTTAACTGACATCTTACTCACCAGATCAACTGCTATTGATTGATAACAAGAGCATCTAGTTATTAAAACAAGGGCTTAGTATGTTAGGCCATTCAATGCTGTTTTATAGCAGCTTCTCTACAGAGAGTCTTGCTGGGAACTCAAATGATTTCTGAAGTCTGTTCTGATTACTTCATACCTCTGTTCAAAAAAACAGTCATCAGGAAGGTTATGTATATTATACATAAAAGCAGACTCAGTAAAGCATTATACATCTTCATCCTTTCATTTCTCTCACGAACAGGAAATGACTTGCTGACCTCTCAAAAATCAAGGCAAATATCTCTGATCTTTTGTGTTTGCTTTCTACACAGCAGAAAGCTATTTAACATGCCTGAAATTGAAATGCAGAGTAGAAACAAGTTTGGCTTTAACAAATAAGGGAATATATGATCCACAAATAGGCTTGTCCTCTCAATTTCTGAACCATCCTTAACCTCCAGTAAATACTGAAAGCCTTTCTGAGGATATATACTAAAGACTCCATTGGTAGTACAAACAGCTTTGGAGATAAGTACAGGTGCCCTTACGCAACCTGAAAGCTCTCAACATCTTTATGTACTGTGCAGCTTACAATGAAGAGTAATTTTATATTAGAATTCCTTTCTACTCCATAAAACTATGCCCAAGATGAAAGTGATGCAAAAACCTATTGTCATTTTAGATATAAGAGGTCCTTAGTTAAGCTGCAAAAATTTTGCTGAAGTGCCACTAGGACGCTGCTCATGATCCACTGGAAATGTATACTATTTAACTCTACATCTATTACTGATAAAAAATTAGGCAATGATAAGAGCAGAGACACCAGTTTATGAATTACGAAACACTACAGCAGTCATCTAATAACAAGTTATTCCGTTGTTTCCAGTCAGTATTTTCCTATGTTCCTTCTAACTAATTATTTAGCTAGTGTGCCACTCATGTAATGTCAGAAAATGTCACCTTAATTAAATGAAATTTTCAAGAGGAACATAAATTTCACCTTCTGGAGGAAATTATTTTGGGGCCCAAGCCACAATTTTGGGTCAGTACTATGCATAAAAAGATCATGGTACTTTCTATAATCTCTAATATCTGTACATCTGGAGATACAGGGTGTAGGTTGGAGTTACAGGATGTAGGTGACCTCAGTTCAAGAACTGACTGCTATCATCTCCCACATGCTAGGTGACTGTTGTAAGAGCTGGTCCTATTAGCTGATCTAGGAATCAGCTAAAGTATTTCTACACTGGTCTTTTTGAAACAATATGTACTTTACAGTCCTTTCTCACTTTAGCACAGATGTATGTTAGGCTTAAGTTTTCCTATCTCAGCAGCCACCGGGCTTGTCCCTCTCTGTAAAAATTAAAAAACCTTTCTCTGCTTTAGGAAGTTCTTAACTTCTGTTTCTTATTTATGTTTTTCCAGACATAGAAGACTGTATGTGTGTGACGCTCCTAATAAGTAATCAAACAATTCAGTGATGGCAGTGTATTGTATATAGAAATCTATGTAGCCTGTAGATTGACTGAGTAGTATTTGTGAAACATTCATCACTGCAGATGATGGGAAATTTCTATACATACAAAAATATAAAGAAAATGAGCCATCAAAACCTAGTTACAAAAGACAAAGTTTTCTTTTAAATATCTTAAAAAATCTACCATCATCTCAAATAGAAAGTTTTCAAAAGTTTCTCATTATGAAAAGTTACTTGAAATTATGACAGAGTACAGAGCTGGACACATCAAACTGGATTCTGTGAAATGTTTGACCAAGAATGGAAAAGAAACCAGACTCAGTTGAATGTACATTCCTGAAAATTGTTCCAGAAAAAAATTCCTATGTGTGTAAGTGCTGTGGGGTGGAAAACTGAAAATATTTCCTACTGCCACTTTCCAAACCATTTAATAGACAAATAGTTAACTTAAGGTTTCTTCCACAGAAGAAAGCAAATGGAATGCTTCTCTTAGGCCTTTAAATTCAGTAAATTAAAACCTCCAACAGAATCTGCAGACATTTATCCACTCCTACTCCTGGAAAACCTTCCAGATGGGGCTAGGTATGCCAACTGGTCAGGAGGAAGGTATAGCAAAAATTCCATTTCCCTGCAAGTTTGGATCCAGTGACAGGTGGTCAAGGACTTTTGACAAGTGAACAGCAAAAAAAGATTTCCAAAACCATGCAGGAAAGATGAGATGTTATGTGATTACACAAGGTCATAGCAGGGAATAAAACATTCTCAGACCGAGTACAGAAAATAATTCATTCTTCATTCATAGCTGCCAAAAATATTTCTCTGTTTACTGACTTACATTAAATTCACATGAACATCTCTATGCATTCTTAAATAAACATTAAAAAGAGTTATTTTGAGATTACAGTTAAATATGGAAAACTTTTCCTGATTTCAGTAGGGTTTCTGCTCCTGAATCACACAGAAAAGTCCAGTCTCCACCCTTGGAGATACTCAGAATTTGACTGGACAAGGCCCTGAGCTACTTGGTCTAACTGCTTTGAGAAGCAGATTGGATTAGATGACCTCAGAGATCCCTTCAATCCTACTTTATTCTGTTCTTTGATTCTATATACACTGTAATTCTCTCTCTTGCTGGTAGCCTACCAGACACAGTCTACAGGAAGATCTTAAACATGTCAAGCATGAGTTAGGCCACTGAAGTCAGCATGCACAAAAAGGCAACTAAATGAACCCATGCCTTTACTTCTTCCATTAAGAACTAAATGCATTTCATAACAATTTTCAAGATCTCCTTCTTTTCATTTAAGTCTATGCAAGGGCTTAAGTAGAATCCTGATCCTATAGACAAAAGTAGAGGTGGAAGTATTTCACCTAGGAAAAAAGTTTATCAATCATGGGAGCTATCCATATTTGTGAGGGAGCCTGTCCCTCACGGAAAACAGCGTTCATGATTTTTACCTTTCAATATGGATACTAGGGAGGATGGTATGCATTGCAGAGAGATCTGAGCAGTAGAAATGAACTGATAAACTTCCTGAAGGTAATTTATCTAAAGGAGTGTTGACTACCTATACAAGAAAACAGAACTTTCCTAGTAGTGAATAGATAAAACAGAATCAAACCTGTTATTTGATTAAAAGTTCACTACTTTTAGCAGTGAAGAGTTATACTTGTTTTTTGGTAACATTTGTGAAAAAATATTTATGAAAACTACTCCAGACCTGAAAATGTTGTGATACTTTATGTTAGCCTTCCAATCAATAGGTAGCATCAAAGTCCCTTGATTTAGGTCACTCATTGTGCAGTATCTGCCACTCACTCTCAAAGCACTTGCTACAGCAAAACTTGAAAGTTTTTCAGACATTACAATTTGACCACACAAAATATTTACTTGATAATTTCAAATCGTAAGCAAATTATTCCTCTAGACTTTTATAGTATTTGCTCTAGAGAAGGGAATCAACCTTTGAAGTTACCTGCATGTCTCCATTTATGATAGGGATAATCTGCATAAGACTATATGCCTCATCAGTCAAAATTAGGTACGACAAATCTTATTTTTGGAACTTGAATACTTACTTCATTTCTTCAAGCTCTTATTAGCGCATTAGTTCAGAACTTGAACTAGAAGTCTGTCCATGTAAGTCTAGGTTATTCTTGCAAATGCAACCTTGTCCCAAAATTTTTTTTAAAGAAAAATCATATATTTAAAAATTATAGGGCTTTTCTTTTATTTGTATGGAGAAAAATATTTACATAATAGGATTGCACCCACCTGAAAAACTGACTGTACGTGTAATGAGCAGAAGCATGCATAAGAACAGGATGGTTTGTGATTCACTGACCACTATTGTTTGAATCTGATTTGTATTAAATACATGCAGTTAATTTAAAAAGATGAACCCCCACAATTTATTCCACTAGAACCTTCACTGAAAACCATTGGGGCAATGAGAACACTGATACCTTCATTTTTTTCTGCTATAAAGTATCTTCCTGTTAATCTTTAACACTCATGTGAATAAAGAGCAACAGGAAATGAGAAAACAGAGTTCACCTAATTTGTAAATATTTTTTTTTATATATTTTCCTTTTTTTATTGTGTTTTAAACTGGAACTATTTTGGGAGATGTACAATGAAGGAGTACAGTGTGCTGTGAAACAGAAATTCTTACACAATAATCTGGATCATATATATAAAATTTTGTTTGCCTTTTTAAAATCTTTATGCATTCACTAACTATACTTTAAAGAGGAAGTACTTTAATGGTATGTAAAATTAAGTGTGAGAAAATGCAGTGAGAACATCTTTCATCTAGCTACAGCATAGTATGTCCTTTAATATCTACATTACATTTTTTTCCCCTAGGCACAAATATTTATTCTATGAATGGGTACAGACCTATTCTCATCAAGTAAGAACTGTCACAAAGAAGAAGATAATCCAGCATGCATGTTTCCTCTATTTTTCTAGATGGCGTCCATTGCAAAGATATACGAAAATATTTATTGAACTATAAGCCTGCCTGGCATTGAATACATTTTCTTCAACTGATGTAGTATAAGAAAGATTATGGGAAAAAAAATATTTTAAAATTATGATTGTCATGGTAACTACCACCTGCTATTGTACCAGTGCCACCAGTGATACAGTTTTCTTAAGGATATGCTAGACTTGTAATGCAACAAAGGAAAGGAAAATACTTCCTTGCTCACACTGTGCTGGATTTTTTATTAGCTTTTCAAAACCTGCTGTCTTTTAGAAACACTCACACTATAGTATATATAATAAACTTTTTATAAAAGTATGTGTACACTTAGAACAAAAATAATGAAGGCCATTTGATTTCAGCAGCACTAGTCTTAATAAAGGCTTTTAACAGCCTAAATATGGCAACAGTGTGCAATCTGGTTGATAAATATGCACCAAATGACAAATTAATATGTGCTGGCCCTCCTCAACTACAGATACAAATGTTATTATAATGTTTTGGACATTAGTCAGTTTTGCCTGTCTGGGAAAAGGTTGATTCAAATGGCATATGGATCTGCTATAGAGAGGTAAAAGATGCCCTCTATGTGAGGAGAGTGTGAGATGCATCATGGAGTTCAAAAAACAAACTCAAAATCATGGATGTTACACTCAGAAAGAAATGGATTTTGTTAAGCTGCCAAATCCATTAAGCTGTTTAACTATAGAGAAGAGTGTGTTATTGAAATCCCAGTGGGACTTCTGTTTAGATGGTCTGGGAACTGTTTTTCCAATGGATAGTGTGTACTTCCACATGTTAAGTTTCCTGATTGCTTTCATTCTCCTTTTAGAGAGGAAATTGATAATCCATAAGATTTTGTCTTGTGAAATATTCAGATGATTCTGTAACTCTACAAAGTTAACAATACATACGATGACAGTGACAACAACACATAGGACTAGAAAATACAGCCTGCTATTTTATTAATTTGCTTAACTTGTGAAATTGAACAAGTAACGGAAACTTACACAATGGAGGTCTCAACACAGAACATACTAGTAGCTAAACGGACATTTTGTGCATATTTTAATCTGTTAAAAATATTTTTAGTGTAATGCCCCATATTTAAAGCTGTGAATGGCAGTTTTTGCATATTTAGGCATTTTCCTTAAAATCAGATTAAAAAGATCTCTGAAAACTCAAAAAGGTGCTTTATGGGAGCTGTTAGTCAATCGCTGAAATTTTCCATTGTCTTCTGGTTCTGGTATTTTTTTTATTAACTGACTTCCTTGTTCAATTTATGAACCAGATTTCCTTTGATTCAAAACCACCTGCCCTGAACAGGCTGCCCTAAACAGCCCCGCACTGTACACAATGGGAGAGGTACTCTGGTAACTCCAGGGTAGAAAGGTTCTCCAGACTAACTCTTGTGGAATTGAGCTAACTGTTGAACGTGTATGAAGGGTGGGTTTGGATTATTTCTTGCAGGCAGCTGTCAACTCTCTATAACATTATTAGTTGTATAGTGGAGGTAAAATTTTTGATTTTGAATCGAAATTGAAATTGTACTGAGTTGTGAAGAACTTTAATAAAGCACAAAGTACACAGGAAATAGTTCAACTGTAAAAATGTTACAGAAAAGATTTGAATTTTAGACAATTATTGCTTACAAAACATACTGATTTGAAACAGTAGATAAAATGATTCACTAGCCATCATGAAGGAGAAACAAATGTAAACTTAAAAAAATATAAGCAAGACAGAAAAGAAATACAGCAGGATAAAAATGTGCATTTTTTTAACAAGATAAACTCACTTTTAGAAAGGAGTTGGATCCAAGAGACCAATATTAAATTTTAATAATTTTATGGTAAATATTTTTGCTGGAAGTAGTTCCAGTCCAGCTAGAGAGAAGCAGGGGCCTGGAGAAGCTAAAGATTTATATACATCTAATTATGGGGTTTTATTTAATTGCAGTGAATGCACAAGTTGTTGTTGGCCAGTTAGGTAGAATATAATAACACTCAAAATTGTTTTGAATTATTCTCCTCAGGTGCCACTAAAGCCTCCATTTAAAAACTTCCAAAATAACAAATGGGAAAATAAATGTCATATTTGGAACACTGGAAAGGTAGCAAGTGTTGCTGCAAAAGAAATAGCTGTTAAGAACTTAACAGCATATTTCAAGACAAGTGATAAACAGGAAAAAAAAAAAGAAGAAAAACCCACAGGAAAAAGTCTGTTTTTTCACCACAAAGCAATCGGTGTCCTCAATCTGTTCTTAATTTAAAGATATACTGCAGCTTAACTTCTATTTACAACTTTATCACCCTTCCTTAACACACCAAAGACAAACAGGCAAAAGTCATTAGCATCCAGCAAAACCCAGAAACTGACATTTGCAATATTCTGCATTTACTTTACAAAGCAGTAAACTCATGGACTCTCTGGAATTTAAAAAAATTAGAACTCCAAGATTAAAAATATAAAAGACAACACCAATGTCCTTTAGCTTTCTTTCAGTGCAACTCTTGCACAGTGCTTTCTTCTGAAACTTGCAGACTTTCAGAACATGCTGTCTCTAGAGTAAAATATCAAGTAAAACACAAATCCACATAGTACTGTTATCCTCTTTCCTATCAGCACCATGTCTAATTAAGGTTTTGTAACTGCTGGAAGCCATATCTATTCCTCTCCTTTCCATTAGTCAAAAGACAATTAAAATACAATTAATATATTAAAAATTAATTCAGGAACAAACTAAAAGTGGAGAGGAAAATCTGGTACATAAGGAAAGAAAAAACCCCACCACATTACTAGATCATTTTGTTTAACAACACATACAGAGTGTAATACATCTTTCAGTTCACTTTTGAATGTCCTGTTTCTCCTGCTGGTCTGCTCATGGATGTTCCCCTGCATAATGTTACAGCACTTTGAAACCCACTCTAAATTACAACAAGATTTAAGGATTGACTTAAAGGATTGAAGAATGCTCTGAAAGAAAACTGAACACTTTTATTTGCTTATAATCACATCTATTTCTCTGTTTTTGCTGCTGAACAACAGGTGTCTATCCCACACACCAGCTGGGGAATGCCACTTTACTACAGGCTCTGTTATTGGCCTTAAATGTCAAGAAAAGGTGGCTTTGACCAGCCTGACTGTCAAAGCAATGTTAGAGCATAAGTTGAATGTTGTTTTTTTTTTGCCAGCTACAGTCCAGTCAAGAGTTTTCTTTGAATGAACCATGAGAATAGGAAAGGGATGCTTTGATTCTCAGTCCATCGTCTTTGTCCACTCTTGACACAAGCTAAAGCCCTCAAAATCACTAGAAGTGCATCGCAATCAGTATGGCTGATCCCATCCCTGATAGACCTTTCATCTGTCCCTTCAGCCTGTTTTCCAAAGCAATAGCTTTATGCAAAAGGGCTTTCCTTCCCAAAAGTTCAGTCACAATAGCTGTTTGTTCAAACTGGAACATGAAAATATCTCTGACAGCAAAACTAAGGTACTCTTTCTGCATACCTTCTTACAAGAAAACATTATATACTCTACCTAAACTGTCCTCTAGCAGGTAATCTTAAAAATTGTGCAATTTTGCTTTACTCTGTATACATGTTTTTTCTTACATCTAAACTCCCATTGCATGTCACCAGTAGGCACAAGAATGTGAGAACAGCCAAAGTGCTTCGGTACAAAATTTCATCTAGATGATGATCCTGCCTCTAGGAGTACATCAGTAGTGCTATAGATGGGCTGCTATTTATAGATAAATAGAGGATGGTCAAGGAGAACACTCAAGCTCTGGATGGCCTTGGGTTGTTTCTCTAGCTCACACCCTTGGTTTCTTTTTGGACTGTTCCACCTCACTTTCCTCAAGACAAATACACAGCCTGAATACAGGGCAGTCTACACCACCGGGCCAGGATCAGAGATCCTGTACCTCGTATTTAGCACTATACGCCTATACTGTCAAGAGGAACTAGCAGATGCTTAAGAAAACAATATAAAACCAGAGATAACCGTGTAGATGTTTTCCAAATTTCTGAACTTAATAATTCTCCTCTATTAAATCTCCCCTTGTATGGAAGCCATTATATATCTCTGATCACTGAGGCTGCCCTTCTCCATATATTTTCTGGTTCCAAAGTAACATATTAGAGATGAAAGGACCGAACATTATGTAGCATTCAGGATATAGGTTATTGTGGATTTATTCATTGGCATAATGAACTTATTGCTTTGTTTTCTACTATTCCCCTGGTAAATTCTGATTTGCTGTTTTGTTTCTTGTATTCACAGTGTCGTGGTTTAAAGCTGGGCAAGCTATTAAACCGATGGCAGATGCTCTCTATTAACTCTTTCCCCCCTCTAGAATGGGAAGGAAAAGAGAAAAGGGAGAGAGAATTATGGGTTGGAAAGTTAAAACGGTTTTAATAAACTATAACAATGAAAAAGAGTATAATAATAATAATGGAAATAATTAAATACATACAAATACATACAAAACCAAGATCAAGCTCCCCCAATGATGAACACGTCACCACTGGCGCTTCAGGACAGGCTCTGGGAAGTCCCGGACTGGACTCAATGACAGATGGGAACTGGATTCAAGAATGCATGAACTGGGATTGAGGGCAGGAGGAAATCAGACAGATTCCTCTTCAGATGCCAGCCATAGAAGAGAGAGAGACCCTCGTGATCCATCAGTTTTAAACCGAGTACGATGTGTATGGGATAGAATACCTCGTTGGTCAGCTTTGGGTCACCTGTCCTGTCTGGTCCTCCCTGGAGGTGCGACCATTCTACACACGCCCTTCATGTAATTAGTGAGGAATTTGGCAGTGACCTTGGTAGGAATTTAGCAGTGACCTTGGTTTCTATAGGAATAAGTCTAAGCAAGAGCTCTTCTGCATATCATTCCTACTGCTGTCTCAGTAATAACTATAAACTTTGAGCGTTATCAGTCCTAGAAGCAGAAGCAGACACTGTCTGCAAAACATGAAGTTAGTTTCAGAAAGTGCAGTTACTTAGAAGAAACTTAGCTGCAAGGAAAAATCGCTGAAAGAAAACCAGGACAAGAGTGTTGCTGATTTCTTTTCTAAGCAGCAATAATTAATTTAGAAATCATCATTCTATATAAAAGATCAGTATATTCCCTTATGTAGATTACACAGAATCACAGAATCACAGAATGTTAGGGATTGGAAGGGACCTCGAAAGATCATCTAGTCCAATCCCCCTGCCGGAGCAGGATTGCCTAGACCATATCACACAGGAACGCGTCCAGGCGGGTTTTGAATGTCTCCAGAGAAGGAGACTCCACAACCTCTCTGGGCAGCCTGTTCCAGTGTTCGGTCACCCTCATCGTAAAGAAGTTTTTCCTCATATTTAAGTGGAACCTCCTGTGTTCCAGCTTGCACCCATTGCCCCTTGTCCTGTCAAGGGATGTCACTGAGAAGAGCCTGGCTCCATCCTCATGACACTTGCCCTTTACATATTTATAAACATTAATGAGGTCACCCCTCAGTCTCCTCTTCTCTAAGCTAAAGAGACCCAGCTCCCTCAGCCTCTCCTCATAAGGGAGATGTTCCACTCCCTTAATCATCTTCGTGGCTCTGCGCTGGACTCTCTCTAGCAGTTCCCTGTCCTTCTTGAACTGAGGGGCCCAGAACTGGACACAATACTCCAGATGCGGCCTCACCAGGGCAGAGTAGAGGGGGAGGAGAACCTCTCTCGACCTGCTACCCACACCCCTTCTAATACACCCCAGGATGCCATTGGCCTTCTTGGCCACAAGGGCACACTGCTGGCTCATGGTCATCCTGCTGTCCACTAGGACCCCCAGGTCCCTTTCCCCTACGCTGCTCTCCAACAGCTCTGTCCCCAACTTGTACTGGTACATGGGGTTGTTCTTGCCCAGATGCAGGACTCTACACTTGCCCTTGTTATATTTCATTAAATTTCTCCCCGCCCAACTCTCCAGCCTGTCCAGGTCTCTCTGAATGGCTGCGCAGCCTTCCAGTGTGTCAGCCACTCCTCCCAGTTTGGTGTCATCAGCGAACTTGCTGACAGTGCACTCTATTCCCTCATCCAAGTCATTAATGAATATATTGAATAGTACTGGTCCCAGTACCGACCCTTGCGGAACTCCGCTAGACACAGACCTCCAACTGGACTCTGTCCCATTGACCACCACTCTCTGGCTTCTTTCCTTCAGCCAGTTCACAATCCACCTCACTACCCGATCATCCAGACCACACTTCCTCAGTTTAGCTGCGAGGATGCTGTGGGAGACTGTGTCAAACGCTTTACTGAAATCGAGATAGACCACATCCCCAGCTTTACCATCATCTATCCACCGGGTTACATCCTCATAAAAGGCTATCAAGTTGGTTGAGCATGACTTCCCCTTGGTGAAGCCCTGCTGAGTGCCCCTAATGATCCCCCTATCCTTGATGTGCTTAGAGACAGCACCAAGAACAAGTTGTTCCATCACCTTTCCGGGGATGGAGGTGAAGCTGACTGGTCTATAGTTACCCGGGTCCTCCTTCTTGTCCTTTTTGAAGACTGGAGTGACATTCGCTTTCCTCCAGTCCTCAGGCACCTCTCCCATTGCCCACAACTTAGCAAAGATGATGGAGAGTGGCCTAGCAATGACTTCCGCCAGCTCCCTCAGCACCCGCGGGTGCATCCCATCAGGGCCCATGGATTTATGGACATCCAGGTTGCTTAATTGGTCCCTGACCCAGCCCTCATCTACCAAGACAGATTCCTCCTCTATCCTGACCTCTTCTGGGATCTCAGGGGTCCGGGGCTCCTCAGGACAGCCTCCAGCAGTATAGACAGAGGCAAAGAAGGCATTCAGTAACTCCGCCTTCTTTTTATCCTCTGTCTCCAGGGCCCCCACCTCATTCATCAGTGGGCCTACATTGCCTCTAGTGTTGGCTTTACCTGCAATGTATTTGAAGAAGCCCTTTCTGTTGTCCTTGACCTCTCTTGCAAGGTTTAATTCCAAGGAGGCCTTAGCTTTCCTAGTTGCCTCCCTACATCCTCTGACAACAGACTTATATTCCTCCCAAGTGGCCAGCCCCTCCTTCCATGATCTGTACACCCTCTTCTTCCACTTGAGTTTGCCCAGCAGTTCCCTGTTTAACCATGCAGGTCTCCTGGTACCCTTCCTTGACTTCCTGCCTGTTGGGATGCTCTGATCTTGAGCTCGGAAGAAGCAGTCCTTGAATGCTAACCAACTATCTTGGGCCCCCTTACCTTCTAGTACCCTGTCCCATGGGATTTCCCCTAGCAATTGCTTGAAAAAGCCAAAGTTGGCCCTACTGAAGTCCAGGGTTGTGATTCTGCTAGCTATTCTGTTCCTGCCATATGAGATCCTGAACTCTACCATCTCATGGTCACTACAACCAAGGCTGCCCTCAACCTTCACCTCTTCAACCAGACCCTCCTTGTTAGTGAGGATCAGATCCAGCAGCGCTCCTCTCCTAGTTGGGTCATCCACAATTTGCATCAGAAAGTTATCATCAATGCACTGGAGGAACCTCCTGGACTGAGGATGGCTGGCTGAGTAGGCCTCCCAGCCAATATCAGGGTAGTTGAAATCCCCCACGACAACCAGGCCCTGTAATTGCGAGACTGCTCTCAGCTGCCTGTAGAAGGCCTCATCACCCTCCTCATCCTGATCCAGTGGCCTGTAATAGACACCCACAACAGTATCACCCCTGCCAGCCTGCCCCTTAATTCGCACCCACAAACTCTCAACTCGCTCCTGATCTGCCCCTGGACAGAACTCAATACATTCTAGCTGCTCACTCACATAAAGAGCAACTCCACCACCTCTCCTTAGTGGCCTGTCTTTCCTGAACAAGACATAGCCATCCATGACCACATTCCAGTCATGCGAGGCGTCCCACCAAGTCTCTGTAATTGCCACTAAATCATAGCCCCCCGACCGAACACGGATTTCCAACTCCTCCTGTTTATTCCCCATGCTGCGCACATTGGTGTACAGGCATTTCAGGGAGCGAGCTGAGCACACCGATTTCACCCCAGGGGGATGGGGGGCCTCCTGGTCTACCTCAACACTAGAGCGTTGCCCCAGTGGTGCAAGCCCAGCTACTACCCCATCCCCCTTCGAATCTAGTTTAAAGCTCTCCGAATGAGCCCTGCTAATTCCTGTCCCAGAACCCTTTTGCCCCTACCACATAAACCTTTCCCATGTATTACGGTCACGCCTGGTGTCTTATAAAACCAGCCATTATCAAAGAACCCAAAGCCCTGCCTGTAGCACCAGTCTCGTAGCCAGGCATTAATAGAGAGAATCCTGCTATTCCATCCCACATCATCACCTGAAAATGGAAGGAGGGAAGAGAAAACAACTTGTGCCCCAGACTCTTTCACCAACCGTCCTAGGGCCTTGTAGTCTTTCTTCATCCCCCTCAGACTACGGGATGCAGCTTCTTCCCTACCTGTCTGGAAGATCAGCAGGGGGTAGTAGTCTGTGGCCTTCACCAGGTTGGGGAGTTTCCTGGTGATATCCCTGATTCGGGCTCCAGGCAGGCTGCAGACCTCCCTGTGATGGGGGTCAGCTCTGCATATTGGGCCCTCAGATCCCTTTAGAAAGGAGTCTCCAACCACTAAAACTCTTCTCTTCTTCCTTGTGGAGGAGGTAGTTATACGTCTGTCAGGTTTTTCTGACTGTGGTGGGACCTCTGATATAGGTTGCCTCTCCACCACATCCCCATTGGACCAGCTGTATTCCACTAGGGCTTCATATCTATTGCTCAGAGGCAGCTGTGGAGGCAAAGTAGGCAAGGAGGGCACTCGCCTTTTGCCACGGCCATAGACTTGCCTCCACTCACTCCTCTCCTCTAGGTTATTGTTTTCCACCTGAGAGGGGCAGAGTACAGTTGTCCCTCGACCCTGGGAGCTCTCCGGCAGGTGCTCCCATTTTTGTTGCAGGGAGGGCAGAGCCTGGCTCCACCAGTCTATCTCCATTTCAGCCTCCCGAATGCTCCTAAGCCTTTCTACTTCGGCTTGAAGCCTTTCAACCTGGCTTTGCAGCTGTGCTGCTCGGTCGAGCAGATCATCTAACTGCTCACAGCGCACACAGCCCCCTGACACCACAGAGACGGTGTAGCATTCCCTGCAGCCTGCGACCTGCACCATCGCCTCCTTCTGTGGGAGCTCTGTCTGGGTTCCCACATCCATTTTGGTCTTCTTCCGCCGGGTAGATACCATTATTCTTTCACTGAGCTGGGAAATACCTGTTGGTGACACCCCTGGTTCACAGCTCCTTGGCACCTTCCTCGCCTTGTGCACCGGGAGGGAATCAGTGCCCTCCCCAACGAGCTGCAAACGACTGCAGCCTCTCCTGCCCTGGGACACACCCAGTCACTGCTGACTCACACAGATTGTTTAGATTTTATCAGCCTTAACTTTCATCCAGAATTTTTGCCTGATCACTTGGTACTGTGAAACTCTTCTGTGACTAGTCTTGTTTTATTGAACCATCTTTAGTAATTTGTAACAGTGCCAAACATTGTCATTTCACTATTCACATCACTTACCTGAACATTCAAATGAGAAAGCTCAGGCACGTAATTTTAGTCATTATGAAAACACTTATTTTTAAATGAAGTGTTTTATAGCAATTTTAGCAGCTCATAATGTCATACAGCACTTGTAGAACCGACATACCTGCTTTGAGGTTTAAGATATAATTAGTGAGAAAGAACAGCAAATTTGGGATTGGCTTGAGTGAAAGTTACCAAATATTTAGTTTTAAACACAGACTTAATCATATTACTGACTAGGGGTGTTAGCTGAGATGTTAAATTAAAAAACTGAAACAAAGCAAAGCCTCCATAAAACCATAACCTCACACTTTTCAAGAACTGATATTTTTGTGTACTGTATTGTGATGGAATACTGAAGATAGTTCTTGAAACTAGCACTAAAATACCTCTGATTTTTTAATACATCCACCTTTTGATTGTTCTTGCTGGATGTTATTAAATGTGTGGACCAAGAAAAAAATCTTCAGAAGCCAGCAATATGGGATATCACGGTGCAAATGAGAGAAATTGTACAAGCCACAGGGTGGTAAGAAATGTTTCATTTTATGCACTAAAGGCAATATCTTCTACAATAAGTGTACAAAGTCACTTTTGTGATTTAAAATACCTAAGAATGAAGGAAGCTGCTTCTTGCTAGGAATTTTAAAAGCCCTGAGTTTTATGACAACAAGAGTGTCGCTGTCAGTTAATAATTCTATACTCACTGAACAGCATTGACAATGTAAAATCACTCTTTCAAAAAAAAAGCCCTCCTAAATAGGGAAAATAAGAGTAAAACACATTATGAAAATTTTCCTACAGAGCTATTTTCCCAATTCATAAGCAGGGATAGGCAAATGCAGCTAGCAGTGACTGAACTAACTGTAGGTTAAAATTAGAAAAGGTACAAATAAACACTTTTTTTCAAAATTGTCACTGTCTCATGCATAATTCAAAAAGAGAACAAAGACTAAATTATAAATCACCAGATAAATTAATTAATTATAATACTTCAGCATTCTCTGCTTATAAGTATGCAGGCACTTCACAGTCTGCACAGACACAATAAACCCTTTATTCTCTAGACTTCTACAGTCATGACTACACTAGACATTATGACCCTTGAAAAGTTTAAACTGCAAATTAGGTCACTGTATAGATTTTCCTTTTTGAATAGTCTGACCCTGTTGCGAGGAGGTAAACATTTGTCATTTATTTTGAGGAGATATGGAAATGGGAGCTCAGCATTAAACTGTTCATAATTTGAATTATGAGATATTCTTCAATGCAAAGTGCAAAACATGAAATGGAATTGAATTTGTGTGATACAGCTGGATAAAAAAAGAAGTACTATGTTTTTCTTTTCACCAGATGTATAGAGACATACACTGTATGGAGTGATCAGTCTTAGAAGGTCTGTGTGGTGAATTAAAAGGGTGTATTAGCAAGGCAATAAAGAAAGATAGTAATTAGGTATTGCTTAACGTATGTGTTTCCTGTTGCCACTTATTGCTGACAAAGGTATTTGTCTTTTGATTAGTAGAAGACAAGGAAAGATTTTTACATAATACTGTGTGCTTGAACTTCTAGTGCCTCAGACTAAATATACTTGGACATATCCTGCCAGTGTGTTTCACTGAAAATGAATTTGCTGCCAGTGTGTTTCACTGAAAATGAAGAAATAGTGTGTTTAAATGCACAACCTCAGAGAAAGAACAGAAGAAAGTATTTGCCAATATGTCATTCAGCGATTTCATACTTCAGGAACAAGTCTTCACTGATTTTTTTTTTTTTTTTTTTGCATAGAAGGTAAAAACGAAGTTATGAGCCCTCCAACTGGCAAATATTAAAAATAAGACTGCCATCTAGTTTCCTGAAAAAAAATGTGTAGAGTAGTAAGGGGCCCACTGAAAATTTGAGTCAGCTGTTCGAAGTTCTTTGTTGCTGCTTTCATTTAATTATATTTATTGCTACTCAGCAGAGTATACTTTAGATATGCGTGCTTTTTTATACTTGTTACAAAAATCTTAAGTATGATGAATAATAAATTACCTGGGTTTAAGTTTAATGAACACCTAAACCTTACCTTTATCATCTTTCTTCATGGGAAGTTGAGTATGGCATGGGATGCAGAATAACAGAATATCAGGTGTTAGAAGTTATCCTCAAGATGAACAACAGTTCTCCCTTGTCCCTGGCCATATTTTTGTTACACTAAGATTTTACAATACATGGGTAGCTTTTGCTGGATTTATATCTCTTATTTAAAACTTTGATCAATCTAAATAGGCTGTATCACAGGAGACCTTACCATTTATATATCAGATAGGATCATGTGAAATTTGTTAATCAAGCTTTTCATTAAGAGGTTTTTCCCTTAATAAATTAATAGTATAGCCAGAGAAAATTGTTCTGAGCTTTACAGTACTACCCTAACCCTTCCTGGAACCAAATTTTACATATTTTGACACCTTCTGCTTTATTAGGGTCTTAGTTTTGTTTGGTTTATGAAGATTTATAAACATGGTGGAACTGCAACTCTATGTATATTGCATAGAAACTCTTAAGTCAGTGCTAATCACACCTGGCTTCAATTTCAGCTAAGCTTTATTAGTAGAAAAGAAGGAAAATAAAGGGTTGGTATAGCATTAAATTCTGCAAACCACGTCTTGGTGACCAAAAAAGCAGCAGCAAAATAGACAAAAACAAACCATTGACTTAACTTACCCTGTGCAGCTCTGCCCACAGCTCTCATTATGGTATCTGTACTCACCTTACTCCCAAGAAAAACAATTGTGCTTTCAGAGACAGAGAGGCAATCATATAGCACAGCCACTGCCTAACAGGCCTGTCAAGTAATGATTTACACTTCTCTCTACAACTTCAAATCCTCCATTATCACATCTCTTAGAACAGGGGAGTTCTACAGATTTTAGGAAAGTTTTCTGAAAGTTTTTTCAGATATTTTTCTTGTAAAAAATAGATGTACTGATTTTTCCTGGATATCTCTAAATCTCCTAGTCCTCTTTTCGCAGAAGTAAAACACAGATGCAGCGTGGTGGCTTTTTTCCAACTCTAGTACTCACTTGAAATCAACTCATGCTTTCAAGCTAAAAGCTTACTTTTGAACAAGAAACCTGTGACTTGAAACAAAGAACCCTACAACCAAGCACAAAATTATTTAAGAGTAACTTGAAGAGTAGTTGTGATCGTGGAGCACAAAGCGCTTACTCATTTGTTTTCTCTTTACGTAGTGCTTTGTTTTAGAGTTTGAACAGATGCCAATCCAGCTAAAGAGAAATTCAAATTTTCTAACTGCAAGAATTCCAGTCATAACTTGTCTTCTTTTAAAGAAGGTGTATAGTTAAGACACTGGTGTAACAGAAACTGCATGAATTCCTGCAATTACATGCATTACTTAAATAATATCTAAATCGTCCATTCAAGTGCCACTACTGACAAACAACATTATTGTGTATATGCATAGGAAAATACAGATATATTCAAAAATTATAGAGGAACACATCAACTTTGATTTCATAATGATCACAGAAGCCCAAAAGATGGTTCACTGTTTTTTTTTATTTTTTTTTATAACATATTTCTTTAAATTCTCCTTGCTGATACATTAATAGTGACATTAATTCTGTCCTAAAAAAGAGGATGAAGCAAACTCCCTCAGTGAAGCTTAAAACTGTGAAATGAGAAAGTTTCAGAGAAATTCTAGAGAATTTAAAAAAAAATAAAAAGGACTTGAATATTTTCAAATTGAAAGAAAGAGTAAAAGGATCAAAGACCCCCTGCCATTATCTTAAATGAAATTTTGATCAAAACCTTAATGGTGCTCCTGTAGAAGTATTGTAAAATGACTACAAAAAAAATCAATGGTTTTTTCCCCCTTTTTTTTGGTTTTGTTTTACTTAGAAAGCAGAAGTCTCTTATCACTTACTATCATTTCCTAGAATGTATGTGTATGATCTAAGCAAGGTACCTCTTAAAATGTCTATAAGATGGTCTCTTTAAATTTGTCATTGTAAGACTTCCTATTATGAATCACAAACCTTACTGAAAGCCTTACCTTTCCAGAACTCATTTGCGTTTTTGGAGATTGGGCCAACATTGCCATTCCTAGGTACATATTTCATTAAATTACATATCTGTATAAATGGGAGATTAGGGAGTTCAAATTACTCTCCATGTGGATGGCCTACTGCCATCATGGTCATACATCCAAAGCTGACAGAAATAACCAGATAATGATGACAACTGGTAAGGGAGGAGATGATCTCCTCTATCTTTGTGATAAAGACAAAGGCTTGAGGAAGAGCAGAGAGATCCTCAGGTCAAAAACTATTCCACTGCTGTAGGCAGTTACAGAATGGTTTGGCTTTTATGACCACAAGAACTTCTTTGAAGACTGAAAATTGTTAGGGACAAGCAGGATCTACATGACCAAATGAGGAAAGAGCATCTTTTCTAGCAGGCTGGCCAACCTGGTGAGGTGACCTTTAAACTGGGAACAACAGGGGAAGGGTATTATGTCCCACAGTTAAGTGAGGCATAGGTAGTTGGAGGTGAAAGCAAAGGTGTAGGGTGAGGGTAACAAGGTAGACCTCAGGAACAATAAACAGTAATACAAAGGGGGACATGTCAAATGTATGTGCTCAAATGCACACAACCTGGGAACCAAGCAAGAGGAAGCAGAGATCTAGGTGCAGTGTCAGACCTGTGACATCATTGGAATAACTGAGATGTTGAGGGAACAGCTCATACAACTGGAGTGCTCCCATGGACAGATACAAGTTTTTCAGGAAAAGCAAGCTGGGAAGACAAGAAGGAGGGTTGCCCTTTGTGTGAAGAAGCCAATCGGATGTATGGAACTCTCCTATAGGACAGATGACAAGCTGGTTGAGAGCTTGTAGAACACAATCAGAGAGGCCAATAAGAGTAACATCGTGGTGGGAATCTGTTACAGATCACCTGAACAGGATAAGCAAGCAGGTGAAGTCTTCTTTAAACAATTAGAAGTGTCTCTGAATCACAGACCTTAATTCTCATGGGGCAGATTAACGTCTCTGACATCTATTGGAAGGGAAACATGGAGGGATGCAAACAATCTGAGAGGTAACTGGAGGTTGTCAAGGATAATTGCTTGACACCTTTGAACCAGAGGTCAAACACAGTTGGATCTTCTATTCATAAACCAGAAAATACTGTCTGTGAATGTGACAATCAGCTCTGAAGAGTGAAGGAGCTCAGGAAAGCTTGTGGGTACTTAAGTACAACAAGAACAGTGCATCTTGATAGTCAGGAAAACAAATAGACGTATCACAAGATGAGCTTAAGACTAAGTGTAAAAAAAGGGAAAAAAAAGAAAGTATAGAAAGCAAGAATTTTGACACTGTCCCACAATATTCTTGTATCCAAGTTGGCACATTGCTGTCTGGGTGCATGGACGACTATATAGGAAAAATGGTTGAATGGATGGAGTCAGATGATCATGGTTAATCCATCGCATTATACCTAGAGGCCATTAACAAGTAGCATACTACAGAGGTCTACATTAGCACCTGTACTATACATCATCTTTATCAGTGATCTGAAAGAGGTGAACAGAGAGCACTAACAGAGTTTGTGAATGACACGAAATTGGGTGGATGAGTGAATATGCTCAAGGACAGGGCTGTCATCCAGAGATACCTAAGCAGGCAGAAGGAACGGACCAACAGGAACCTCACGAAACTCAACAAAGACCTGCACCTGGGAAGGAAAAACCTTTTTCAGCAACACAGGCTGGGGATTCTCTGGCTGGGGTGCAGCTATGTGGAACAGGAGTTGGAGGCTTTGATTGCCAGCTAACTGAACACAAGCCAGAAGTGTGTCCTAGCAGCAAAGAAGCTGGGATTGTATCAGCAGATCAAAGGACTGATTGTTTCTTTTTACTCTACTCTTGTTAAAATCACACCTTAACATGTTGGAGCCCCCTAATACAGGAAGGACACTGATAAACTGCAGCAAGTTCAGCAGATGCCACGAAGACATTCAGGGTTGGAGTAATTGCACCACAAGGAGAGACTGAAGGAGAGGGACTTGTCCAACCTGGGGCAAAAATGGCTTCAGGGACACCTAAGAGCCCCTGAACAAGGAGAACAGAGCTGTTCTTTTCTCAGTGGAGCATGATTTGCGGAAAAGGGGACTACACAAGAGAGAAAGGACATAAGCTGAAGCAAGAGATGTTCAGACAATATGAGGAAAAGTTTTGTCACCATGAGGAAAGTTAAGCAGTGGAACAGATTTGTTCATAGAAGTTGGGCGGTCTCCATCCTCAGAGCTTTGCAGGATATGTCTCAAAAAAAATCCCTGATCAACCTGATTTGATCTCACAGCTGATCCTGTTTGTGCACAAGGTTGGACTGAAGACCTCCCGAGATCCCTTCCCACCTGAATGATCCTGTGATCATATGCTAATGTCAAATATCAAGCTTCAGCATATAATGCCTTGAAGGTTCCATCCAACATATGTTCCTGCTTACCAATGACTAATTTTCTATAATCATAAGAGATATTTGAAATATTTAGTATAGGTTCAGTTATATATTTAATGTAAAGATAGTCCTATATGTGAAATACGTGTCTTATTTTACTTTAAAAGTATCAGGTGTTTTTGCATAATTCAAGCAAAATGTTAATTATGTATTTTAGATTTCTTCCTAGTTTCAGTTAATCAGTACAAGAGCAACAACTGAAAAATCACAGAAAAGATAACCATTTATTGGGATTTGAAAGAAAACCACAATCTCTGCTTTTGTTTCATAAAATTTATATTGTTTCATTCCTCAAATTTTCACAGTTCGATCACATTTTACTTTAATTTGGAATTCTAAAAAAAATATTACTTTGCATCAGAAATATTTTAAGTATATAAAAACATTCTAATGCAAATATAATGCAATACACAAAGGAAGACAAAAATGTTCATAAATAATTTAGTCCAGCTGAGATCCTGATTCACTGTCGTTGGGAACAGAGCAATTAGTAAAATTATATACACATAGTAGCAAAATTCTAGGTTTATTATTTTTTTTTATTTGCAGAGGATCCAAAATCTGTAATCACAGCTGTGACCCTAATTATTCTCTATAGATATTAAAACCCCCCAAAACGAAACAAAACCAAAAAACCCTTTGCTCTCATTTCTTCCTCCTTTCCTCTCATCTCAGATCTTCAAACTATAAGATTTCTAAAGTGATGGAAAAGTAGAAAAGGAACATCACCTAGACTATAGGTGGCCAATGTTTGTAGAAGCCTTCATGGACATTTTCTTAATCACATGATGGCTCTAGTTTCAAATCTGTGATGAAATACACATATCTTTCATTTATTATTCTGTATTTTTTAGCTTTTAAATATTCTTACACACTATAATAAAAGATAAAGTTGAAGCGTTAATTGAAAATTAACTCCAAGCAAGAAGTTGACTTATTAGTCAAGCAATATCACCCTTCACGTTGTCATTTCTCACCCACTGTATATGTTTGACAGTTCCTCAGAGGCCCATTTTACATGACCTCAATAACAATTACTTGTACATTTTCTGAAGATCAACTCATTTAGCTTGTACTTACCATTTTAGTTTCCTCCTATTCTCCTTAAACTTTGAGCACTGTTCACCTTCCAAATGCACTAGCATGCAGACAGCAACAAATTAATCCTAAAGTAATAGGTATATGAAGAGGAAATTCTCTCTCCCAAGGAGGACAATATACTCCAAAGCAGTAAAGGATCTGTGTTCAGTGGCTTTAGCAAATTTAACAAGTAACCTTATTGCAGTTAGAACAGAGATGGTACTGCTGAGCTTGAGTATGCACAATAAATGCCAGAACATGGTGTTACTAATATATAACTAAGGCAACATTAATTCCTTCTCAAAACTTAGAAAATTTAAGGAACCACTTAGATTTAGTGATGTATTAGAAGTTGTAAATTCTAACCTGAACTGCTGTTCTTACTGAGGCATTAATTGTACCATAATTGCGTTCTGTATGTTACATTAATTTCTTTATTGGGACACTCTCAATGTCAGAATGACATTGCAGAGGTGCAAGTTTTGAGCTCTGTAGGATTCCGATCTAGGCTGTTGTTGAAATATTCAGTGACTCCAAAGAAAAAGTATACTAGTGTACGTCACATTGAATTATTGAACAAGGAAAAACATAGGAGCTCAGATTGACAGGCCACATAATAGAAAGAAATGTGGATCTTTTCCCTTTTTTTGAGTATCATTCCAAATATTCTGTAGAAATCAACAAATTCAAAGGCAGTTATGAGCTACTCCTGAATGGTGAGTTACTGTATGTGCTTTTGTGATAGACCATTGTTGAAGGCTAAGAAAGAATAATGTAGACTAAAAAGCTAGAAAACTGTGGAATGAAATTCTTATACAAAAATCCTCCAGGAAAAAATAAGAGCAACTTGAAGACGGTTGTTTCAGTGAAATCATCATGAAAATGATAATGTCTGGTTAGCATATGCAGAAAAACACATCACCCTTATTTTCTTTAAAAAATCTGGATTTGCTAAATTTCACATTCAAGTAATGTAACATTGTCATTTCGCAATAGGAAAGATAAAAATCTGAATCACCATCAACAATGAAGCCCTCTCTTTAAATAAAAAAACCTATCCCCACTTCTGGTGATGATGATGATGATGATTATTATTAAATATTCTGTTTGTTTTCTTTAAATATTCTTTCAATAATTTTCCAGCTCTTTATTATTTGATATAATAGAAAGGCACCACAAAATAATACTGAGATTCTCTTCTTGTGCTATTAGCTAGACTATTTGTTCTTCTTCTTGGCACTTGAACAGTTACTGGATAGGAGGTTCCATCATGGCTAATTGATATAGATTCCATTATTCCAACAACTGAATTACTATTATGCACTGTGTTGCTAAGTTTTTTGGTATGTCGTTCTTTCATTATCATCAGTAGGCTTGCTATATTTCCTAAAATAGAACTTTTTTTCAAACCCAAAGATGAAATTATTATATTACTGAAATTATTTAATACAGATTCTATTAAGAACTGGAAAGATAGTTTACAGAATTTTCTGTCCTGCGATGATATAATGAGATATTATTCGGAGAATTTAAAGGCTTCTTTTGACATTTCTTAAAAAAAAGCCTAAACAAAAATCCATTTAATTTAATTAATATTATCCTAAAAGGCAATTCAAATACATGGTACAACCTATTGTTTATTAACAAAAAATTCCCCCGCCCTGAAAAAAATGCAAATTACTTTTTTTGGACAAAGCTTGCATCTAATATGAAATAAAACAAATAGTTTGTCATGAGCAGCTGGGTTTCTGGTTTTTTTTTTATGAATTTATGATTAGGAAAGATATTTCTACAATAAATCTTTGGAACTGAAGGTATCAGAAAAATTCAAATGCTTTAAGCCGTTCAGGATTTTAATGAACAGACCTAGATAAATATACCCAAATGATTATTTCTCTTTTAGAGTTTTAGGTGTGTTAAAAATTTAATGTAACAGATTCTTTTCCATGGTGATAATCTGGAATTTCCCCAAATGAGAAAAAAAGAAGGGGGGAGGAGGGGAGGAGGGAGGTGAAGAGGGAGAAATACAGAAAAAGAGAGAGAGATTACAGTAAGATATGTTTTATTTGACATATTCTCCCTATGGAACAATTAATTTGGGGAATTTAATGGGATTTTTCACTAACTGATAGAGCTGTGCAATGTTTCCCCATTCTTCTATTAAAATATTCTAATTAAATCAGTCATCCTAGTCCCATCTGTTATATACTGCTCTCATGTGGTGGGGCTGCTGGATTCTCTCCAGGGCAGCCACTGTATTTAGCTCTCTTCATGGCTGGTTGGATGTCAGACACAGCAGAATCTTGTTCTCAGTTAGAAATTACTGCTAAAATATATTTTGCTGTTACATCACACACAAAAGAAACCCCAGGACGATCTTCCCATCATTAAAAGCTGCAACTTGAGAAGATGAACTGAATCATCTCTCCTTGTTATTTTCTATGGTGCTGGATTGCTTTTTAATTCTTTTGAGACAGGGAAGGGGAGATGATACATGTTGGAGAAACAGAGGTATCTGATTAGCTATTTGAGTATGCTTTGAGCACTATTCTCCTCCATGTCAAAGAAGAGGCTCCTTCATAATTATTGCTGTAGACATTGTTCATCAAAGGAATGTTAACTGAGTAGATAAAAGATTATTTATGGCACTACAAGGGCAACCGAAATCAAACACACTTGCAAATCTGCACAAGTGCATCAGAGAGCTGGCTGTCACCAGCCCAGTTGCTCCTGACACTTTGGACTAAATCTTGGTTCCACTGAGTTCAGCACAGCTAGGATTTTTGTCTCTGAAGATAATCTATATGCATCTGTCAACTAACTTAAACTAAATATACTTCATTCACTCCCTAGAATAAATGAGCTTTAAATTTTTCAAGGTCAAATTTGTTTAAATTAGTCCAGATCTGAATAGTCCATCTCAGGAAAGAGGTACAACCACTTAAGCTAACCATATAGCTGTGGTGAGAGACACATGTTCAAGTGGAAAGATTTATTAAGTTTATACATTTGAGTCAGTGGTTTATATTCTATTTCTGTAAAATTTGGGGTAAAAATGTAGAGTCATCTTTAAAAATCTACCAGCCATCAGCTGATTCACTTAAACTTTTATGTCTCTCAGGCTTTCATAACTTTTCTTTAAAAATCCCACACAACTCTGTATGTATTTACATGAATAGAACATAAATATTTGTTAAAGGGTGAAATGTAACAACTCTGAACTGCTGTGCTCACCCCTCTTTCACAGGAATCATGGGGTAAGAAAAGCATTTTGCAGATTTGCACAGGTAAAGTATAACCCTACATAGTCTAGTAAAGTTTAATGAATAGCCCAAGATTTGCAAACAGACTTCAAGAGTCAAAGGAGAGCCTATGGACAATATTTGTGAAAAGTAATTACAAAGGAAGTGTTCAGCATATCCAAGTACTTGCAGATAATTCTTGAAGAGTGGTTCCTATTGATATAATACAACATTTTTTCCTTTTTAATGTGGTCTATAAAGCTCCTAGAGAACTTTGTGACAGTAGAAACAGGATTTTCCACTAGAAGTTGGAGCAGACTTAGTGTGCAGACTGTCCACACATCTACATATACATTGTAAATGGGTGAGAGATTTGATTCTCTGAATCAGCTTTATGTACTTTTAACTTCTAAGGAGCCTAAACGGACTATCCTTTCATTGAAAGAATGCAATGGCTAATTAATTAGGCTTTCCTCCATTCACCTTAAAAAAACAACTAAACCAATCAGGGTGTAGCATAGCTAAATGATCAAAAAGCTATCAATTAACGTAAAGCATTACAAAAGTGGAAGTATGCAAATAGGATGGTTTGCCAAATTATTACGAAAAACACAAATTTATAGAAATCAAATAGAAAGCAAGGAAAATAAATACAGACGTTTGCTATTAACAGTTCATCTGACCAGAATATCTTTACATGTAAATATGTATATATATTCACACACTAACTTACATATCAAATATCTGTAGCTGTACACATGAAGCCTTATATATAAAATCAGTCTAGAAGTTTTATGAAGTGTAACATTAAGAATGCCTGCCTCTACTACTTTCCTAACTCAAACCCATATTTCTTAATTTTATGTATCCGTTAAAATCAGATTTATTTATACAAAATCTTTAACCTTTCTTCACTAAATCTGTCCCAAAGTACAATCTCATTACAATTATTCTCCTTCTGTTAAGCTGATTTAAAATAAAAGCTTTAAAATGTTAGTTATAATACAAGATTTTTTAAAATTTCTCATAATAAACCCTTACAGAAAATAGTATAAATTATACTTTTTATAATTTGTTATTGATCATAGATTATTCTGGGTTATTGAATTTGAATGCTAGTTTCATTCGCTTATCTTTATGAATTTCTGTCTTTGTTTTCATTTTCTCAGTTATCACTGTTATTGTCACTGCAATAATAATGATCAATGCTTAAGTCTACAATTTTACATTTATTTGTGTTGGTTCTTTGTTTTTGGTTGGTTTTATAGCTTCAATGGCTTCTGTTAGAGATCAAAAGTCTTTGCCTTTTCTCAGCCAGATGGTACAGTCTCCATGTTCAATGGGAGGGCCACATTTCAAAGGCCAGCTGGGTAAAAAACAGAATAAGAAGCAAATAGTAGGAAACCACATCTTCAACACAAAGCCTTCAGAAATATCAAAGCAACCACAAAAGGCAGGAGGTGAAGTGGTAGAATAGACAAGAGGCTCAAACATGTAATATGAGTTCTGATATTTAATATAATTTTGGTAAGTCACAAGTTAAGTATTGCTCAACTCCATGCCATCAGCCCTCCTAACAGACTGCAAAGACTATTTCCCCAAGAGATCACTGAACAATAAAGTAACATAAAGGTTATTTCATGATGAAAAGTTGTTCCATTACTTAACTAAATTTTCATAGTATAAAAATTGGTGATGGAAAATATATGTTAAAATGTTGTGACTTATTTTACTGCTATTGAAGAATTGCTCGATAATTTAGATATCCCTAACATGTACACTTGATTTGGATGTGTTCATGAATTATCACTGAGATTTTATTCCTTGGGGAAATAGAGCTTATCCTGAGTTTATTTTACCTAATATTTAGCTTTATCTAGTTCTTTTTTTTATTTTGATTCAGTAGCTTTCAGTTCCCTCTATATCCGTCATTTAATTTTCTTTTTTTTTCTTTTGATATCAAGGCCATTTCAAAGAAATGTTTTCCGAAGCTGTGATTTAGTTATGAAATATTTCTCTTCCTCTTTTCCAGAATAACATTTCTTGACTTCCACAAAATCTGGATCAAATCCTAAATTCTTCTGTTCAGATACTAGTTCTTATTTCTACACTTCTCTGTGTACACTCATGTACTGTTGCAAGAACGTAAAATGGTTGTAAATAAAAGACAAAAAAATCAGAATGGTAGAGTTTTATGACACTTTGCACAGAAGCAGATCACTGTAACCCATAATTTATTTAATTTTTAAACATGCACATAAAATATTATACTATTGTTTGGGGTTTTTTTCAAAAGTCCTATAAAAACATGGGTACAGTATATTAAAGAAGGCATTTTAGATTTTCCCAGCTACAGGGAGCTATATGACTGTAGCAGGAAAAACATTTTCCAAATAGGAACCAGTTCTCACTTCTAGCCCTAGAGGATGAGAGATAATGAACTTTAAAGCTGTAACATTTTTATGTACTGAAAAGGTATCCATAATTTTTAACAGATTTTTATAGCTCTCTTTGAGTTCTCTTTCATGAAGCTCAAAACAGGTAAAGTATTTAGCATCATACACACAAGTAAATAATTTCAAATAAAAGCCCTGAGTAGTATGAAGTATTCACAATTTTTTTTTCTGTTCTGTATTGTATAAAACATTCTGTAGCAATAAGAGTATTGCATGTTGCTTTGTTTTGTTTTGCTTTGTGTATGGAAGCTAAGTGTTGACCCTCCAATACTGGATAAAATATGTGCCTCAAAAAGGTATTTTTCTCCTTCTCTGACATAGCATCCCCAAAACGGCTTTTTCGGGAAGCATTTCTGAATCCAAGCTTAGCAGGAAAGGGAAGAAAATGAGGAGCAGTCTTCTAAGTCAAGCCAAGCACATTTTTTCTGGTAAAGAGGGCAGGGATGATGATGAATACTGAAGGCAAGTCATGGTTTTGCAACAGGTAGTCTCAGCAAACCAAACTAAAATGCTTCTAGCCTAGCTCTCATGAAGAGAGATCTCATTTACACAGACACTGTCTCCTTCTGGAGACTTTCTGTGGCTTCTACTGTTCTTAACTGACTAACAATTGAATGAAAGCAATCAGTCTCTCAAGAGGTAACTAAAATTTAGGAGCATATTGTGTTTTAAAATTAGGTAGTCTATATTGTGCACTTGTATAACACATCACACTCTTGTACTCCACATATATTAACAATCTTAGAAAGGAATGTGTTTTGTTTCAAAATGAATTTAAGTATAAAACCATTTAAAAAAACTATTAAATTACTTACAAAAATGTAAAATATTTTCATGGCTAATGCACAAAATGTTGCTGCTGCTTTTTCCCATTTGCAGTCAATTTCCAGACCTGTTTTTCACATGCACAGGAATGTTTTCCAGGTGTTAATACCTACTGTCACATACATTTTTTCTCAATAACTAAGACCTTTGTTTGGGGTGATTTAATTTGCGTCAGTAAAAACATCTTTTGAAAGTGAAATGGCACAATTTTCTTTGTCTGTTCTCCTCTTGCTCATATAAGATGTACCTAAACGTGGCTTTGATTGAGTAACTCTCTGAGCTAAATACCTAACAAACAGGCAGCAAGTTAATGTACGTAACGCACGGTATGACACGTAGAATCTGTGTAACACGTGAACAATGGAACGGTTCAAAAGCATGTTGACATCTCATGGTGAGTTCATTATCTCGTACAAAGTAGTTAGGCAAGATACATAGGAAGACAGTTTTTAGAGAGAGGGAAAGCGAAGAGATTTATTTGTTTTTGAAAGAACAAGTAAGGCTGTCTGAACAGATGAGTAACTAGTTACAGAGATGAAAATGTCCTTGTAACTAAATCTCAGAGGAATAAGAATTCTTGTTTCATAGACAGATACCAGTCTATAGCTTCATAGTAGCCTTCTACGTTAGTCATATTGAATAAATCTTTATTATTTTAAACCAAAAGTAATTTTATAAATGCACCAATCTATAACAGTACTACATATTACAAATTAATACATTAAGTAATACTATCCTTTTATGATTAGAAACAGTAGCTACTGAGGATTACTCAACTAAACAAACTGTCCTTTGGGCCCTGACCAGTAAATTGATTTCTTTTCATCCAGACATACTGAATAAAGAGTTGAAGAGCAGCCCTTTAGATCCTGTGAACAAAAAGTGACAGAAAAACGTGCAAGAAGCAGAGAGAGAGGTTTTCCAGGAGCCAGAATGGATAACATCAGCATAGCCAATTTTGTTTAAATTTGAATCAACAGTGTATTATGAAAATAAAATGTTCTTAGCGCTCTCAGTAGAAAGGGCTTACCTGCTTGCATTCTGCTTATTAATATAATTGTTTTATAAAAGGTTTAAAGAATAGGCATTGAATAGAAAGATACATATTTTTTGATTTCTTAAAATTTAGAGCAGATTAGAGGACAATTCTAATTATAGTCACAGATTTTGTAAAGACTTTGCTATACCCTCAAACCCACTTCCTTATTTCTATCTACTCATATACCGTTCCTCCTCTGTCTTCTTCCCCTACCCTCCTTCAGGAGCAAGGTACAAGTGAAATGTGAAGTGAGTCACACTGTCTTGATTTAACATTGACAATTTATACACATTATTGCTCAGTACAGTTGTACTCCAAGTAAATGCACTCTAATTAAATGCTGAAATTCTGTGACCAAAAAAAACATAATGGAAATAAATTTAAGGTGCTTTGTGGCATGACCTTTTACAAAATTCCCATATGGTAGATATTTTCTGGAAGAAAATATTTAACAATTAATTGGTAACACATATGGCTAACATACAACAGTTACGGTTCATCCAGTAAAATCCACAATATCACAACTTCTAACAGGAGTAATATTACAACATCAGGTATCACCAAAACTTCTGAGAAAGCAGGTGTGAATCCTGACCCTTTCAAAGTCAATGTCAAAACTATTTAGTTTGTAAATGAACTGTTCATTAGGCACTGGGCTGTGTCTTCACAGAATCACAGAATCAACCAAGTTGGAAGAGACCTCAGGGATCATCGACTCCAACCGCTGCCCCTACACCACCCTGTCAACTAGACCATGGCACTAAGTGCCATGTCCAGTCTTTTCTTAAACACATCAAGAGATGGTGACTCCACCACCTCCCTGGGCAGCCCATTCCGATGTCTAATAACCCTTTCTGTAAAGAAATTCTTCCTGATGTCCAACCTGAACCTCCCCTGGCGAAGCTTGAGGCTGTGCCCTCTTGTCCTATCGCTAGTTGCCCGGGAGAAGAGGCCAACTCCCACTTCACTACAACCTCCCTTCAGGTAGTTGTAGACTGCAATAAGGTCACCTCGGAGCCTCCTCTAAACAACCCCAGCTCCCTCAGCCGTTCCTCATAGGTCAGACCCTCCAGACCCTTCACCAGCTTGGTTGCCCTCCTCTGGACTCGTTCCAACACCTCAACATCTTTCTTGAAGTGCGGGGCCCAGAACTGAACACAGTACTCAAGATGCGGCCTCACCAGTGCCGAGTACAGAGGGACGATCACTTCCTTAGAAGTGATCGGCTGGCTACACTATTCCTAATAGAGGCCAGGATGCCACTGGCCTTCTTGGCCACCTGGGCACACTGCTGGCTCATGTTTAGCCGGCTGTCGATCAACACCCCCAGGTCTCTTTCCACCGGGCCGCTTTCTAAACACTCTTCCCCCAGCCTGTAGAGCTGCATGGGGTTGTTGTGGCCGAAGTGTAAGACCCGGCACTTGTTCTTGTTGAACCTCATGCCGTTGGTCTCGGCCCATCTATCTAACCTGTCCAAATCCCTCTGAAGGGCCTTCCTACCCTCCAGCAGATCGACACTCCTACCCAGCTTGGTGTCATCTGCAAATTTACTGAGGGTGCACTCAATCCCTACGTCTAGATCATCTATAAAGATATTGAACAGCACTGGACCCAGAACTGAGCCCTGGGGAACACCGCTAGTGACCGGCCGCCAGCTGGACTTTGCCCCATTCACCACCACTCTCTGGGCTCGGCCATCCAGCCAGTTTTTAACCCATTTAAGAGTCCACCCATCCAAGCCCCGGGCAACCAGTTTGTCTAGGAGGATGTTGTGGGAGACAATGTTGAATGCCTTACTGAAGTCTAGATAGACTACATCCACAGCCCTGCCCTCATCTACTAAGCGGGTCACTTTGTCATAGAAGGAGATCAAGTTGGTCAAGCAGGACCTGCCTTTCATGAATCCATGTTGGCTGGCTCCGATGCCCCGATTGTCCTGCATGTGCCGTGTAATGGCACTCAGGATGATCTGTTCCATCACCTTGCCTGGCACCGAGGTCAGGCTGACAGGCCTATAGTTCCCTGGATCGTCCTTACGACCCTTCTTGTAGATGGGCGTTACATTTGCTAATTTCCAGTCAGCTGGAACTTCTCCAGTTAACCAGGACTGCCGGTAGATAATGGAGAGTGGTTTGGCAAGTTCATTTGCCAGTTCCTTCATTACTCTGGGGTGAATCCCATCTGGGCCCATAGCCTTGTGGGTGTCCAACTGGCACAGCAGGTCACCAACTGTCTCCTCCTGGATCATGGGAGGTTCGCACAGCCCCCCGTCCCTAACTTCAGGCTCTGGGGGCCGAGTCTCCTGAGGACAATCGGTCTTGACATTAAAGACCGAGGTAAAGAAGGCATTGAGCACCTCTGCCTTTTCCTCATCCCCTGACACTACACTACCCTCCTCATTCAGCAAGTGGTAAAGGCTCTCCTTGACCCTCCTTTTGCTGTTGATGTATTTGTAAAAGCTTTTTTTGTTGTCTTTGACTGCAGCAGCCAAATCGAGCTCTAATTGAGCTTTGGCCCTTCTAATCTTCTCCCTACACGACCTGGCCACGTCCCTATAGACCTCCCAAGTTACCCGACCCTTCTTCCAGAGCAAGTAGGCTCTCTTTTTTTCCTTAAGTTCTAGTCTAAGTTCCCTGTTTAACCAGGCCGGTCTTTTTCCCCGACGTCTTGCCTTCCTACAGACTGGGACAGCCTGCTCCTGAATATTTAACAATTCCCTTTTGAAGCATGTCCAGCCTTCCTGGACTCCTTTGCCCTCCAGGACCAATTCCCAAGGGACTCTGTTCACCAGCCTCTTAAACAGGCTAAAGTCAGCCCGCCGGAAATCTAAGGCAGAAGTTCTACTCTTGCCCCTCCTTACTTCCCCCACTATCGAAAACTCTAACATTTCATGGTCGTTACTCCCAAGACGGCCACCAACCCTCACATCTCCCACTTGTCCTTCTCTGTTCACAAACAACAGGTCAAGCAGGGCCCCTCCTCTAGTGGGCTCATTTACCACTTGCATGAGGAAGTTGTCCTCCACACATTCGAGGAGTCTCCTAGATTGCTTCCTCTCTGCCATGTTGTATTTCCAGCAGACATCCAGCAAGTTGAAGTCGCCCACGAGTACAAGGGCCGGCGACCGGGAGGCTTCTGACAGCCGCTTGTAAAACGCCTCATCCGCCTGCTCATCCTGGTTGGGTGGTCTATAACAAACTCCCATTGTAATGTCCACCCTGCCGACCTTCCCCCTGATCTTCACCCATAAACATTCAACCTTGTTATCCTCACTATCTTCCTCAATTTCAACACAGTCCAAGCACTCCCTAACATATAGCGTTACCCCACCGCCTCTCATGCTTTGCCTGTCCCTCTTAAAGAGCTTATAGCCATCCATAGTTGCACTCCAGTCATGAGAGTCATCCCACCACGTTTCTGTGATGGCAACCACATCATAACCTTCCTGCTGTACAGTGGCCTCTAGCTCTTCCTGTTTGTTGCCCATACTGCGTGCATTGGTGTAAACGCACTTCAGCTGGGCTAGCGGTCTTGCCCCCAACACAGGCCTGTCACCCCTAGGTTTATTTGTGGCTGCCCTTGTCTTATCCCCCTCCCCCATCGAACCTAGTTTAAAGACCTCTTGATCAGCCCTGCCAACTTCTGGGCCATAACCCTTTTCCCCTTCTGAATCAGGTATTCTCCATCCAGCATAAGCAGGCCCAGTGCCATGAAAGCTGCCCTGTGGTCAAAGAACCCAAAATCCCACCTACGGCACCAGTCTCTTAGCCACATATTAATCTGTTGTACTTTCATAGTCTTTTCCTTATTTTCACCAAATACCAAAGGAATTGAAGAGTATATCACCTGCGCACCTACCCCCTTTACCAAACGCCCCAGGGCCCTGAAGTCCCTTTTGATTGCCCTGGGACTTCTCTCTTCAATCTCATCCCTACCCACCTGGAATACTAATAGTGGGTAGTAGTCAGAGGGCCTCACCAGTTGAGGAATCCTCCTGGCAACATCCCTTACCCGTGCCTATAACAATTACTTTTCTTTTCTCCTTTTTGGAGCTGGTTGCAACCCTCTTACTTGGTTGCTTCTGTTTATGTAGCCCCGTAGAGGATCTTTCACCTAGATTTGTATCTTCCTGACACTCAGGAAGACGCTCAGGCTCCAGTGCCTCATACCTATTCTGCAGGGGGATGTGGGGAGGGGAGGAAGGTCGGGATGAGATTTGCCTGCCATCCCGAGCAGGGACCTGCCTCTATTCCCCCCCATCCGCTAGGTCTCCTCCTGCTCCTTGTGGAGGAGGAAGAGGATCCTCCACTACCCAGGGAGCATTAGGCCGGTCCGTTTTCCCCAGGACAGGCAGGGAACAGCACTTCCCGCCATCCTGTTCCTGGGATGCTCTTGCACTCCTTAACCTTTCCACCTCCTCCTTGAGCTGGGCCACCAAGGAGATCAGGTCGTCAACCTCTTCGCACCTCACACAGGTGAGGTCTCCGTTACCCTCGAGTGCCAGGGCCAGGCTCTGGCACTCCCTGCAGCCTGCTACCTGCACCTCCACATGCTTCCGCGGCAGGTCCGTTTGGGTTGCCATGTCTTTTCTGGCACCCGCAAGGGACTTAGGGCCCCGCTGAGTGGAAACCATACCCGCCTGCCCGCCTACCCTGCTCGCCGCCCTGCCTGCGAGAACTGCTGCGCAAACTGCCACGCCCCTGGGGCTGTGCCCTCCCCCGCCCCGGGACACACACAGTCACTGCTGACTCCCCCTCTCCCCTCCAGGACGTGTCCCTGCCCACCCAGAGGCTCTTTATCACCCGATCACAGGGGTGGTGCTACACCCCCTCCTCTCCTGATTCGTTGCCAGGAACTTTCAGGAACTTCCAGGTCCAGGCGGGTCTCGGGCTGCTGCTCGGGGGGGCCCGGAGCACGGAAACCGCACGGAAACCGCCCGCCCGCCACGGCCCCATCTCTCCCCGCACCAACCTCAGCCGCTGCCGCCGCTGCCGCCGCTGCCGCCATTGCCGTTGCCGACTGGCTGTTTGTTATGATTTCACCGCGTTTAAATCTCCCGCGGTGCCTCCGGCTACGCCCCCTCCTCTCCTGATTCGTTGCCGGGAACTTCCGGGTCCAGGTGGGTCTCGGGCTGCTGCTCGGGGGGGCCCGGAGCACGGAAACCTCACGGAAACCGCCCGCCCGCCACGGCCCAATCTCTCCCCGCACCAACCTCAACCGCTGCCACCGCCGCTGCCGCCACTGCCACCGTTGCCGTTGCCGACTGGCTCAACGGCGAAACAAGCTTCGAACTGCTTGTTTTAATAAGTGAGAATGTTACATTAAAATACCATTTAGGGAGAGCTGGAAAGTATTTCAACATTCCTAAAGCTTTTTCACAAGTCCCAAAACAGAAATATTATGTTCTGCATAAGTATTTCAAGAAGAAAAGTAGGAAAGAAGGGGGAAATGAGAAGGGAAGAAAGGAAGAAAGAAAAGGTGAAAGAAAGGAAGGCGATTCAGGCATGCAAGTTTATTTCTGCAGTCAACACTGCAAGTATGACATGAGATTTCTGTTTATAGACTCATTTCATTCAGATGAAAGACAGAAATATTTTATAGTTTCATGTCATAGCAAAAATGGAGTCTTGCCTAACTTTGAAAACACCCTAACTTAATTGCTTGTGTTTATAATAATGATTAATAATCTTTCCAAATCCCATTTTTATCCTAAAAAAGAATACAGCTAGATAGATAGTTTACTGTTTGTTACCACAATAATGCCTAGACTGTATGGACTGGAACAGAGTCTATGGAACCATGGAAAAGGAAAAGGACAAAAAATGTCAAATAGCTTTAAGTTAAATCTGTTCTATCTTGAATTGAGTTCTCGTATGAAGACTTGCATGAATTTTATTTACATCTTAACAAAATGCAACTATAGAAATTTTCTGCTAACTTCCTCATTTTTAGCCTAAAGAAAACAAGAGGACTGGAAGACTCCTGAAATGGCTTTCCATGAAAACTGGGATAATTCAGAAAGCACAGAGAATGTGGAAAGTAAAATCTGAATTCAAATCACATAACCGAAGCAAGATTTCATAGAAGGCGGAATGTCAAAAGAGCATAAAGTATTGAATGAGTGTTATGAATGACTAGGAGATCCCCATCTCAAATACGGTGTTAACATGGGAAGTAACAGGTAACCTATATGATGTATGTGTACCTGTCACATACAGAAACACTGACACTAGAAAAATATAGCATCTTTCTTGTATGGACAAATGTAAAAGTGTCTAACAGATGGACCAAACAAAAACTGTAGTTAATTTTTCACAATTTTCCTTTTCATTTTATGGGAAAAACCTGGCTCTGAAGTTTGTAGAAGTATCACATACATGTTTTTAAATGCTACACTTCATTAGGGTCTGCTGGCTCCTAAAATTCATGCACAAGCAATTTATTAAAAAGTATTCAGTTCTGTGGCACGAGAATCAAAACATGACAAAGTCTAGTTAAAAAAAAAAAAAAGTGAAGCAAAGTTGTTCTGTTGTCCACATCTCCTTCATGGTTTCTTTGACTCTATCTTTCATTCTCTGTTTTGAGACTTGACGTAAGATTTCAGGAAGGGTTTTAAGATTAAATTTCTTTCTATGTTAATCCTTTAAGCTTTTCCCTTTGGACTCCCAATTTCAATGACAGACTGTTCATTCACAGTGTCTGAACTCTATTTTTTTAAGAAAGAGGAACTAATAAAATGTTGCTAAATTCCCACTTAGCTGTCTAAACATTGGTTTTATTTTCAAAGGGACAGATCCATCTCCTAGGGAAACACCCAAGCGTTACTTATTTTGAGAGAAAGAGACAGATGACCCTTCACAGTTATGTGACTGTGAACAAGCTATGCAGAATGTCTTCACTGTGCTTAATAATCAGCAGCAGACCTCAGAGTGAAACAGTAAATAATAATTTCCAGGACTTTCTACCATGTTATGAAACACTTCAAAGCTAACATGCTTTTATCTGATGTGTTAGGTGATATTTGACATATCTTCTAATAAGACAGCTAATTGTTCATGTGTGTTTCTCTCCCCCTGGTGCTGATAAAGGCTGCCTCACACCCCCTTGTCATTCCAATCCTTAGTGTTGGGTTTGGTCAGCCCCTGGCCTTTGCCATCCAGCTTACCTGCAACCTTCTTCTGCCAGGTCAAGTTTTATAGGGTGTTCAGTATGACCGCTGATCTGGTGTGGACTGTGAGGTACAAGGAAAGCAAGGAATGCCAGTTGTTTGTCCGCTGTGATTGAAACCACCCAATTGCTTGCCAGGAAAATCTTGAAGGTTTTCCTTGTCTACCTACACTTAAAAAGAAAAAGAAAACTAAATTAATGAGTACCAAGACATTGTCATACAAATTATGTTACAACTGGAACTATCTTGCGTTTTCATGACTATGTTATCTAAATAGCTAATATTATGATTAATACCACCACACCTGTCAAATTATAACTGATATTCAAGATTTTGCAACTTTCTGTGGAAAATGTTCACCTTCAATGAGTATTTTACATGCTTCGTTTTACTATGATACTTACCTTCAAAGGTAATTGGGGATGGAGGAGGAGGAGCTGACAGACAGCTTATGAGTCAGGATTAAAGGGAAGGCAGGGACAGGAGACATTATAGTAGGTGTCTGCTACAGACCACCTGACCAGGAAGACTGAGCGGATGAGGCCCTCTATAGACATATAGGTGTAGCCTCATGTTCACAGGCCCTTGTCCTCATGGGAGACTTCAACCACCCCGACATCTGTTGGAAGAACAACACAGCAAAGCATAAGCAAACCAGGAGGTTCCTGGAATGCATGGATGACAACTTCCTCCTCCAAGTGATAGAGGAGCTGATGAGGAGAGGTGTCATGCTGGACTTCGTTCTCACTAACAAGGAGGGGCTGGTGGGGGATGTGAAGCTCAAGGCCTGCCTTGGCTGTAGTGACCATGAAATGGTGCAGTTCAAGATGCTTAGGGCACTGAGGAGGGCACACAGCAAGCTCATTATCCTGGACTTCAGGAGAGCAGACTTTGGCCTCTTCAGGGACCTGCTTGGTAGAGTACTTTGGGATAAAGCCCTAGAGGGAAGAGTGGCCCAAGAAAGCTGGTTAATATTCAAGGACCACCTCCTTCAGGCTTAGGAGCAATGCATCCCAAAAAAGAGAAAGTCAGTCAAAAATGCCAGGAGGCCTCATGGATGAACAAGGAACTCCTAGACAAACTCAGACACAACAAGGAAGACTACAGAGGGTGGAAGCAAGGACAGGCAGCCTGGGAGGAATACAGAGAAATTGTCTGAGCAGCCAGGGACCAAGTTAGGAAAGCTAAAGCCCTGATAGAATTAAATCTGGCCGGGAATGTCAAGGGCAACAAGGAAAACTTGTATAGGCATGTCAGTGATAAAAGGAAGACTAGGGAAAATGTGGGCCCTCTGTGGAAGGAAACGGGAGACCTGGTTACCCGGGATATGGAGAAGGCTGAGGTACTCAATGACTTTTTTGCCTTAATCTTCACTGGCAAGTACTCAAGCCACACTGCCCAAGTCACAGTAGGCAAAGGCATGGACTGAGAGGATGATGAACCACCCACTGTAGGAGAAGATCAGGTTAGAGACCATCTAAGGAACCTGAAGGTGCACAAGTACATGAGACCTGATGAGGTGCATCTCCAAGTCCTAAGGGAACTGGCAGATGAAGCTGCTAAGCCACTATCCATCAGTTTTGAGAAGCTGTGGCAGTCTGATGAAGTTCCCACTGACTGGAAAAGGGATAACGTAACCCCCATTTCCAAGAAGGGAAAGGAGAAAGACCCAGGGAACGACAGGCCAGTCAGCCTCACCTCTGTGCCCAGCAACATCATGAAGCAGATCCTCCTGGAAACTATACTGAGGCACTTGGAAATCAAGGAGGTGATTGATGACAGACAACATGGCTTCACTAAGGGCAAATCATGCCAGACAGATTTGATGGCCTTCTGTGATGTACAGCGTTGGTGGATAAGCTAAGGCCAACTGATGTCACCTACCTGGACTTGTGCAAAGCATCTGACACAATCCCGCACGACATCCTTCTCTCTAAAGTGGAGAGACATGGACTTGACGGATGGACCACTTGGTGGATAAGGAATTGGCTGGATGGTCGCACTCAGAGAGTCGCGGTCAATGGCTCAATATCCAAGTGGACACCAGTGACAAGTGGCTTTCCTCAGGGGTCGGTATTTTGACTGGTGCTGTTTAACATCTTTGTTCGTGACATGGACAGAGGGATTGAGTGTGCCCTCCGCAAGTTTGCCGATGACACCAAGCTGTGTGGTGGACACACTGGAGGGAAGGGATGCCATCCAGAGGGACCTTGCCAGGCTTGAGATGTGGGCCTGTGCGAACCGCATGAAGTTCAACAAGGCCAAGTGCAAGGTCCTGCATGTGGGTCAGGGCAATCCCAAGCACAAACACAGGCTGGGCAGAGAATGGATTGAGAGCAGCCTTGAGGAGAAGGACTTGGGGGTGATGGTCGACGAGAAGCTCAACATGAGCCGTCAATGTGCGCTTGCAGCCCATAATGCCAACCATATCCTGGGCTGCATTAAAAGAAGCATGGCCAGCAGGTCAAGGGAGGTGATTCTGCTCCTCTACTCCATTCTTGTGAGACCCCACCTGGAGTACTATGTTCAGCTCTGGGACCCTCAGTATAAGAAGGACATGGACCTGTTGGAGTGAGACCAGAGAATAAGATCAGAGGATGAAGCACCTCTCCTATGAAGACAGGCTGAGAGAGTTGTGGTTTTTCAGCCTGGAGAAGAGAAGGCTCTGGGGAGACCTTCTAGCAGCCTTCTAGTACCTGAAGGGGGCCTACAGGAAAGTGGGAAAGGGGCTTTTTACAAGGGCATGTAGTGATAGAACAAGGAGTAATGGTTTTAAAATGAAAGAGGGTAGTTTTAGATTAGATGTTAGGAGGAAGTTCTTGACTGTGAGGGTGGTGAGACACTGGAACAGTTTGCCCATAGAAGCTGTGAATGCCCCCTCCCTGACGGTGTTTAAGGCCACGTTTTATGGGGCTTTGAGCAACCTGATCTAGTGGAACGGTGTCCCTGCCCATGTCAGGGAGGTTGGTACTAGATAATCTTTAAGGTCCCTTCCAATGCAAACCATTCTATGATTCTATGATTCTATGAAATGATCTAAAAAATTTAAGAGAAGTTGAGTACTGTACTATTTCAATGCAAGTACTCTATCTGTGCACTTAATCTTATCATGAACTCTATAGATATGGTAAACACTGCCCATATAATGGATAGGAAAAAGGGTTTTGTTCCCAGATGATACTTAATCCAAAATATTTGGAGAATGAATCTGAAACAATTTCTTTAAGCAGGCTTCACATAATAACAGTGAATTTACTGTTATTTTTTTCTTTGTTTTCTTACTTTTTAAAAATAAAAATACTGGTATCAAGATATCAGTTTGAAAAATATCTATAATACATTCATGCAGAGCATTAGATTGAAATTCTACAGATGGTGAAAAATTCTCTTGATGTTTTTCTAAATTAATTTTAGCTTTATTCTAAATCAGAGGATATCCAGAGACTGCTCCTATAAAACAAATTCATTATACCTCTCTCTTCCCATTGCCTTCTCCCCCCTCCGCAGAAGGACAGGAAAAATGCCTGCTTTCCATTTTTGCAAGGTATTATCACAAAGTTTTATCTTTCAAAATTATATTTTCTGGGCTTCTTTTCTTTTCCTTTGCTTCATAAATATTTTTTATTCTGTCTTCCTGTCTCTTGTACAAGATTTTAAAATGTCATCAAAGTGCCATACCCTAAAGGTTGTCTGCTTCAATGCATGAATAAGTACATATTTGCAACTGTACGTGATAATTCTTGTCTGTGGTACCTATTTTTCAGTGTGTCAGACTTTCTTCATGATGCATAAAGTTTTCTGTTTCTTGTCTTCACTTCTTTATCAAGGCATACATGATAAAAAAGAGATCAAAGACAACATATCCAGTTTTATACGGAGAGACTTTTTAAGTATAATTCCTATTAAAAATATAATACTGTTTCTCTAATCTACTAATACTGTGTGTGGAAATTGAAAGATACGATCTTCTGGAAAAAAAAAAAGAAAATCATACTTTTTTCCTCTTTGGCATCTGAGATTAATTCCACTGAACTAATGAGACTTTCAGAGTGATCCCTATTAAGTAAAGCTGATTTTAGGAGCACTGTCTATAAATATTTAGGAACCAAAACCATCATATTAAACCTTGGAAACTGACTTTACACAAATATTGTCTGACAGTGACCTAATTAGAGTCATTTGCATAGTAATGAGACTTTGAAAAGATAAGCAATAGCATGCTTGTAATAGATAATTAATTTGTGTTTCAAAATAAGCTATGGTTATTTAACCACAATTCATATGACACATTGAATTAGAGGAGTTGAGCAAATTATAACAATACACCACTGCTACAGCTTTTCAGTTTTACTTAAACTTTCATTCAACAAATTCACTTTATGTTGAAAAGGTAAGGCTATTCTTTAAGCTTTTGATTTTGAAGTTTGTTTTGGAAAAAAAGAGAAGTAGGGAATAAAGTACTTCTGCACATCATAAAAACAGCACAACCTGTGCCATATGTTGCCCCTCATTTAGTATGTATATCGACACATCAGCCTCTGCAGCTGGTGTATGGCTTCTTTTTCCTAATCATTTTCCTCCAGTCACACATTGTTTTATTTGTGCAATACATGACCATACTTCATAACATGCCTTCTATTGTTTAATTGCTTTCTGAACTTGCATTGTAAGAATAGAAGAAACGAGTGGTTTAAGACTATATTATAAGCTTACAAAAGACATGACTCCATGGCCCTTGGCATATCTTTAACAATGTGCTACCGTCTTCAAAACACTGAATATCACCTCATTTCCTGTAAAAATGGTGGTGAAACCATAAGCCTCAACCTTAGCTTGCCTAAACTATACATAATTGAAAATTCAAAGTGGATAGGTGCTGATTCAGGTTACAAAATGACATTTCTAAAAGCTCTGATATATAATGAAGAAAATACAACTTTGTGAAAGCTATTAATATCTGATTGATTTATATGTCTGAAAATGTTTTTTAGTGATATGTAAACCACACATTTAAGTCTTGGTTAATCTTTTTTATATATTCCCCTTCTACAGAAATGTGACCACATATCATCTGTACAGTTTCTCTTTAAAGGTAGTTTTCATATTAGGGGTAGAATAAATGGTTAATCCTTAGCATAGTTTTAACCATTATTAAATAGCTACACGGAAATGTAAAAATAATTCAATCTGTCATTCCAGTCATAGAATTACAAACACATCTTCTTTTATTTCACTTTCATTTTAAAAGATGTTTAGCCTTCTCCATGTGAACACTCAGCTTCCAACTTCATACACTCCTCACAAAATTCAAGTTGAAGTTGCAGGCAGAGAGTTTCCACTCCTACTTCAACTGCAGCATGCATTGGTTTCATTAGCAGTGCTTTTTAGTTGAAATTTTATGGCACAGAAGTCACTCAGTAATGTCAATGTGGCAAAAGTTTGAACTTGTGTGGTCACACAGAAACATTATGAAGTTGCTTTATTTCTTTTTCCTGTGGTATGTTTGACTATGTCCGACAGTGATATCACGAGATGAGGACACTCATCATTTGACTTGAGTATTCAGAGGGATAGGCTATATAGATGCAGCCAAAGAGAAAAAAAAGGATGAAATAAAATATGAAATCTGTGTATTTTAAGAAATACTCATCTGTATGTGGGCATGTAAAGCTGTATATGATGAGATCAACAACTGATAGTAAGCTTTTTATTTCCTTTTCATTGGCACTTAGAACAATAAGTCTAGAATAAAAACTCAGAAAGAAAAATGTCAGCTGTAACCTCAGCTGATAACTTAGATTTCATGCTAAATCCACATTCTTTTCTTCTGTAAGTAATACATTATCTTTGTTTTGGTGACAAAGCCAGTTTAACACCCTCCCATCCCACACACTCCAGCCATTTGTTCCTGCCCCTGCAATACAAATGAAATGCCCATGACCTTACCACTTGTGGTTATAAAGTTCTTTAAGGAGCTACACTGCAAAAGACTCATGTAGTACGGGGAAAACCGGGGGAGGCGCGCTCGCGGGTGCTGGGGAACGGTCTGGAAGTAAGCTACATGATCTCAATGTGAGTATGGAAGCTTCTCGTTTATTAACAAAGAAAGCAGTAGTTATATAGGCTATGCATATGTTAATCGCGCGCCCCGATCGCACTTGTGATGGGTCCATAGGTTTACATATTCAGAGCCGTGACCGCCCCCTCCCCTCCCGGACGTAGTTTTGCTTCCCGCGAAGCAGGCACCACGAGGTTCTTTGTTCTGCTCCGTGCAAGGGGAGTGCAAGGTCGCTAGCTCTGGGCTTAACCCTTGCTCAAAGCCTGGGTTGCTCAGACTGCTCGGTGACTGACACAGGATCGTGCCCCTTCTCACTCAACCAAACCTCTACAATTCCCCCTTCTTGTTTGTGAGCAAGCCAGGCCTGATTCACAAGTTTCATTAACGCTTTCTGCAAACAAGAAAATAAACATGGTAACATTAACAATATAACTGCAATCACAAGAACTCCTGTAAGAACCATTTTTACCAGTTCCATCACCCATCCGATTTCTCGGGGAGGTGTGGTTTTACTGATCGGCTCGGCACCCAAAGTGGTCCCTGGTCAGTGGCCACGCACATATATCCCCGGCCACTAAGGATCACTGGCACCGGTCCTTTCCACTCCCCTGTAGCAGGTTCCCGATAAATCACCTGTAACTGAGGTATAATGGTGTTGTTATTAAATTTCAACTGCTGGTGATGTACAACAACCGGTGGCTCTTCTCGGTCCCCTGTTAAACACAGAAAATTCAAAGTAAACAACACTTTATGCAACCGCGATGTTGGATCAGTATCTACCTCCTTCTGTCTCCTTAAATATTCCTTTATGGTTCTATGGGTGCGTTCGATGATCCCTTGACCTGTCGGGGAGTGTGGTATACCAGTAACACGTTTCACTCCCCAGCGTGTTAAAAATACACGAAACTTTTGGCTGGTGTATGCTGGCCCATTATCTGTTTTGATCTGTTCTGGCACCCCCATAATGGCAAAACACGCCAACAAATGTTTACAAACCTGTTGCGCCTTTTCTCCGGACATTGCAGATGCCCAGATTAACCTCGAGAAGGTATCTACTGTGACATGTACATATTTTTGTCTCCCAAACTCTGGAATATGTACTATATTTATAGCCCCATCCAGCCAATTTGTCAAGGCCCAGCCTACGGCAGATAGTTCCAGAGTCTGTAAGGTATCATTGGTCTGACCATACAGCATGTGGTGTACCCACTTCCCTTTTTCCTGCCACACACACACCGCTTTGCGCTGTTTCTTTCCCGCATCTGTATAGACCGTTAACCCTTCCACTACTGGTGTTTTCTGTACTTTAGATTTTTCTATCCATTGATTTTTCTGTAATATCTGCCATAATTTACCTTTCGGTTGCTGTGAATGGACTCTTCCTTCGTACCCCAAAAACGCCTCCTGAATGGGTCGAGAATTGCGGAACCACCATTCTAGGTCTACAGCATTAACAGGAATACTAATGTCCGCTGGATCCAGTCCTGTTAATTCTACAGTCCTAGATCTACCCTTTCTCACTAGTTCCCCTATGGCTTCTGGTCTAGTCTGTATGCTTGTCTTTGGTTGTACACTAAGAAATACCCATTCCAACACCCAAAAAGCTTCATCTTTATCATGGCATTTGTAGTGGCATTGGTTGTAGCCCTGGGGGAGTTCCCCCTTTTTGTTTTGCCACTGACAAATGACACCACAAACCATATTTTCACTGTTAATTACAAGCAGAGACACAGGTAGTTCACGAATGCGTCGCGACGACCATGCAGTTTGTAATTTGGCGATGATTGACCGCAACGCGCTTTGTTGAGTCTCAGACAGCTGTATGGTGTCAGCAGGGTGTGATCGTCGCAGCAGTTCGGTGAGGGGGGCAATCTCGGTGTTCGAGATACCGACACAGTTACGGACCCACTGAATATCTCCGAGAAGTGTTTGTACATCCTTCAGGTTCTTCAAATCTGTATGTAGCTCCACCTTTTGAGGCCGGATTTGAGCATCCGAAATTGTCCATCCTAAGTATTTCCAGGGATCAGTTCGTTGAATCTTTTCTGGTGCAATCACGAGACCTTTCTCCGCCAACGTTGTTGTTAGTTTGTGGAGACTTTCTTCTGAAAAAGGATCAGCCTGACATACCAAAATATCATCCATATAATGATAGATGATAGTCTGTGGCCATAGCTGGCGCAATGGTTTCAGTGCCCATGCCACATAAAGCTGACATAACGTAGGTGAATTTTTCATGCCCTGCGGCAGAACTACCCATTCATACCTTTGAGCTGGTTCCGCTTTGTTGATAACAGGAACAGAAAAGGCAAACCTCATGGTGTCCTGAGGATGTAAAGATATGGTGAAAAAACAGTCCTTCAAGTCTACAATCAATATATGCCATCCTGCTGGTAACATGTTAGGTGATGGAATACCTGGTTGCAATGCTCCCATTGCTTGCATTTGCTCATTAATTTTCCGTAAATCATCTAATAATCTCCACTTTCCACTTTTCTTAGGGATGACAAAAATGGGTGTATTCCAAGGACTAACTGAGGGTTTGATATGTCCTGCTTTTAACTGTTCCTCCACCAGACCCTTAGTAATCTGCAGTCGCTCTTCAGTCATAGGCCACTGGTCAACCCACACAGGCTCATCTGATAACCAAGTTAAGGGTGGATTGGGCGACTGCTCTCCAGCGGCCATTATCAAAAATGGGTGGTTGTAAGAACCGCACCAATCTGACTTAAAACATCTCGCCCTATGAGTGCTTCCAAAACCCCAGGCAAGGACAAGACATAAACTTTCAAAGTTACACGCTGTCCCTCTGGAAAGTGTAAGGTCACAGGGTGATGACTAACAGCTGTCATAGAATTCCCGCCAACGCCAGCAATGTGTGAATCAGGTGTTTCTAGTGTCCAATTACTCGGCCAGACGCGTCGACTGACAATGGTGACGTCGGCACCTGTATCCAACAAGGCCTGTACCTTTATATGAGTGTTGTTCTGAGACATTGTGATTGACATATTTGGTCTGTTGTCCATTCTCGTGGTAAAACATACCGCTGGTCCTGTGGAGCCAAATCCACGATCTCCACGGTACGTAGTCGTATTAGCACCTTGTTGATAGGCAGAAAGGGGGATTATTTGTCCAACTCGACTACCTTTTGGCACAAACATAGGTGGATTAAGCGTATACATCATAATATATACGATCCCGGTATAGTCTGCATCTATGATTCCTGGAAGTATTATAAGTCCTTTTATACCAGCAGAAGATCGTCCTAACAGAAGTCCTCCCATGGGATCGAAATCCCCGCTTAGCGGACCCTGTACATTAGTAGGGACCTTCTGTACTTCTTGACTTTGCAAGGTGACATCTACTGTAATTTCCACGTCGAACCCCAGGCTTCCTCGGGTTGCTGGTTGGTGCTGTTGTAAAAAACCTTTGGTTCGTATGATGGGTTGACTTGTTTCCTCACGCGGCCCCTCTCCGCGCTCCTTTGGAAGTTTCCCTGACACGCCTTAGTTGAATGATTATTCCTCTGGCAGGTATCACACCAGACAGCAGCTCGGCAATCTTTTCTGACATGTCCGTTCTCTCCACATCGATAGCAATTTACTTGAAAGGATTGTCCCGCTCGCGTTGGTCGTCGTGTCCCTTTTTGTTGTACCAGCGCTGCCAAAGGTTGAACCACCTCCTTAACAGCACTTTGCACAGCAGCAGCAACGGTATTGTTAGCTCTCTGCATATCAGCACGTTCGACTCGCTTCACCATTTCTTCCACTCCTGCACCTTTAGGTAAGCTAGCGAGCAACTGTTTAGTTTGTCTGTTTGCGTTATCAAAAGCCAGGATCTTTAACATCTGCTGCCTGTTATCCTCATCAAGATCAGGATGATTCATTACGGCTTCCCATAGTCTATTAATAAAGTTCTCATATTTTTCCGTAGCTCCTTGAACCACCGATCCGAACGACGGGATCGCGGAGCCAGGCAAGGCTTGGAATGCTTCAAATGCAAGCTGTGCAGATTTTTGTAGTACTACTGCTGGTAACTGTAACTGTGCTTGCACCGTAGAATAAGCTCCTTGGCCTGTGAGAATATCCATAGTAACTCCATGTAAAGGATCATTTGGATCGTTCATTCTCCGTGCAGCTTCATTGGCTGCTCGTTGTGCCCATTCTGAACCCCACAACAGGAACTGAGTAGGTGTCAGCAACAGTTTCATTAAATTTCGGGAGTCATGCGGGCATAAAAGATCCGCAGAAAAAATCCAGGAGACTATATTCCTTGTAGCATCTGATTTTACTCCATACTGGGTAACTGCAGCTTTTGCTTGTTGGAGAATTTTCCAATCATGTGGTTCCCAAGTAGCTACTCCATTCTGTTGTAGCACTGGAAAAGCTCCTACTCCTCCTAGATTTGCTGCTGTACTCCAGTGTCCTTCTAATATGGCATCACGAATCACCCCACTCCACCTCGGTGCCCTAGGTGCAGGTGGAAGCGGAGCATCCCTGGAGTTGTCTTTGTTTTGTAATCCAGGAGCGGATGCTCTTAATTCGGGTCGCTGTACCTTTAAATCCTGCAATTCCCGCAAAACCTGTTGCAGGAGACTCGTGACATCCGTTTCTAGGTTCCCACGGTCAGGTGGTGTGGATCTTGATTGACAGGGCGAGGGAGGAAGGGGCGGGTACTCCGGCGGCGCAGAGGGGATGAGCCCGCCCGCCTCTCCGCCAGCCAGCGGTGCAGCGTCCGGAGGGGCTGACCACCCCTCCCCCTCCTGTTTCCGCTCGCCTTGCCACGCGGTCCTAGGAGTGCCACGTGGTTCTTTGTTCGCAGCCTCCTCCTCTAAATTCTTACCGCGCCATTTCTCCTGGGAGCTCGCCGCTTCTACCGCCGTACGGACCTCAGCCACGGATGGCTTTATGTTTGCCGACATGCCCTTAACCGCCGGTAACCCGAAGAAACGAGCCAGAACCCCAGGTTTCTCTGTTTTAGCGGGGGGGTTGGGCTCCGGCGGCGCCGGCCGCATCTCAGCAGCCGCGCGGGCGACCTCTCCTTCTGCCCTCATATTTTTTAAAGTCTCTATCACGTTTTGCCAGAGTTCACGCACCTCCTTAATTTCTTCTTCCTCGGGGTCCCTCTCAACAGTCTTTTCCCACATAATGTCTCCCACTTCTTTCCATTCCTCCACAGAAAATACAAGCGCTGTGTCTTTAAAATGTCCCCAGCGCTGGCCCAACTTTATCAGCTTAATTAGCTGTTTCTCCACTGTCTTGCTCCCTCTCTTAGAGAGGATATCTGCAAGCAGCATGACTGCAGCCTCTATTTCCATGGCTGCCCTTTTTCCAGTGTCTGCTCTGCCTTTTTGACCTGAACAGCACCTGAACTCTGGGAGCTGGGTGGCCAACCCTTCCAGTGTCTGTTCTGCCCTATTTGACCCGAACATCACCGCTCCCAGCCGTCTTTTTCCCAACACCTCCTTTTCGCTGCTTACCGCAGTCTCGGAGAGAGCACGCCGAAGGGAACCATCCTCTGCTACCAGTTGTAGTACGGGGAAAACCGGGGGAGGCGCGCTCGCGGGTGCTGGGGAACGGTCTGGAAGTAAGCTACGTGATCTCAATGTGAGTATGGAAGCTTCTCGTTTATTAACAAAGAAAGCAGTAGTTATATAGGCTATGCATATGTTAATCGCGCGCCCCGATCGCACTTGTGATGGGTCCATAGGTTTACATATTCAGAGCCGTGACCGCCCCCTCCCCTCCCGGACGTAGTTTTGCTTCCCGCGAAGCAGGCACCACGAGGTTCTTTGTTCTGCTCCGTGCAAGGGGAGTGCAAGGTCGCTAGCTCTGGGCTTAACCCTTGCTCAAAGCCTGGGTTGCTCAGACTGCTCGGTGACTGACACAGGATCGTGCCCCTTCTCACTCAACCAAACCTCTACAGACTCATAAAAATGATGCAAGTTTAAAATAATCCTAACACTGAAATAGTCTTTGTGTAAGCATAAATTTCAAAACCAGAAATTTGCTGTTGTTTACAGTGCACCTTCGCAAAGAGTTTTGTTAGAGAAAATGAAAGGAAGGCAAATCACAGCTCAGGAATGAGCTTCCTTCGTAAGCCATCTTTACACCCAAAGCCAGTGTATGGGGTAATCGTGCTTACGTTTCTTCTTTTACACTTGGAAACTTACCTAAGTATGTCAATGTTCCCAATACCTTCAGTGAAATTAGCCCAACACTTAACTTTAAGCGTATTTTTATAGGCTAAGTCAGGGACTAGTCTTTCAGGGAGGACAACCTCTCTGTTAAAATCTGGAAACCGATAATAGTAAAATTAAGCTGTAACTTTCACCATCTTACATGTTTAGTTTATAAAAAATACAACAGTGAGATTTATATTAAAACAACAACAAAATCACGGGAGGCAGAGCAAGCTTGTGCTGGAAATACTCTACTGCAAGCTTCAAGACCTTGGTGAGGTACAAGGCCCTAGTCTTTGAAGAAACTTCCCAAGTGGATGAATATCTCTGTGTATATGAACTTCCTTATAAACAAAATAAAAGTAAAGCTTACCATGCAGCTGCACTTCCTCCTAGGGGCATGGTGAAGTGTACCTCCCTAACTGTGTCCAGGACAGTGAATAAGTCGGATTAAAAGTGCCTCGAGAAAAGATGAATTGTATCAATGTCTCCCACATTTTCATCTTTCATGATGCAAATCATGAAGCACAAAGTGCCAGCTAATTCACTGCAAATGACTACAGAACTACAAAGGATTTACAATGACATTAAAATTCTTCTGCTAGAATGTCTTCCTCTTCAAAACCATTAATCTCTGTTTCTGTAAAGCTGAGGCTTGCCTTTGGTTTATTTTCATAAAGTTAAGTCATTCAGCAGCAAAACATTACTGTTAACAATTACAATGTGCTTAACAATGTTAAAAATATGCACTAAAAATATAATTGTGGGTGTACAGTTCATATAATTAAAGGACTCCACAGAGAGATTTTCAGACATTTTATTTACCTCTATGGTAATTGAAAGGTCACCAACCAAGACTGACATTAACAGGTATTTACAGCAATGAACTGTCTACCTTTGTAGCCACAGAGGTACCTAGATGACTAATATTACATTTGAATGGGTCCATAAGAAACAGAAGCAAGACTGGCTAAAGAGCAGTAGTATCTAATGACAGACTTTTTCTTCATCGAATTTCCACATATAGGCATTAAGTAGCAGACTAATTTTGAAAAGAATAGAACGAAGTTCTCATACAAGTGTGTTGGAAAAATCATTCACTTTGATAGATGTCTAAATGCAGAGACAGGAATCTAAAATAGAGGATTTAGGAGCCTTGTGTGTTTTAGACCTTTTTTATTTTTTTAGCAGACACAGGAGTCATACTTTCTGAAAATACAGTATTGACTTGTGAGATAATTTATTTTTTCAGAAGTTCAATCAGAAAAGTGAAACATAGAGAAATTAAAATTGACACTAATAAATTAAACTGTTGATATATCAATATCCTTCAGAAAAATTATAGTGATCTTATTTTTAAATTGGAATAAAAATAAAATCATTATATTATTATAAATTAGAATGCTTTTAGTGTTTATTAGCATTGTTTGGTTTGGTAATGGCATGTAAAATTGTATGAGAATAAAATATAACTATGGTAATGTTATTTTTTATGCAAGCTTAGTAAAATGGTAAATTCTGATGTAAGTTTAAGAAATGTTCTTGCTGCAAGCTTCAAAAATTAAGCCTTAATGCATAAAGCTGGAGGAAGCTTTAGAAAATAAACTGAAAACAGATAAAAGAGATATAAAGAAACATTGTAAGACTAGTCCCTTTGAGCTCCCCTGAAAAGTCCCGCTAATGGACACTATGGCACACTCTTCCTGTCAAGCAACATTAAACATAAAGTTTAGCAATGAAGATTGTTAACTTTTCTTGATTTTTTGCCTAAGGAAAGTCATTACATGAGGCAGCAATTTTAGTATGACTGGTCATATAACTAGCCAAGGTATAAAGTAGTAACTGGACCTTATTTATTCTAATCTGATCTGACCAAACAAAAAAGACTTGGCTGGATCCTGAAGCCTCTCTACAGATAAAATCCCTGCATAAATATTTCCATGAAACTGCTACAAAGTCGCCGAGATTGTCTCCAATGCACAGACACAGAGATGCCAGTGGTAACGGGACAACTCATTTGGGCAAGGGCTCATTTTTCAACAATCATGATACACAGCTAAACCACAATCACAAGAAATAAAGCTCTTCACAGATATGAAAAATGTTTTCTCATTATAAGTAAACATAAAATTAGTTCTTGGTGAACCACAAGATATTCAACATACTATTATATTCTGAAATATTCAGTACTGTTTTGTTGTTTGACAGAAATCATAAGGCCATTAGATTAGCTAGACCAATCTCATCTATGTCACAGATCACTAGATTGCATCACGTTAAGCCTTTTTTTAACCAGGAACATGTATCGTACTAAAACTTTATTCACATTATGCTAAAATGTGTGTTCTGGCAGACCAAAATACATCTTGGTTTGGTAACAAAATGCAGAGCCTGAGATTTGAGACTGAATTTAAAAGAGATGTATGGAGTATCTGAATGAGGACTTGAGTCTTAGGTTACTCTGTAGAAAGAAATTAGGAAAACAAGCCAAAATACAAAGAAAAGGCAGGTTAGATAAGGCAGAAAAAAAAAAAAGTGTTTGGTTCCATTGGTTGTAAGACCTATGTGGTTAGTTTGACCTGGTAAAATGGTTTGGATAGGAAAAGCAGACAGAATTCTGTAAATACTGAGGAATATTTTGTGACAAGTCAATTTCCTAATTGCAGAGCTAATTGAGTCCTAACTGAGGACTAATTGTCCTTCTCATTTGTAATATCTCTGCACCCTGAGGTTAATAAAAAATGCAACCCACACGTTACTCCTGTGAAATACAGAAGAGGGGAATTTTTTTTTTTTCTTGAGAAACGGAAATAGTGTCACTGATCTGAGCAGGATTACATGGGTTAAAAACCATTTCATATAACCTGGTTGCACGCCTGTTCTACTAGGTATGAAGACACTTTTCCTCTACTAATGTAGAGGATTAGTGTTCCTCTCCTAATGTTAAGTGATTGTATATAGTATTTTCCCCTGACCCTGTCACAGTCTTTAATAACTGGCTCAGATACATCAGCACTTAGTTATCACAAGAGATTAGTATATAATGTCTCCATGTGGGTAAATCTGTTTTTCTCCATCTTTGAGAGCAAATTTTTATTGCTACTGCATTATCAAAAAAATACTGTAAAAAAGCCTTTCTTCCTAAAATTCCTGGCTTGTTACTCACTTACCATTCATTTCAAGTATTTGAACTGTGGAAAGTTGGTTTGGACGTACAAGCCACAAGTTATTTTTCTGTTCTTAGGCTATGTGTTGCAACTAAGTTTTCAGAGTGAATATTGAAACTTATCGGAGTTTTCAATTACATTGAAAAGTTAACGCAGAAAACTCACAAATTGCTTTAGAAAGAAAGATTCTAAAAAGTGTTGGGTGAACAACAATTGTGCACAAAACCCCTATATTTAGCAGGTCTAAGAAACTACTAGTGCGCGTCTCTTCAACCTGTCCTGTGACATGCCCCAGACATTTAGGCTGCTTCCTGAAGAAGCAATAAGCATTTTTATGTGTTAAATAGAGTCCTAGCAGGCTGGCTTTAGAGGGAAGCCAGAGACGCTGCCGATTTTCCTATTACATTTCTTTTCTATTATCCTCAGACACCTGGATAATCAATCAGGTCCGATATGACAGCAGGCACAGTAGGAAGTTACTGAAAAAGCAGATGCCTAAGGACACCAAGACAACCATGGTCCTTTTACTTTTCTTTCCCCCCCCTTGTATCAGAGGTCTGCAAAGTCTTGTACCATTAAATATTGATATTTTTAGGGGCATGCTAATAAACAGCAGTTTCCCTCTATCCACCATTCAACAGAAGTCAAAATAATCATTTTCCCAAGACTCTCTCTCCAGCACTCAGTTTCCCATTTTCTGACTTTCAGGAAGCAAAATTCAACTTTCTTTGTTTTCTTAGAAGTTCTGAGCTAATGGCACCAACTAATTTCAGTGTTTGCAGAGTAAATATGACAGACAGTAATAGCTGTGGGACTTCTTATTTCATAGAATCATAGAATCATTTTGGTTGGAAAGGACCTTTAAGATCATCAGGTCCAATCATTAACCTAACACTGCCAAGTCCTCCACTAAACCATGTCCCTAAGCACCACATCTACTCCTCTTTTAAACACCTTCAGGGATGGTAACTATACCACTTCCCTGGGCAGCCTGTGCCAATGCTTGACAACCCTTTCGGTGAAGAAATTTTTCCTGATATCCAATCTAAACTTCTCCTGGTGCAACTTGAGGCTGTTTCCTCTCGTCCTGTTGTTTGTTACCTGGGAGAATAGGCTGACATCCACCTTGTTACAACCTCCTTTCAGGTAGTTGTAGAGAGCGATACGGTCTCCCCTCAGCCTCCTTTTCTCCAGACTAAACAAGCCCAGTTCCCTCAGCTACTCCTCATAAGACTTATTCTCCAGACCCTTCACCAGCTTCTTTGCTGTTCTTTGCACTGTCTTAACACCAGTCTTCAGCTAAACTCCTGTGGTTCTGCGCAAACACAGAACTGTAAAATGGTTCCTTGTCCCAAGATTATGTATTCTACAGGGTTACCAAGAAGAAATGAATATTAGCTGGAGCTTTTTGTTTTCATGGCTAATTTTCTACACATAGCCGAACTACTTAGTTTACTATTAGCTGGGGTAATTCATCTAAGCTAGACTCCTTTTTCCACAGTCCTTTTTCTTTTTCCACTAAGTTAAGTTATACCTTAAAGCAGAGTCATTAAGAATTGAAATAGCATCCATTATCATTATCAAACTAAAGAAGACTACTTCTTAAAAATATTTTTCAAAGTTCTAAATCTCTTTTTAGCATATGTGAAAGATTTGGGGTTTGGGTTTTCTTGTTTTTAGGGGTTTTTTTTTAAATTTTATTCTGCGGGATGGCAGTTGTCAAGGATATACACTGGGACAACTTGATAGACAACAGACAAAAATCTACTTGAAGGAACTGAGAGAAAGTTTGAGTACTAGCATGAGTTATTCAGAAGGGATACATAATAACCTCAGAATATGTAATATAAAATTTTAGATTATATCACAGAGGAAAACCAAATACTGTTCCTATTGTCTCCTGAAGAAAAAGATGCCAGTTCAAAACTATTAATCTATTAGAGAAAGATATATTTTTCCCCTGATATTTCACTTCCATTGGTTTTTATTATGCTAACTAGGTACCTGAAAACCTTTTAAGAGTAACATAAAAGCAGTGTTTATGTTAGCAGCTTTTCATGGTTTACAACACAGATATGGTATCTTTATGGCTGGTTTTAGCTTTATATGCTACCAATCTCACACATTTTTGTTAACTGAGAGTTATTCTTCTTTCTTAATTCATAAGAGAAATTACACTACTTGGAGAACCTTTCAATGCTGCCATAGTATTAGGAGATTTCTTTGTTTCTGGTATCTCTGTGATGAATTTGAATGTTGTTAGTCTGAGTGTGTATCTTGCTGTTCACTGAGGTTAAAAGGGAGTCCTAAGCAGTCGGTTCCTCCTAATGGCTGGAAGGTAGCAACGATTCACAGGAATCAAAGCATATGAACATTGTATTTATGATTAATAGAAAAATTGTCCTGTTTAGCTATTAACAAAATTTCCCTTTAACCCTAGCTTTGGCTTGCCTACTAATAACAAAGCCTACAAGTAACGAGTCAAGCAGCAACAGAATTGAAATCCCTTCTAAAGTTCACTAAAAAGATAATTAAATTTTATATTTTCAAGAAAGGAAGATAAATCAACTAAACTTACTGTCTCTTTTATGGTAAACATTAATGTTATTATAATTTCAGATACTTCCCCTTACTTTTTCTTCTCTATGATTCCCCTAGTTCTTTGGTCATTACAAATACACTTTTACCTTCTTTCCATGTTATAGAAATTTTTATTTCCTACTTAACTTCCTGAAATCTGCTTCTTCTGCATGGTTAAGCACAGTTGGAGTACCAGGCTAAGTCACTGCTGCACACTTTATAGGCATTCACCAAGTCATAGTTTTCCCACAGTGATCTCCTTTTCTCTTTCATTCTTCAGATACTTGTCTAGGTTTTTGGTTCTTCTGGTTTTCCTTCATTTTCCACTCCTAATGAAGTACTTGTAAGCTAACAAAGGGAGTAGTAGACCAAAGTATGGAAAAGGTGGATAGCAGTAGTTATTGCCCTCATCAGTTTCCCCATATGTCTCCTTGTTGCAAATTATTTTGGAATCTACTGATGGAAAGAATAATGAATTACTATATTCTGGGGTTTTGTGCTTTATTCCACTCCCACACACACACCCCTCGACCCTTTCATAATGACTCAATGAGCCTTTTCCTACCAGAATGCCCACAACTTCATGCACCCATATTGTATCTTGATAATTCCAAAAAGCAGAGCCTGGTGTTGAGGGGGAGGATGACAGTGGGACAGTGGAGAAAATGGTTAGGGATTCCAGTGAAATGAGAAGCCTTTTTACTTGAGGTCACTAAATCTACACTTATTTACTCGCTCCAGAAAAACATCCTTTTCTTAATAAGCTGCCTCACCTCACCCGGAATGTAGCTTATATTGGTATACTGCTGTGACAACGCTTTGTATTATTGCAACTACAAAACCCTAATACTCTGGAACTAGAAGAAAAGACAAATAAAAAATATAAGAAAGCCAATGCATACAGCATGATATTATTTTATAGTTCTTATTTTTTTCAGTGTTATGTCTAAGTGAAATGCATACACTTCATGTGTATCTTCTATTTCTAAAGTGTTATACACAACCATAAGAATAGACAAATAACAAAAAATAAACCCACATCCATTACTTCGTGTCTTTAGCTATTATACATTTATCAAAGCAACACATAAACTTGGCTAAATCTGTATCTGAATCTAAAGTTCAGACTCTGCTGAACTGCAAACTCTGAGGTGATGAATCCTGATTCCTGACCTAAATCAGACCTCAGAATTTGCAGCTGAGCTACCATTAGGTTTTATTAGCTCACATTTCACTTTTCATCCTGAGTGCAAAAAAAAAGGGAGAAAAGTGTTTCTGCTAACCAGATTGACACATGCCATGAGTTCCGTTACAGAAGATTCCTCATTTTATGGATGTAGGTTAAAAATGATGGTATGTAGCCCCCCATCAGCTGAAAAAATACTGCCCCCATCATTAAGCATGTTGTAAGGAGCTGATCTTTTCAGCGCATAACCTAGCTCTGTGAGAGACTGTATTAAAAGTCACCTTGGTGATGTGTGATAATAGCTAGCAGCACATCACAGAAATGACATTTCCTTAAAAACAAAGGTCACACGTTCTGTTCACTCCAGATAAAAATAGCAGAGGCCTCTAGCATTGCTCTTGTGCAGCTTTTTCATGGCCTCGTAGCACAGCGAAGCCAACTGCAGAATCCTGAAGTTCCCATTCTCATGCAGTAATTCCGTTTTCCAAACAGGCATTCAATTACTTTAAAACCTGTGGTTCTCCCCATTAACATTTCTCTTGTATAACACATGGCAGTGGATTTTCTGGGCCACTGAACAAATGTGCCGTGTGACAACTGAGGGAAGAGCAATGGTTGAGAACATGGGGGGCTCAGTTGTCATAAATGTAAGAAAGCAGTACGTACAAAGGCAAAGAATAATCCTTTTTTGCTGCATAAAGCAGCACTTCAAAGGAAATGTAAACACGTCTGCACTTTATACCTTGTGCATCAGACAAAACAAAAATACCACAAAATTCTGCTGAGAGACTCTGAAAAGGAGCATAATTAACCACCATTATGTTCACTTAGGCTTCATCAGTTGCAGACTCTCTTTGACCTCCTTACCAACACATGAATATAATGGAATCTATGTTGGTCAGGTACGTACTGATCTTTCAGAGGGAAGTGCAATTAAATTGTTTCTCTTCCATTAAAATATTCATACTGTCTTCTTTTAGTTATTTTAACTTTTATGCTTCTCTTCTCTGACATTTCAGCTTATAAATTACACTGCCTCAGACTTCTAGTGGCAATTTCATGGTAATACATAAGAGTGTAAACAGACTTTAACAAGGTGTGAGCCTAACGGTCAATTCTGGTATAAGTCAATTGGGCTGATGTCAGTAGAATTGGAATTGCAGTGAGGTAACTGAAAGAAGAATTTCATCCAAATGACTGTTAGACACATTGCCAGTAAAAACTTTGTACAAATCTACTATCTTTAAACAACAATTTTCCTATTAGTTTGATCCAAAATTATTTTTTTATATAATGTGTGAAGATCTTGGAACCACTGTTAAACAAATTTATAAACTGACAAGGATGAATGAAGTTATTGGATTATCGCTCAGCAGCACTGGTTTCCCAGTGTAAAGAATGAATACACCCACAGTGATCTGCAAGACTTTGTACAAATAAGCTGACTATTCTGGCATGAGGGTGTTTCAGAGGGTACCTATAAAACTGCAGGTCAATATAGCTGTACCTCAACATATTTTGGGTTTTTTTGCTAGAAAGCGTGAAAAATATTGCATTGTGACCTCCCTGCTGTACAGTACAATTTAATTTTTATATATTGAATTTGTATGAGGACAAGTTTAACCTCTGTAAGGGTTTTTGTAAAATCATTTTAAAAATAGACCAGGATTCCATAGGTACAGTTTCCTGTGGAAGTCAGCTTGTTTGTTTGTTTGTTTGAACTGTTCTGTAAGTGTTTTCAGAGAATGAAGTCATTAAACAATGGTGGCAAAATACAAGGCATCTTGTGCAGCTACCTGAATGTAGATTTTCATTAGTCAATTATACAAAGCCATCTGGCATGATCTTTTCCCAAACAGGAATCAGATGACAGATTAGCCCTTAGAAGGCATTAACTGGCACAGGATGATTTTATAGTCTATCTAATAATCCAAGAGATGTGATCATACACCCGTGGAGGAGGTTTGAGAGACCTGAGTATGACTTGCCATTTGTTTACTGGATTACAAACTGATCTTGGGCAAATTACTTCCCTGCACTAAGACTCAAATTACCACACGTAAAACTGAATTCTTGATATTTTTCTGCTTTTTAAATTGCTTTGACATGTCTGGCCCAAAAGTGATGCATAGAAGTAGAGTTAATAATGCCCAATCTCATGCACCCCATTGTTTCACAGATTCCATTTTGATTTTATTACATGTGGTTTGGATTAATCTAATCTGTGTGATGCTACAAAAAACCAGAAAAAGATACATGCACAGACGTCACTTATTGCATTTACTGTGATTACTGTTCTAGTCAAAAAAGCCCTATTTATTTACTTGTTTTCTATTGTACCACTCAAACACATTCTGCAAAGAAATTTTTTCTTTTTTCTTTTCTCTCTTCTTTCTTTTCTTTTCTTTTCTTTTCTTTTCTTTTCTTTTCTTTTCTTTTCTTTTCTTTTCTTTTCTTTTCTTTTCTTTTCTTTTCTTTTCTTTTCTTTTCTTTTCTTTTCTTTTCTTTTCTTTTCTTTTCTTTTCTTTTCTTTTCTTTTCTTTTCTTTTCTTTTCTTTTCTTTTCTTTTCTTTTCTTCCTCTCTTCTCTTCTCTTCTCTTCTCTTCTCTTCTCTTCTCTTCTCTTCTCTTCTCTTCTCTTCTCTTCTCTTCTCTTCTCTTCTCTTCTCTTCTCTTCTCTTCTCTTCTCTTCTCTTCTCTTCTCTTCTCTTCCCTTTCCTTTCCTTTCCTTTTTTCTCTTCTCTTCTCTTCTCTTCTCTTCTCTTCTCTTCTCTTCTCTTCTCTTCTCTTCTCTTCTCTTCTCTTCTCTTCCCTTCCCTTTCCTTTCCTTTTTTCTCTTCTCCTCTCTTCTCTTCTCTTCTCTTCTCTTCTCTTCTCTTCTCTTCTCTTCTCTTCTCTTCTCTTCTCTTCTCTTCCCTTCCCTTTCCTTTCCTTTCCTTTTTTCTCTTCTCTTCTCTTCTCTTCTCTTCTCTTCTCTTCTCTTCTCTTCTCTTCTCTTCTCTTCTCTTCTCTTCTCTTCTCTTCTCTTCTCTTCCCTTCCCTTTCCTTTCCTTTCCTTTTTTCTCTTCTCCTCTCTTCTCTTCTCTTCTCTTCTCTTCTCTTCTCTTCTCTTCTCTTCTCTTCTCTTCTCTTCTCTTCTCTTCTCTTCTCTTCCCTTCCCTTTCCTTTCCTTTCCTTTCCTTTTTTCTCTTCTCTTCTCCTCTCTTCTCTTCTCTTCTCTTCTCTTCTCTTCTCTTCTCTTCTCTTCTCTTCTCTTCTCTTCTCTTCTCTTCTCTTCTTTTCCCTTTCCCTTTCCCTTTCCCTTTCTTTTTCCCTTTCCTTTCCTTTCCTTTCCTTTCCTTTCCTTTCCTTTCCTTTCCTTTCCTTTCCTTTCCTTTCCTTTCCCTTCCTTTCCTTTCCTTTCCTTTTCCCAGGAAAGGAAAGCCATGCTACTGTGATTCATCTTTGCCACAGAAGTGTTTTACACAGTAGAAAACAATTTGTATAGTATTTTGTCTTCTGTATCTTCCCTGCAAAATTGTCCCTGTCCCTCAAATATCCTATATGGAGAATTTGGACAATGTTTAAATTTAAGTTCTGTTACATACTATTAGTATACATAGGAAATAGGAATATACCAAATAGGAATTATGTATTACTCAGATGGTGTGCAGTCATTCAGCAGCATGCCTGAGTTCTCTGCATTAGAATATAATATTGATAAAAGCATCTGTGAAATGTTATTGTCATTTTTCAGATGTACGTCTGTTCTTTAAAAAAAAATCAAAACCCTCCTATTATTTTTCAGTAAAATAATCAGTTTGATTCTTTTGATTCTTTTGATTTGTGGATATTGCTAGGTTTTCTCTTTAATACTACCTCTTCCTCTTCTGGGGTAAAGTCTGCACCCAAAATATTTTGCTTTTAGTTTCTTTTTTTTGATTATTATTACTGGCTCTTTGTACGGTAGAAAACCTGATCGTCCATTGTCAAGAATTAATGAACTTTTTTTTTAAAGAAAAGATAAATTTTTGCCTTGAAGAGGAGAAGCCAAACTACAGCTACCGAAACCAGATGTGCAGACCACATGATCATAGGAAGAATGTTATAGGCAGCACAGAGACACTACATTAATCATTATCACACCTTTATCTACAGGTGGCAAGGTTTCTATAAATTCTTTGAAGAGATTTAAGAGAAGAACTGAAGAATAAAGAAGTGCTTTTCCACATATAGAAAATATAATGTAATGGTGAAAAATTCAACAAGCATGCAGTTAAACAGCACAACGGATGGAAGACTGTCAGGAATCAATGTGCTTGTTGTAAATGTGCAATATTTACTAGGGCTAGCATACTTTAACTTCTTTTTTTTTTTTTCCTTTTTTTTTTTCTTGTAGAGTAAATTACATCTACCTCTTCATAAACCTTTTCCTGTCTTGTCTTCAAATCAGTCCCTTGGCATTTGCATTACTGATGCAGGCAAATTCTTTCAGAGCCCCAGGCTTCTGCTGCAATTAGGCCTTTTACTTTGATCTCCAGATTGTTTTGTCTGAGCCCAGCTAGGCTCTAGACTCCTCTGGGTAAGAACTGTGTACAAAACACACTGTTTAGACTCAGTAAATACTAACATCCTATGTGAAATAACTCTTACAGATTTATGATATAAAATATGAACTATTATCTCAATATAGAAAAAAGTGGAATGCAGCAATGTAGGACAAATCCTGTTAGAAAATAAAAATAAAAGTAAAATAAAATAAAACCTCAAAATTAAAATTATGTTTTTGGAAAATAGGAAAAAGAAATTGAAAGATCTTTAGTTTCCATCTTAGTCTCTTGCTCTGCCAAATTTTCTATCCTTCCTGCCAAAGGTTTTGCTAATTCATTCCTAGTTATAACATTTTGAGGAGAAAGAGGTACATTTGTGTTGAATTCCATATCTAACAACGTTAAAAACCTGTAGATGAATTGTTGGCTCTTGCCTCAGAATCTTTTCTTCTTTAACCTGTCCAAAATCTCATCTGCTGTCCTGTTTCCCATTTTTATAAGTCCTTTTTCTGCCTCTGCTGAGAATTGGACACCTTTCTTCCCATTTGATGTATCTTGCAGACTATAATCAGTTACAGATCTTTGGTTATACAATGTGAATCCTGAATTCACACACAGCAGCTAAGATTTCATCTGTTGACATTTGTCAGATGGGATTTCAGGGGCCTAAACAGAAGCAGTTAGTGCCACCTGAGACACTCGAGTACCTGAAACACGTGCATCAGACTGTGACATATGATATAAAACGTTGGGGGAACTTGTACTGTCCTGGACTAGCAGCTGGAAGTTTGGCAAAATTCCCTAGAGCCTCTAAGGTGATACTGTACAACTCTGCTTTACCAATGCATAGATGCTCACAAGGTGAGAACCAAACTTGATTCTTATATGAAAGGCAGCAAGAGGCAAAGTTACATTAAAAAATATATTTGTGAATGTCCTTTTAATAATTTGTACATACGTAACATAACTGTGTGAGATAGATACATATGTCTATGTCAGTCTAAGGAAGTTAAAAATAAGCATCAGTCAGTTCTACTCCCAGCTAAAGCAGAGATTAGCTAAATTTATACTTTTTTTTTTTAAATATGAATTTTTGAAAAATTAAATCATACAATCAATCTTCACCTAGCTATTCAATTTTTCATCAACTCACTTATTAGTCAAGTCTCCCATTTCATTGCAGCCAGGAGTGTTACTTTCTCATATCTCTAACTAAACCAAAGCCCAGAATATTTCTGTACATATTTTATTTTAAACACAGGACTCCCAATGATTTTAGTCATGTAAGTGCATAAAGCTGAGCGTATATAGACGTCTTTCCAGGATTAGAACATTTTACAGGTTATGAACTGACACTGTACTAGCTAAGCAGGAAAAAAATATTTCTGCAGCATAATAATTTGTTTTGTTTTCACACTGGATAGAGTTGGCTATGTCTAAGAAAATATGGATTTGTTTTACCATTGTAATAAACCTTTTTCTGTTCTTTAACCATCGGCTTTGGTCTCTTGTGACCTGGAAATGGCTTAAATTTTGCCCTGGAGTCAGAAATGTATTGTAAAGCAGGTATATCGAAGTTGCAATTTATTTAGAAATACAAGATCATTTCAGCAATTTATAAGGAAGGATCAAATATGTTATATTAATATATTTTTTTTACAACATTATAAGATGAAGACTCCAGTGGAATTTTAAACCTGTTGTGGGAACAGACTGATTCATCAAACATAACTTTAAAAGAGTCCTTTAGCAGCCTTGGCATCCAACCTTGATCTGTTTCAATTACCTTTTAGACATTCCAAAACCAATTGTTATACACAGCATGAGTTAAAAAACAAACACTATTTGAGCTGCTAGTGTCAAAGACAAAAGTGAGTCTTAATGTCAATATGTTTGTTTCACAGTCTTAGCTGTATGACCAAGTGGAAACAGAAATTTAACGGTGCAAAGTGGGGTGACAAATATGACAATATTTCTGGCAAAAGAAAAGTCAAAGTTAGCAGTGCTCAGTCTCCTGCAGGAACACCCTTTTTCTACATCCAAATCAATTTAGACTTGACTCTGCTTAAATACCATGGTGAATTGATGGTAATTTTTCTGAAGTCAGGTGTAAAAATAAAATGGAAAAGAGATAATAGCTTCAACTATATGACACACTTAAATCTCCTCACTTAATTATCTCCAGAGGTCAGATTATGCTTAATTTTCTAGGGTGAGCAATAATGGAAGGGCAGGAGATATGTTTACTTTGTCATGCTTAGCTTCTCATAATACTAACCCTTGTAGCAGTTAACAATCCCAACCTATATGGTGAGGCACAGACATACAGCAGCTTTAGTCAGTAGACTAACCAGGTTGCAAATGAGCACAGGACCAATTATCTAGTTCCTCTTTCTTGACCTAGGGTCAAAATAATTAAAATCATCTAAGGGCATTTAGCAAATTTGTGCAATTTGAATGCCACAGAATGCTACATCTGGTGCTTAGTTATCTCCCTCCTTACTGCTGTGATCAGACCCTACATGCATAGGAATTACTTTCTCGACTTGAGTACAAATTAGGTTTATTTGTTCTGGGTTTTTTGTGTGATGATCATCTAGTTAAATAAATACCATACTTTAAAACCGTACATATTTTCCATCCTTTTCTCTCACTTGAACTACATATCTAACTTGTACCATAAACTTCAGAGTACTAAATGTGTTGAAAGCATTTTGTATCACCTGCAAATTACATGTGTTTTATATCTCAGCAACTGCTGTGCGATTGCAATGATTTCATGTTTTAGTAGAAGTCAGCAGAAGGGTCTGTTGTCTTGTTCTGTTACTGTGGTAACTAATTCTTAGTACTTTAATCATACTAGTGAAATAAATAGTTTTCAAAGAGGAGAAGCATCTTCTACTCTAGAAGTATAAAGTTGCAAAGTGTCAGAGACTTTATTGACAATTTCCAACAAAATATTTTTTTAAAGTATGTAGTCTGGTAATTTTTAAGCCTATAATCTAGCAAAGATTTCTTTCTATACTACAAACATACAGAAACTGCTTCCTTCTTGTGTAACTGACCAATAAACCTCTACAATGGAGGAAGTCTCAGTGGAGATGGGCAAAGGTGATGTGCCCATGAAGCGCAGAGAATAACTCCAGGTGTGACTGACCACAGCTGTTGCAAAGAAGCTGACTTCATCTCAACACAAAGGGGACCGGAGGTTAGCCTTTGCTTTAGATAAACAGCTATGTCAGTTGAGTAGTTCAGCTGGCGGTGTACATGTTTCTCCCCGAGTTCACTAAAAGAGTGCAAATGTCTTCCTGAATTAGCCAGCCCAGCATGGGAGAGGAGGATGAGAATATGTGGCTCAGCCCAACATAGAGTATGCCTAAACAACTAACAAAAGAATTTGGAAGAGAGCAATGGGCATGAGCTGGTACCAACCCCTGTATTTCTTCCCAGTGACTGGAAACACCCAGCATTGTGTCAGTGAACATACAGAGACTGGTAATGGGATGTCTGGGGTGTTAGTGCCTGTATACTAACGCACACAGTATGGGGAATAAACACAAAGAGTGTGCAATTGCAGGGCTACAATGTTGATGGGATCACAGAAACATGGCAGGATGCTTCCCATGACTGGAATGTTGCAATGGAGGGACACAGGATAAGGCGGGAACACAAGATGGGGTAGTTGCCCTTTATATGAGTAAGCAGCTGAAGTGCGTGGAGCTCTATTGGGGAATGGATGAGGAGTGGGTTGCGATTAAAGAGAGGACAGGTAAAGATATCATTACAGGGGGTATCTGCTATAGGCCACCCTGACCAGGAAGAACATGTGGATGAGGCCCTCTGCAGATAGGTGCAGCCTCACATTCTCAGGCCCTGGTCCTCACCAGAGACTTCAATCACCCTGATATCTGCTGGAGGGACGACACAACAGGTCATAATCAATCCATGATGTTCCTGGAGTGGGTTGTTGATGACTTCATAGTCACCAACAATGAGGGGCTCCTTGGGTATGCAAAAATCAAAGGCAGGCTTGGCTGCAGTGACCATGAGATAGTGGATCCTGAGAGCAGGAAAGAGGGTGAAAAGCAAGCTCACAACCCTCGCGTTCAGGAGAGCAGTCTTTGGTCTCTTCCAAGATAAGGCCCTGGAGAGGAGGGGGAGGCAAGAAAGCTGGTTAATATTCAAGGATCACCTTTTCCAAGCTCGGAAGCAGTCCAGCCCAAAAACCACAAAGTCAGCCAAAAAAGCCAGGAGGCTCACCTAGATGAACAAAGAGCTCCTAGCCAAACTCAAACACAAAAAAGAAAACATATACAGCATGGACGCAAGGACGGGTAACCTGGGAGGAATATAGAGTCATTGTCCGAGTGCCCAAGGACAAAGTTAAGAAAGCTAAAGTCCAAATGGAATTGAATCTGGCCAGGGATGTCAAAAACAACAAGAAGAGTTCCTATAAGGACATAGGCGACAAAAGGACGACTAGGGAATACATGGGCCCATTGCTCAACACAACAGGGGATCTGGTTACACAGGACATGGAAGAGGCTGAAGTATTGAATGCCTTCTTTGCCTTAGTCTTTACTAGCAAGACTGGCCTTCAGGAGTCACAATTCCCAGAGACCAAAGGGAAAGGCTGGAGCAAAGAAGATGTACCCGTGGTGGAAGAAGATTGGGTCAGGAAATACTTAAACAAAGTGGACATGCATAAGTTCACGGGCTCTGATGGGATGCTCCCACAAGTGCTGAGGCAGTTGGCAGATGTCATTGCGAGGCCACTCTCAATAATGTTTGACTGATCATGGAGATGGGGAGAAGTGCCAAAGACTGGAGGAAAGCAACTCCTATTTTCAAGAAGGTCAAGAAAAAGGACCCAGAGAATTACAGGTCAATCAACCTCACCTCAGTCCCTGGGAAGGTGATGGAGAGAGTTGTGACTGTTCAGTGTATAAATAACTGAAAAGCAGGTGCAAAGAGGATGGAGCCAGACTCTTTTCAGTGATGCCCAGTGACAGGACAAGAGGCAATGGGTACAATAGAAATCACAGGAGCTTTCTTCTGAACATCAGGAAACACTTTTAAAAGGGTGACTAAGCACTGGCACAGGTTGCCTAGGGAGGCTGTGGAGTCTCCATCCTTGGAGATATTCAAAAGCCATCTGGACATGGTCTTGGGCAACCGGCTCTAGGTGGTCATGCTTGAGCAGGGGCTTGGACCAGATGACCTGCAGATGTCCCTTCCAACCTCAACCATTCTGTCAATCACATTGGTATTGAGATTTAACTGCATATTGCAATTGCTATATTTTGTTATTTATATTATGTTTTCTGTATATTTTGTATCACTCTGCTAAGTCAAAAATTCTGTGTAATATAAAATATCTTAAAATAAGTCAATTTAATATTAAACATTACACTATCCATGCATGGAATATCTAAAATAACCTGGTTAGAGAGTGTTGGACTCTAACGTCTTGTCATAAAGATCCCTAACAGTAATTCTTACAAGCTGAGTTCATTAATTTTAATATAAGTATCTGTGGTACACAAAAATTTAATTCCATATAGAAGAACTAAATTCTCACAAACTCTGTGTGACAAATTTGGTAGTCCTGTATTTTATTTTCCCGAGCTGGTTCCGATACATATCTTAACCATCAGGTTCGTATTCTTTTCTACTGTACTTTGATGCTAAAAGAGTTTCTTTAAGGAAGAAACTCTAGAGTATGCAATAACAATTTTCTCTTTTTATTTTATTTGGTTCCTCAATGCCAGACAGCCTGAATGGCCTATGTGTTTATTTTCTATATAAAACCACAAAAAGCAGTGAAACAACCATGGACTGTAGGTTTACAATAATTAATTTCCACTTCTGAATGGGTAACAATTTCAGAAATCAATCCTCTTTTATCTCCTAAGTCTCTTTGCTAGAAGCCCAGTGTTACCGGCAATTCTTTCCAAAGATGGATTTAACTGTGGGGAAAACTGATGCTGGCATGGATTACTTTTTTTTCTTAAACTCTAATATCCCAGCATTAGCCTTAAAATGTATATGACATATATATTTTAATAAGGAATGGAACCTTTGTCAAAACCTATCCTACCTGATTATCATCCAACAACCGCAAGGAGGATCAGTCACTAGGATTCGCCTAGACTCCTTGGATGTCAAAGACATAAATGTTTTTGATTTTTCCAACTCATTGATTCAGCACATTATCTTTTTTTCCCCAGAGCAGTAACAGCCTATTTTTCATTTCTTTTTCTCATGTAATGATATGGTATTTAATATTTCCAGTTAATTTGTACTGGTGAATACCTAGTTAGGGGAAATCTATTTTTCAAAGGAAGCTATGGGCATATACATTAAAAACTATTTCCTTAAGTCAATGAGGTTTTTAAAATTAATTCCTGTTGATAAAATAAAACTGGATACCACCTAAAGGCAGAAATAAGGGAAATAGAATTTACATGTGTATTGGATTCCAAGACTGATATCCAGGAAGAAAACTAGAGGGACAGCTTAACTCAAAAGCAGAGGAAAGCATCTACAACATTTCTTCTAGCTCTGAGAACTGTAAAACGTACATTTTTATTTGCCTTTAGTTTGTAACAATAGCAAATTCCCAGTGTCTGGTTCATTTTAATTTCATATCCAGTAATGCTGGAGTTTAACACTGTAATTTTAGCAATTGAGTTTTACATTTATGCAAGCATGAAACTAACGCACCTTTGAACCTCTTTCAATGGAAGGAAAAATATATACTGGAGTAAAACACAGAGAACAGTAAACATTTTAACTATTTCCTCCTTATACTCCAGAATCCAATAGTTTAACCACCCTGTGAGTCTGCTGATACTAAGCAGACTGCTAGCACCGGTCCTCCAGATTATCATCAGAGCCTCCAGGGAAAATAATCATTGCACTAATGACAACTTTTAAAGTAAACAGTATTTCTATAAAATCAAAACATCAGCATTTAGGTGGACTAGAATCTCATTTATTTACATCAATAAAATATGCACCTTAGGACATGCTAGGTCACAGCTGAGTAATGTATTGCATTTTCCAGTGTTTTTAGAGGGAATGAATAATGACAGTGGAAAGGCTTGGGTTCATTAAAGAAAAACAAATTCGGAGTACTGCAGGTCTTTATTTAGAAGGAGCTTGTGATATGAGCTGACAGTTGCTTTGTTTAGACAAGTGTCATAGCTTTATTTCACTGACCAAATTTTCTGAAGTCAAACAGGGCAATATTTCTACACACACACTAGGTAAATGATAGCATCAACAGGAAAACAACAGTTTCTAACTATGGTTTGGAGTTAAACTCTAAAGTAAATAATCTTTTTAACAGAATGGCATCATTTGACTTAATCTGAACTTTTGCCAAGGATTAGATGCAAATAGGATAGCTGAAATTTGGTCTGGAAATCTCTGAGTTTCCTCATTAATTATAGATTCATTCTCTAGCCTTCTTTTGTGCCCACAATCCTATTTGTTCTGAAAATCACGTTATTGAGTATTTAGGCATTCAATGACCTGTGCTGTGATACTGAATGGAAGTCCGTCTTCTACTTCCTTTTTCTATAGACAATGTTTATTCCTCCTTATTGGGGTGCAAATCTGACTCCCAATGTACAATTTCTTCTTGTATAAAACAGTGTCTTCCTGAAAAAGATTATAAAGAAAGCATTATGGAAACAGGCAGAGGTTGAGACTGAGATTTTAGGAGTAGGAATAGAAGCAAATGAAATGAAACAACAAGAAGCTATTTCAGTAAAAGATTTAGTCAAGAATTTTTGAGGAAATATTTGTATAGATTAACAGGACAGAACCAAGCCTGTTGTCTTTCCATAGTAAGAAAATTTCCTGCAAAAGTTAGTCATGATTCTTGCTTCTCCAATGCTGGCTGGAAGCTGTTTCAAGATTCAAAGTCCTTCAGTGTCCTGCCAGTCTCCAGAGTGAGTTTCCACAGTCAGTAAATGCATTTCTTCCTATGCCAGCACTGTCTGCTATCTAAACCAGTTATTTTTCTTCCTGGCTGTTTACTCAGAGGATGTATTTGTGGAGAGCGGCCGTTTCCTGTCACAGGCACCACTTGACTTGAAAGGGCTAGCCAAACCACCCTTTCTCATGGCCCATCTATTCTGTGTGTTACAATACACAGCAGAGAACGAAAAATTTGCACCAAAAGGCTTATTTTAGAACAGGGAGTGCTATACCTTTGTTGTGCAGTGCTGTGCTCAAACCAATTGCTGGATTAGGAAGCAGGAATCATCAGCTCTGGCCTGCTGTCATGCTAATACAGGTATCCTGCTCCCAGGATGCCTAAATTATCCAGGAAAGCCCATGATCTTGGTCTGGGCCACATAACATCATAGCTTTACTCTACTTCTGTTCCACCTTGAATAAATGTTTCTAGACAGATGGCTAAATTGTACATGATACTTAGGACTTTTCCATTCTTGATTGTTAAAACTCCCCTATCATTACTGGAAGTACTTTATCTGCAAATTTTGAATCTGCACATCTGGTTCACAAATTTTCTGTGATTAACAGTCAATGTAGCCATTTTTTTCTTTCCATCTTATCTGATCAAAATGCAGTTTCCAGCAGACATAATTGCTAGCAGTCATTTATTTCTATGTTTTTGCCTTTTGACTGTTACTTGTCAAGCGTTTTGTCTATGATACAGTCTTCAGGTCACTTAATTCTTGCTTTATTTTGAAAATTGAAAATAGATCACAAATACACCACAATATTCATGCTACATTCCCCTGTTCAACACAGTGTATTCATAAACTCTTATTGAACATGACTGTATTTACAGTATAGCAAAAAAAAAAATTACAGCAATACTTATTCTTCATAATTTCCTGCTGCTGACTGTTTAGTTTAACATGTTAATTCTTTTTTCATCTCTTTTAATGTTTATTACCTTAGTTTACAAATCATTAAATTATGTTTGCCAGGCAGTAAGGTCCCAGTAATCTCTTTTTGTATAAAAAAACTGCTTATTTCAAGAAAGTCGTACTGTTTCTTCCTCTGGATATACAGATCTTAGTCAAATCTGGTAGCTTTTCCTCCACAAGACTGGAAAAATAAATAAGTAAAATAAAAAATAAAGGATCTAACAGTAAGGATGGCCACATTCTTGTCATATTCTTAGTTTCCTCCTGTTCTTTCTTGTACTGCTTTCAAATTTAGCAGCCAGAGATAGCATTTCAAAGATAGCATTTCAAAGATAGCAGCCAAAATCATATTTTCTTCTGCTAGTTCAAAAATATTCTTTCTCTCTCTGGAGGGCATTTTACCCCTGTCCACAGCAACACAGCATCAGCATTACATTGCTTATGCTCCCCTTAAAGCATTGGCTGCCAGCCATTTTTGTCTTTCTTGTCTATTCAGCTTTTGTGTTCTCCTTGCATCCTCAAACTGGCCACCACTATCTATTTTTCTGCTTCTACAGCTTGTTTTCCAGCTTTTTGAGTGTTCTCTCTTAAAGTCCATGTGAGTACACACTTTCCTCAAACCTTTGTACATGAACATCCTAAATAACATACATATGTACTTGCATCTGTAACAAGTGAAGAGAATGGCACATAACTAAACTTTAATTAAAAAGAAATTGAGACATCGAAGTGTTTATATGTCTTGCTTAATGCTAGAAGTGAACCATTGGAATGGTAAATTCTTGGAACAGGCTTAAAGAGAAATTGTCCATGTTTGCTTTTATTTTCATCTGATTCAAGAGAGATCGAAAAACTACAGTGTCTCATAAGGTAGACCAAATATTCCTCTGAGATATCCTCCCAAAAGTTATCATAAGATAAAGAAAACAAATGTACTTTCCTGTTTCTTTCAGAAGGGACCACCTGAACTTACCACCTGTCAGGTCATTCTGGTCAGTAAATGAGATGCTCTTTTTAAAAAATTCCTTTGCTAAAATCTGAAACAAAAAAATGGTGCAATGTACAACAGTTGTCAGTTCAGTGATTCTATATCCTTCCTCCTGTCCCTATGGGTTTAAGATCCCAGTTAGACTACATTTCGTGCTCCACCACTTTCATCTGAGTCAATCCTCCTCTGAAAAGGTAAGGTAGTGTATCATGAAAGAATAAGAACATGAAGTAAGAGTACTTCTGGCATCATGAAAGACTGAGGTAAATATCCCAGATTGTAGCATCTCAGGTTTTGAGACAAAGTTTGCAGTTTTTATCTCTGAAATGAGGAAAACCCAAAATACATCTTCTCCTTTTTCTTGTTGTTAAATTAACAAACAAAAAATTATCTTTTTTTTTATTATTTTTTTTTATGAATCCTACTCTTAGTCCTGCACAGCCAGTCTGTGTTTATACAGGACCTTATTTCCTTCCTATACGGTGTCTGTCTGAGACCCTTGCCAAGATCCTGTCTACAGAGATTCCTCTGCATTCTTTCTCTAAATCAAGAAAGTCTTAACCTGACAGAAAAAGCATAAAGTACAGCTCTTGAGTTTGATCTGAGCCTTAAAAATCAAATTTGGCTTTACCAACCCAGAAGCAGCTGTGCAAGGAACTGGCTTAAACAAGCCTACTGCTGTAACTGCTATAATCCTACATCACATCCTCCATCTGCAGTATAAATCCGCTTTCCCTACACACTGAATTCTAAAATCCTTCTCCCTACAATTATATCAGCAAGGAAATATGTCCAAGTCCCTTTATTGCCTTTTACCTTTAAATACTTTCCCCAATAGGCAATATAAGAATATTGATGAATGTTTAAGAACATTACAATTTTCATAAAACTAAAAATGTCTTTTCCTAGCAAATGTTGCTTGAGAACACTGTATTTGCTATGAAAACCCTTGGGGTGTGCAATTATTTACAAATTATTTACAAATAATTAAGATATTAAATAATTATTATCTTTATTCTTCCATGAAAATTCAAAATTAAACAAAAATTAAATGGTAAAATTCAGGGTGGGTTATTTAAGTTTTCTCAATTACTTTTTGAAGATAAGCACAATTTAAAAAAATTTCCTCCCTCTCTGAATCTGTAATAATATATGATTTTCATTCTTTATTGAATTGGACCAAAAAATCTTACAAATATTTCTACTTTCTCTTTTTTCATATTTTGGAATATCCTGAACAACTAATCAAAGCATTTAATATAAAAAGTCACAACATTTCAGAATTATAGTATAGGTGCAGTCAGAGGAGACCTCTAGAAATCATCTAGTCAGGCTACATATGTGTAAATATCAAGCGCTAATAGTTGGAATAGCATTGGAATGCCCTAGTGAGATACAGAAGCCAAGACGTCAGTTTGAGGTGGCTAGGCAGGGCTCGGAGCAGACAAGTGAGCAGTCCAAGCAGTGTGATTAGAAGAAAGGGGAGCACTCGGACCATATTGACACCAAGCCTCTATGGGCTGTGGACAAGATAACATTGTGTCAAAGCAGACTGCTGTCACTGGCTCTTTGGTTTCCCAGCAAGGCAGTTCAGAGTGGGCTGCACTGATATTGCTCAGGAACAACGTTGTTCAGCACTAACTGGCCATATCCACACAAGAGAGCACTTGGCTGCAGTCTTTTCTTGGACCTGGTAGTGGTCCTGTGGCATTAGGACATAGGTATTTTTTTTGTTGTGAGGTTTGTTTGTTTATTTATTTATTGAAATCTAATTCCCTCCTCTTTTTTTTTTTTCTTTTTTTCCTTTTTTTTTTTCCTCTTCAATGTTTGGCAGAACTACACTTGGGCAAAATAGCAATTTCACAGCATTAGTATAATGTTTAGGGTATTTTTTACCTGCTGTAGGTTATGATGTGATGGTCTATGAGGGTGCTCAATTAGCTTGTTCCAGTAGAAAACCTGATATATATTTAACACTAATTTTTGAAGATGGAGAAGCACATCAGTGTCCTTTTGAGGAGGAAAACACTACTTGTGTTTTCCTCCTCAAATAAGCATATAAAGCATATAAATGTAATTTCTGATCACATTCTACTAATACATTAAATAATGTGATTTTCCTCTCTTTCAAAGGAGTAATTATCTACAACAGTCAGTGTTTTGAGATATGAGTCATTTAAGCATATATAGCTACTGTTCTGTATTGCTGGAGCTCAGTGAATATTTTTGAAGCATAAGGAATACTTCTTAATATTCTCTGTTTCTGTAAATGCTAAATGCACAGTCTTATACTAGTGTTCATACTGGAAGACAGTCTTAAGCTCAATAAAATTTACTCTTCATAGCATGGCTTTCAATGTGTTAGGCAGAAAGAAATAAGGTGCAAAGTAGCCTCTTGCTCTGGGTTCAGTAGATTGCAATGAAGTGTAAAGCTCTATTTGATTATGAGCAACTCATGAGCTAAGCTATTTAAGGTGGACTGATTTAGATCAACAAATGCTAGGGGGCTTATAACTGTGCGAAAAACCCACAGACCTGTGGACATTGTACTGATTGAGCTAATCTTTCCTTCTGGCCAGAAAAAACTCTACAGTCATGTTTGTACAACATTAGGACTGGTCTTAGGGTCTTCCCATAGGATAAATCACAAGTGTGCAAGCATAGTTGTAGATGTGCTGTGAATGCATTAAATAAAAGTGCTAGATGCTGTAGGTCTCTACATGTCCTGTAAGAAAGAAAATGCAAAGCATGCCAAGGAAATGCCAAGGGAATGTAAGGGGAGCAGGAAATTCTCAAGTGCCTTGTAGTGGTTCATGAAATCTTTTTTTTTGCATTAGAGAGAGAGATAGAACATGAGACATTTGTGTTGTTTTAGGAAAGTTTTAAAAAATATTACTTATAAGTGACCATTTTTATTCACATCATGATGAAAATTCACCTGCAATTTTTACTGGTATTGTTCATATTAAAGACCTCCTAGTCTATAAATTTTCTTGCTGATATAAGTTAGGATTTGGTTGCTCCAAGCCCTGCCCAGCCACCTCAAACCTAGGTCTTGGCTTCCATACCTCACTAGGGCGTTCCAGCACTATTCCAACTATTTGACACAGTTTGATATTTACGTATATGACAAGGAACCCCATTTTCCAAGAAAAGGCCTGGAAAACTCATAATCGTATTCATATAGGTCTTGTCCACTCGGTTTTGGCTTCCCACCATACCCCTCTTGACAGCATAACTGAGCAAACGAAACCATGACTGCTTATTAAATATTGTTAATATTTAATATTAAATATTAAATCACTAGGACATGAAGAATTTAAAGTAACCTAATCAATGGAGTCAAAACAGAAAGGAACTCATCTTTTTAATATCTTTCTTCAACTGCTAAAAGCAGAAAAATCTCTATTGTGAAACACAGCTGCTGTCTGTTTACTAATTCAGATGCCTATTTTTGGGCCAAATGTGCACTGGAATGCATGCAAAACCAATTATTGGCCTTTTTCCCAAAGTCACCTGAAATTAAACTTGGATGGAGTTAATTACATGCTTATTTATCAGCTATCTAAAAGGTAAATATGGTTTCCAGTGCCTCACTGCCCAGGTCACCTGGGAGTGAAAAAGTTTCATGCTGCTGAAACTCCTTATCCAGTCTTGACTGACATGACAGTATCCTGGTCTAAAACGAAAACTAAAATTAAAAACCCCAAGTTTTTTTCTTTCTGTCTACAGCAAGCAGATATTTTTCCATATACGTAAATGAGATTAAAAGATTGGAAAAGGGTAACTGGAGCACCACATTTAGCCTAATGCAATTGCAAGTAAAAAAGGGATAGAGGTTTAATCCGCAAGGGTCAACTGAATATTGAATTCATAAGCCACCATATACCATAGCCAAAGAAAACTTCCCATCTCTTTGTTGATCTACCATTTGAGTCTCAGTCTTTTTGTATATACGTCTTTAATTACATGGACAGCCCTCGCCTAATTCTAGTTTTCTGTTCTAATTCTAAAACCTACATTAGACATCTCTCCAAAGTAACTCACAAACAATAGTCAGAAGTTCAGATTTAAACATAAATGTCTCAGTCCTATGATTAATATCCCTAAAATAATGGTATGCACCAAGATTTTGAGCCTTAGGAGTCTCTAAAACTGTAGAAAGAGTGAAAAAAGAGATCAACACCAAGATTAATCAATTCATCTTCCATTCTGGCCAGTGTGTAGATAGGAGGCATGAGAGTGAGGTGAATATGGCCAGAAAACAGAATCTATGTGTTTTATCTCCCACTCCTTTTTTGAGGGATATATGAGGTCTTCAATCAGAGAAGCTGGGGGAGATTAGTTTCAGAAAACTGCTGTTCCACAGTAGAATCATAGAATCATAGAATGGTTTGGGTTGGAAGGGACCTTAAAGATCATCTAGTTCCAACCCCCCTGCCAAAGGCAGGGACACCTTTCCTCTAGACCAGGTTGCTCAAAGCCTCATCCAACCTGGCCTTAAACACTGCCAGGGAGGGGGCAGTACATGTTCTAAAATGTGTCTCATATTATCAATTTATTTACCATATTGTCATTGATGTTCAAAACACCAGATTCCTCTGCAGCCACGTAATTCAGCAGAATCAGTCAAAACCTGGAACGACTGTAGTTATTTAACAATAAGAATCAGTGTCTCTTGTGAAATAACTAAACAATCCAAAATTGAGTAACTGATTGTCTCCAAAATGTGAAGATCTGACTGAACAAAAAGATGCTGTTCTGATAACATTTATCTGATCCTGTTTAACTTACCTCAGCAGTTCAGCGCTGATCTGTTTAGTTATTGAACTCACACATCAAATCATATAAATGTTTACCTTTTCAGATTTCTAAGGCAAGATTAACATTTCTACAGTAATAGTTTTTGTTGAGCTAATCAGAACTTCAAACTATCCACAGCCAATTTAATAGTGAGAACTAAAACTTCACATCAAATGTAAACATTAATCAATTTTATGGTAATAAAGTCTTACCAGTAAATTGGCATTTAAGGTTTTTATTTAGTTTACTATGTCTGTGATTATATTATGTATATTAAGACTATGGAGATATCAAATAAAACTCTGAATTTCTTATCACGTGAGTAAGAGTCCCTGCATTAGTATAGCATATCAGCATAAAAAGACAGCTAGAAAACATCTCATTCTGATGTGTAGAGATCTTGAAACGCAGTTTTCCCTGTAATGCAATTATAGAAAATCACACATACTCAGAAGAAAACAAATACTAGGATCTAGACCACAAAAGGCACTTAAGTACCTAACTTCAAGCAAATTAAGCAGGTATTAGGTATTTACATACCTTTGTGGATCTAGGACTAAACTGCTTTCAATCTTATTCTGCCTATTAAATGAACAATGACAGCTCATTCTACATCCTGTACCATAGACTTAGCTATTTTCACAGGAAATGTTTTTGCTTGAAAGTACATACAGAACTTTATCCATGGGATCAGTTTTGAAGAAGGCGTAAAAAGAGCAAGATCAGAATGTATCCATTTAACCACCTGATCTGACTGGCGGATGGGTGAGAAAGGAGGGGGACAGCTGCTGTTGCCACCACTCTGTTTGTCACCCACAGCACCCACAGGGAATCTGGCACGGGTGGCTGCAGCAGCCATGCTTTGGCCCACTCTGGTTTGATACCTCACCTTCCTACTCAGCAACCTGTCAGGCGCTGCAGGATGGCTGCTGAGGGAAAAAATAGAAAGAGGCAGCTGGTCTGCAGGGTGCTTGAAAAGATACAGCTGCTTCCACGGGAGCTGAGGCTTTCCTGGGGAAGGGGGATATGCTGCTGCTTGTACAGATACAGCCTGTGACTGCTGCAAATGCAGGAGCATCTGTTCGCATTGAAAGGGTTGTTCTTCCCTGGGCAAGGGACTCAAAACCCCAGTCCAGATACTACATCCCAGCTGAAACATTACAGACTGTCACAGGAAGGAGAAATGGAAATAGTGTTTCCACTCAGGCACATATCCGTGGTGAATTGAACAACGAATGAAATTCAAGATACAAAAAGCTATTGAAGAGAGGAGGGTAACAACCCAAATTTCCATCAGCACAAAACCACAAACTTAAAAGTCCTGAGCTCAGAGCCTGACTGCTAGTTTCAGATTTTTTGTACAGTGGTCAACTGGAAACAAGACAGTACTGTGTTCCTGCACCTCCATTTAGAGCTGCCAGTTTCAGATGGGTTTTATGTCTGTGATCCCACCTGCCCACCTACATTGGTAACTGGGTGCATTTTTCACTAAAATCACCTGTCTTGACAAATAAAATAAAAAAAAATAAATTTGAGTTGAGCAGTTTGAGATTATAAAGACATCAACTATAGCATATGCCTTTTGTTCCGTGCTGACCCACTGGATTATCTGACAATTCCATTTTTTTCACACTTTTAAAGTACAAGGAAAAAAATCTATCCTTACTTTCAATAAACGGGGCTAATGGTGACAAATTAACTGACATGGCAAGTACAATACTACTTTTTCAGAGAACTGTTCTGTTTTATGCCTCCTTCTAGCACAAAGCTATTATATTCCAGTCTACAACTCCATTGAAGGCTATTATGAAAAAACACCCTCATGAAACTCATCATACTGTAACAACTTCAGTGCCCTAGATATACTATTGCTAAGGATTCTGTTGTATTGCTCGCTGCATGAACTTTGAAAACATGGGTGAGAGTTATCAGCATTTCTTACTACTAACCTTGAGGGTGTCCCTTGAATCGAAAAAAAAATCAGGCAGCTACATTTAACTCTACTTCTGCACTTGTAACTTATGAGTGTTCTTCCATTCATTGAAAGAAAGAAAGAAAGGAGAGAAAGAGAGAGAGAGAAAGAAAGAAAAAGGAAGGAAGGAAGGAAGGAAGGAGGGAAGGAAGGAAGGAAAAGAAAAAGAAAAAGCTTTCTGAACTCAATTTCGCAACTGTGGAAACATGCTGGCTCTGTAATTCACAATTACTGTTTATTTACAGTGATCTAATGAATGCAAGCAAATATCTGCATTGTCTTTTTCAGGATTCTTCTCTCAGACAGACTTGTTTCTGCAGTATGTTGATGTTTTAGCCTCAGGCCGTATGCAGTATGTCATTGACAATCAAGTTTTACTGATTCCTTGTGGCAGGTAAGGTAGTATGGCACACTAAAGGAGAAAAAGATGTCTGGTAGGAAAAAAATCTAATGTTACGGTTGAAAAATAGAAAATCATGTTGGATGCAGGAAACAGGTCACAGTATAACTGTGGCAGTTTTAATGGATTACATAACCGTTTAGCACCCGCAATAAAACTGAGCAAATCAGGTTTTTAGCACTAATACTATTGAAAAAAAACTGAGAATACACACAATGGCCTCCTGCTAATAAGTGTAGCAAAGTTGTGCTTGTTTTGAAGTTCTTTTGTATTAATTATTTTAACATTATGAAACTGAGCCCAGGGAATGATTATTCAGGCATTTTTATCACTGACAGCTAGATGTTAATGTGGATTATTTTTATATTGCCCAACTGTATTTCAACAAATTAAGCTACAACTGTGTCTGCATTTTGAACATTTTTAAAAAATAAATTGTCTTTTTTCATTAATTATTTTTTTGATGTTACCTAACCACTGGTATTACCATGTTCTTAAGGAAGCTCCAGCATAAGTAAGACAATGAACATGCAAAATCTTTGATCAAGATAACCACTTTCAATGTATGTACCAGACTTACAAAACCAATTAACTTACACATGGGTATCCATCTGTAAAGGTATGCATTACTTTACACTCAACTGTTTCATATCCTACAATGACAAAAAAATACCTGGAGGCAAATCTTACAGATTTGATCCTTCAAATATTTATGTGCTTATCTAAGGAGAATGGAGTTAAAAATCATTGTAAGGTATATTGCTTTGACCATCACAGTGCTTACTCTAGAGAAGTGGGATTTAGTTCTTCATATATCTTATATGATTTTTTTGGAACTATCATTCTCACTAAACTAAATTCTTCTCACACTGGAGGAGGGACTACAGCTCACTTCAAAGTACCTAGCTCTGGTATTTTCTATACAGCAACAGAAGCACAGACTTCATTGCAGATCAGATGTCAATGAATTTACCCGGGTGCTCTGGAAAATTTTGTAGCCCTTGATCTTTGAGTTTAAAAATATAACCTTACTGTTTGCTTTGTTAAGGTCGTTCAACTTCCATGTTGGTTTTTTTTTCTTTCTTCATTTCTTGAAAAGGTTCATAAAATAGCAGAGTCATCATATTTTTCTGCTGGCAGATTGTGACATATTGAGTGTAATCCAGAACTATACCAACTGGAACACTCTTTTGTCAAGAAATGTTAGAGGTGATTGCCATGTTACTGGGGGGAGAAAAATAAAAGAACTCTCTTGTTTCAGCTTGCAGATTGCCACCAAACACTGCTGTATGACTTCCTTCTGACTGACCAGCAGATTATAAACCTATGTAAAGCCAAGAACATGGATTAGAAAAATAATCCCTTACTGTAAAAGTTAAGAAGACCAAAATTAGAGTGAAAGACAAATGAACTACTGAAATGACTCTGTTTTATTTGTAGAGGCAAATCCAACTGTGCAGAGCCAAACCTCTTCTCACACAGTCACCTCATTTGTTTGTCTTCTGGAGGGTGAGGAGAAAAGAAGAACCGGAACATTTGTTTATTTACAGCTACCTTAGATATGCCTGGGTCAGACCCTGGTCCCTCACTGACCAGAAGCTCTAGTGTACAAAGCACCCTAAATTTCTCTGCTATCTGAATCCTCTTGGGAGGTCCTTTCCAACCAAAATAATTCTATGATTCTATGAGTGAAAAGAAAGAGATCTGAAGGTCTATGGAGATATCTTTACATCACTATTTAAACTTGACATTCAGGCTTGAAGCTGGTGTGTATTAGTCGAGGTGAGGACCATTTCCCAGTCCATATTGTGGGATCTAGAAGCACTTTCCAATATCTGGATCCACAGGCATGTCATATCCCTATTCTGACTCCATACTGGGATGAGACTTGGGCCCACCCATTAGTTTCCATGAATATATCACCTGACTTCATAGGTTGCAAAGAGATCAAGCATTCCAGTGGCTTCCCAGATCCTTGTGACTAGACACCTCTCCACAACTCAACTAGACTTGCTCTGACCCACCTGGGAACCCACCGTGGGCAATGCAACTTCTGCATTTCTGGATCCTCCACTAGAGCATTTAAAAGAATATGCCTTATTTCTCTTTCTGGTATAGTTTTTAGTAAGGACAACAGAAGGATAAAGGAGGGCAAAAGAGAAAGCAGTTCCATGCTGAAGGTTTGCAGCAAGTAGTGTGAAAGTCCTAACAGAAAGTTTAAGAGCTGGAAGTCCTAGCTGTACCTTAACTCTGGTTCAATGTAACCTCTTTGTGCAGACTGACCAGGCATGGCAAGTTGAGCTGAGGGATGAAGGTTGAGAGATATCTAAGATCAGCTTTCTCAGAGAAACACATATCTGTATTCTCCTGTGGAATTCCTCCACACATCTGTGTCTGTGTCCAAGCGTTGTTGAAGTGTGGTTATTTTAACAATCCAGTCAAGAAAAAAACAGTCGTCTTCTTTTAAGACAAAGTTAAAATTTATGATTCTCTTAATCGTGTTATTGCACCTAGGACTGGACAGTACCACATCCAATGAATTCTTATAAATAGGGGAATAAATAAGAGGAGCTAGAGACGTGTGCATACCTGCAAGGCTATGACCTTATTGGTATCATTGAGAAGTGGTGGAAGGGCTCCTATGACTGGAGGGTTGGAATAGAAATAGATAGGCTTTTTAGGAAAGATAGGCAGGGGAGATGAGAAGGGGGTGTCACCCTCTATTTCAATGACGAGCTGGAGTTCATGAAGCTCTGCTTGGGGATGGAAGAGGAGCTGATGGAGAGCTTATGGGTCAGGATTAAAGGGAAGGCAGGGATGGAAGACATGGTAGGCTTCTGCTACAGGCCACCTGACCAAGAAGACTGAGTGGATGAGGCACTCTACAGACAGATAGGTGTAGCCTCACGTTCACAGGCCCTTGTCCTCATGGGAGACTTCAACCACCCCGACATCTGTTGGAAGGACAACACAGCAAAGCATAAGCAAACCAGGAGGTTCCTGGAATGTCTGGATGACAACTTCCTCCTCCAAGTGATAGAGGAGCTGATGAGGAGAGGTGTCATGCTGGACTTCGTTCTCACTAACAAGGAGGGGCTGGTGGGGGATGTGAAGCTCAAGGCCTGCCTTGGCTGTAGTGACCATGAAATGGTGCAGTTCAAGATGCTTAGGGCACTGAGGAGGGCACACAGCAAGCTCATTATCCTGGACTTCAGGAGAGCAGACTTTGGCCTCTTCAGGGACCTGCTTGGTAGAGTACTTTGGGATAAAGCCCTAGAGGGAAGAGTGGCCCAAGAAAGCTGGTTAATATTCAAGGACCACCTCCTTCAGGCTTAGGAGCAATGCATCCCAAAAAAGAGAAAGTCAGTCAAAAATGCCAGGAGGCCTCATGGATGAACAAGGAACTCCTAGACAAACTCAGACACAACAAGGAAGACTACAGAGGGTGGAAGCAAGGACAGGCAGCCTGGGAGGAATACAGAGAAATTGTCTGAGCAGCCAGGGACCAAGTTAGGAAAGCTAAAGCCCTGATAGAATTAAATCTGGCCGGGAATGTCAAGGGCAACAAGGAAAACTTGTATAGGTATGTCAGTGATAAAAGGAAGACTAGCGAAAATGTGGGCCCTCTGCAGAAGGAAACAGGAGACCTGGTTACCCGGGATATGGAGAAGGCTGAGGTACTCAATGACTTCTGTGCCTCAGTCTTCACCGGCAAGTGCTCAAGCCACACCACCCAAGTCACAGAAGGCAAAGGCAGGGACTGGGAGAATGAAAAACCACCTACTGTAGGAGAAGATCAGGTCTGAGACCATCTAAGGAATCTGAAGGTGTGCAAGTCCATGGGACCTGAGAAGGTGCATCCACAAGTCCTAAAGGAACTGGCAGATGAAGCTGCTAAGCCACTATCCATTATTTTTGAGAAGTCGTGGCAGTCTGGCAAAGTTCCCACTGACTGGAAAAGGGGAAACATGACCTCAGTTTTCAAGAAGGGAAAAAAGGAAGACCCAGGGAACGACAGGCCAATCAGTCTCAACTCTGTGCCCGGCAAGATCATGGAACAGATTCTCCTGGAAACTATACTGAGGCACATGGAAATCAAGGAAGTGATTGGTGACAGCTAACATGTCTTCACTAAGGGCAAATCATGCCTGACAAATGTGGTGGCCTTCTAAAATTGGGTACAGCATCGGTGGATAAGGGAAGAGTAACTGACGTCATCTACCTGGATTTGTGCAAAGCATTTGACACTGTCCCACATGACATCCTTGTCTTTAAATTGGAGAGATATGGACTTGACAGATGGACCACTTGGTGGATAAGGAATTGGCTGGATGGTCGCACTCAAAGGGTTGCGGTCAATAGCTCAATATCCAAGTGGAGACCAGTGATGAGTGGCATTCTTCAGGGGTCTGTATTGGGACCAGCACTGTTTAACATCTTTGTTGGCAACATGGACAGTGGTATTGAGTGCGCCCTCAGCAAGTTTGCCGATGACACCAAGCTGTGTGGTGCAGTTGACACGTTGGAGGGAAGGGATGCCATCCAGAGGGACCTTGTCAGGCTTGAGAGCTGGGCCTGTGCGAACTGCATGAAGTTCAACAAGGCCAAGTGCAAGGTCCTGCATGTGGGTCAGGGCAATCCCAAGCACAAATACAGGCTGGGCAGAGAAAGGGTTGAGAGCAGCCCTGAGGAGAAGGACTTGGGTGTAATGGTTGACGAGAAGCTCAACATGAGCCATCAATGTGCGCTTGCAGCCCAGAAAGCCAACTGAAAGCCAGCTGAATCCTGGGCTGTACCAAATGCAGCATAGCCATCAGGTTGAGGGAGGTGATTCTATCCCTGTACTCTGCTCTTGTGAGACCCCACATGCAGTACTGTGTTCAGCTCTGGGGCCCCCAACATAAGAAGGACATGGACATGTTGGAGCGAGTCCAGAGGATGGCCACAAGGATGATCAGAGGGCTGGAGCACCCCTCCTATGAAGACAGGCTGAGAAAGTTGTTGTTGTTCAGCCTGGAGAAGAGAAGGCTCTGCTCTTCTAGCAACCTTCCAGTACATGAAGGGGGTCTACAGGAAAGCTAGAGAGGGACTTTTTACAAGGGTATGTAGTGATAGGTTGAGGGGTAATGGTTTCAAACTGAAAGAGGGTAGTTTTAGATTAGATGTTAAGAAGAAATTCTTGACTGTGAGGGTGGTGAGACAATGGAACAGGTTGCCCAGAGAAGTTGTGGATCCACCCTCCCTGGCAGTGTTTAAGGCCAGGTTGGATGGGCCTTTGAGCAACCTGGTCTAGTGGAAATGTGTCCCTGCCCGTGTCAGGGTGGTTGGAACTAGATGATCTTCAAGGTCCCTTCCAACCCAAACCATTCTGTCATTCTGTGATTCTATGAAATAAAAGAAATGAACAGAATGAGATGAAAAGAACAAGTTTTATCTGTTTATAAAGTTATGGGTTTGTTTTTTTTTAATTCTAAGCAATATCTGTATTCGATGCATTACTGCATTGAGTTTGAAAACTTGATCAGTAAACTTTTGCACCAAAATTGCACTTCTATCATAGCAGTTTATAGACTTTAGTTGGGAAAATTTAACACAAATGAGTACTGCAATGGTCCAATGCATATGCTTGAACACAGGTTCATACCTTAAACATACATAACTACCTTTTCTGTCTCTAAAGTGTTCTCTACACATTTCTGATTTCTAATGAATACTCTGTTAACTAAGTTATCATCACAGAACTATGAACAAAAATATTTAGATGTAAGTACTAAAATGGTTTCAATGCTTAATGAGAGATACAATATGAAATACAATACTCTCTAACTCTGAAGCAAGACCTTCTGAATTAATGATTTTTGGTGTCACGCGTAACTGTAAATTCTGAACCTAGTCATGAGGTACTACCTTCTATAAGGGTACAAATCTGTGAGGAAATTTACTCATAAGAAGTGCCAGAGGGGAAGTGACAGAAAATTCATGTTTCCAAAACATTAATCTAAATTATTACCCAAAATGCAGAGAGGGGGAACATTCATGTGCATCTATGATTGGTAAATAAGACAGGCTATGCTACAGTAGAAATGCCATTTCATGAGCTTTCAAAATATTTCCTGTACTTCTTTCTCTGTAAGTCATATTTTGGTTTCGTTTGGTTTTGATGCTGGTTGTTAAGACAAAAAGTGTAATTCCGAAGGAAAGCTTTTCAAAATTTGAAATGTGTTTGTATTTGCTAGAATTATGATTTTTTCCTCGCTCTCTTTCCCTTTGTAACGTTATTCTGCCACAAGAGGTCTGCACAAAACTTCATTTAAATTAAAATTATTCTTATTCTCATTTCATCTGTAAATCTCAGTGTGGCCCTAAAATGGCTTGGAGGCTGACTATGCTATATATCATTTTCTACTGTTTGACATTCTCCATAGAATTTCTGTGTGTAGATGGTCATAACGGAAACAACAGCCTTATTTCTATATTTTTTCCTCTGGAAGCCATTGAATTATTCCAAAGATTAACTTAACCCATTATATTTATGATAGCAAGTTGTATTTGGAGATTATACGATGGATTCGTCAGTGAGCTGTATCTGCTTTGCATCTCTCTGGTACCGCAAAGCAGCTGTAAGTTCTCTGCACTGCTTGGCTTTGCAGCTGCTTTCTGCTGCCAGCATGACACAAAGCAGCAAAAGCATCCTGGTGAATCTGGTCTGTACCTGATATCCCTTAGATTAGATATATATCTTTACACACCACTGCTCAGGACTTTGGGAATTTAGCTTACAGACCAGAAAATATAATGAGAAGAACAGGACAGACAGACTGACAAGTTGACTGGCTAGCTTTTGTTAAGGAGTTAGATACAGATGCAGTTCAAAGCCTTTAGACCAGGCATTCCTCACATACTTCTCAAATATTTATATACTGTATATACAGCACATTACAGAGTTATCATGATTTCTCACTGCCCATGCTGAGTCCATACCTTCCAGAGGTTTTGATTAGACCTTGACTAAATTACAGCACACACTATTTCCTTCCATGAGAAATACTGTTTTTTCTTTTACAACCGTAACTTCTTTTGCTGTTTGGATTGGTTTACATCTTAGTTTTCTTTTTTTTCATCTGCTAAAGGTGATAGCTTTCTCTGAGTAAGCCTAATCTGAGTACTCAGATTTTCATCTATGTTGCCATGCTCTCATTGAATCCAGAAGTATCAGCTTGCCCTAAGCACTTCAGAGCTCAGGAAAGGAAGGTGACCTGCTTCAGGCATTCACAGAATTATTCAAAAACCTCCAATCCACCTTGATTACTTCCAGCTGTACCTCGAGTCCTGCTTGAAGCATTTCTGGGCTGTGTCAGGAAAAGGAGACTATCTTTGTATGTCTCCAGACAGAGTTAGTTAGCTGTACTATACTCTCTAAATCAGAAGAGCAAATGGTTTCCATGGTATGTGGGTCAAACAACTCAGTATAAAAGTCTGTCCTTTTTTTTTTCTCAGAATTAATTAAAAGTCCCTTTAGTGGAACAAGACAAAATAAGAGATAGCGCCTATTGTAGTTCTTTAACTGTTTTTTTCTTTTTCCAACACAAAACTGTCTTTTAAAAATGTCAACATGCTGAGTCTTATTCTGTCCTGCTAAATATACCCATGAAATATTCCAGACATAACTACTGTAGTTATACAAATAAAACTATTTTGTGAAACCAGATAATACATGTATATCATTACTTTTTTTTGCATGTACTTAGAACTGCAGAACTAATTATTACAGCAAAGAAAATGGAAGAAAACACTTAACTTTTTCTATCCCTACAATGTCAAAAGAGGTGGTTTTTATTTTTTTTTTTTTTTTTTAAGGAGTAGAGGATTACTCTGTGCTTTTAAAATAGAAAGATCTATTCCCATGGTAGCTATGAGTGTCTGGGCAACAACTGTGTTTAGCATAATAGAGTTACAAGATTGTCTTTGCTCGTTGTGTATTGATTATTATGCAAAACATTCCCTACAGGGAAGCTGGGGACAATGGTATGTATTCTTTAGGGCCACTACGTATCTTTGCCATGTAAAGATTAAAGTTAACTGGTGATATAAAACCAGTGGCACTATGACTGCAAAAGCATATTTTCTAACTCAGTGTAGTTATCTCTATATGGAATCAACAAAATTATGCATATAGATAGGTGTAGACATGCACAGAAACCTCTGAAACACATTGCTTTTCAAGTAAAAATAAACCTCATTTTGTTTTGAGGATGTATTCTCAAGTTCTGACTATCTTGGGATTAGTCCTTCCAGTTTCACAAAAAGCCACTTACAGATTCCTTATTCATTTGAAAGTTTAGGCTGGGTCAATTTGTTCCTATACTATAATGGCTGAAAATGGAGATGTCTTAGGGTATAGTTTTTCCATGAGGAAATAAAAGTTTATTTTTAACATACTCAAAAATTTGATTTTACTTTATTCTGTCAACTTTGTAACATTTCATAAAATTCACTAAGTTATTTTCTTTTCATGTTAGGAGCTTTATTTTGTTGGGGATTTTTTTGGGGGGGAAGAGGAGGAATTGAGTTGGTGGGATGTCTGGCCAATAGACTGAGAAAATTCTCCGTAAATGGAGAAATCAGGATTTTAGCTCAGTTCCATAAGATCTCTGGGTAAGAGTATTGCTGTCAGCAGTATTTCTCATGTACACGATGTCTTTGTGTTTCCAAAGTCAGCATCAGTAATGATTCTGCTGCATGGGAAAAGAAAACACATCTATTACATTGATGGAATTTTGGCCCTTCCAAATCACATTGAAAATGCCTACACCTGAGCCAGTCATCCAAGGCTTCCTCTACAGTCAAGGAACAAATGGATATGTTTAGAGTTATTCAACTGAACTAGTTTTGAGAAGAATTACACCCTTGAATTTTTTTTTCTCCTCTCTGGACGATGAAGAGAACTGAGGATTTCTAATCTGAGTATAGGCATCTAACTTCAGATGGGTGAATCCTTCTCTTGCTCTTTATCCACTGATAAGCTTAAGCAGGTTACTCTATTCATAAGGTTCTCTGGTTCTGCTTGGTAAGACAAGTTCTGTGAAAAACAGGCAAATAACAGTCCTGTGAGTCTGAAAGCATAATCTGAAGATAAATAAGAGCTTGTAACAGACTGTAACCCAGTTACAGACAGGAGGGTCCAGGAGGCTACTGGGCTTGGTCCTACAGAAGTGCTGGACCAGAATAGCACTCATTGCAAAAGATCTGTGCTCACACCTCCCAGTCTGCAGGATATCATTTGAAGAGGTACACATATATCATACGCACTTACTAGTACTAATTAACCCTGATCACCTACGCACATGATAAAACCGCTGTTGCTTGGCAAACAGAAATACAGACCTTTGCCAGACCTCTAAAGAGTCACATCCTGTTGGAGTAAATTGAAGTTGAGAAAAATGACAGGTTATCCACTTTATACTCTCAGAAGGTGGCTATGGCAGAGAAAAATTAAGGCCAAAACAGAATCCTGCTCCTCAAACAACATACTTCCTGATATCTCATACCTCACTTAGCCCTGTCACTGGACAATAGACAAGAACTCAGGATGCTGGAGCAGTCTTGACGTGACTGGACTTGTTAGTTTACCGAATGGGATTTTTACAGAGCAGCTCAAGATCATGAGTAAATTCCAAAATAATATCTTGGCAAAATAAACTCAGACTTACTACTGGTATTTTGAATCTGTATTCAAACCAAACTCCTAAAAGGCTGCAGTTTTCTCGTGGCTAATAATCACACAGGTTTACCAAAAAAAAAAAAAAAAAAAGAAAAAAAAAGAAAGAAAATAGTTTATTTCAACTCAATAATTACAAGTTCAGGCAGTTAACTTAGCTGCTGCATCTAACAAACTTCAGTGAAAACTGCCCAGCCTGCACTTTTGTTGAGAGACAAAAATAATTATGTGTTCTGTAACAGTATAATAGTTACCATGTAATTACATGAAACTAGAGAATGTATTTGATATTTATCTACCATAATTTAAAAGCACTGACAATACTACTAATGACTGAATAAAATAAACCCGCACAGCCATGGCAACCTGTTCCAACACATAGCAATTTAGAGAGATAATATGGAGAGGAAAGAAGGCAGCATAGCACATGTTGTTTTCTTGCTTTCTTCTTTCTTATTTTTTTCTTTTTTTAAGAGAGGATTTGTTCTTAAAAACATACTTTCTTTGCTCATTAAAAACCAGAAAAGCCTATAAAACAAAAACAAGACAGAGACCCTTCCTCCTGACTGGATGTGTTACATCTGAAGTTAAATATAGATCATCATTGAAGCAAGAAGATCAGCATGTGTCTTTTGAGCAGCATGTGGCTCTTAAGCATTTCCAGTGTCTCCCCATGCTGGGAGAGAACCATGTGTCCAGCAGGAAGGCTGCTGAAAAATCTCAGCCTCCAACTGTGAGAAAAAGCAAGTCAGCCAGCACTGCGGAGGTCAGTGTTGCCCCATGACGCCAGGCTGCAAATGCATGCCTGCCCAGCCCCACCCCACATTGCAATGAGGACATTTTGGATACCAAAACCAGACCTCATCACCTGAGCTTTCCCTTGGCATTTCTTTCCAAACTGGATGCTGCATATCTGGTGATTGTCAGCCTTACAAACACACAGAAATCTGAAAAGCACTGGAATTATAAAATAAAACTTTCTCTTGTAGGATTTTGCATCACATTCATGAGAATAATTTGCTTTTCCAATTACAGCTGAAAGTAGTGAGAGTGCTAACACTACAGCACAGAGGTTTTTCCATATTATTAAGAGAGCTTTCCTTGAAAAAAGAATAAGGGACTTATTTTCTATATTTCTCATGTTAATTAGAAAGCAGCTGCTCATGCTTACAACACAAACAACTTTGAGAAAATATCACAGAGATTTTCTTCTGCAGTTTTATACATAAGTTTAGGCACACTAATTCCTAAAACTCTTATGTGTCTTTGTTTAGGTTTGTAAAAATGACCAGTACTACTGTAGTTTAAAAAACATTTTTGTTTTCATGGAACAAGATTTTTTGTCTATGACTTCTAAAAGGTATGAATACATAAAATATTTCACGAGGCTTTCAAATGCTTGATAGAGATTCAGCATGGTCTATTCTCGTGCTGGATGGCCAGGAAGAAGAGGCATCCTTTATTGTTCCCTGTAAAACCAGTGAAAAAGAACCAACTGAAACATTGTGCACAGAGTCACAGGCACAGGATAATAGTGCTTTTCTGAATGGTAACACAACAAAGTGCATCTCAAGTGCTTTGTTTGTATGGAGCATACCTCTCCTCAGAATGGACTGTCTGAAGAGGCTTTGCTTAATGCACTGTTTAATAGCACAGCTCTTCAATCTCTCCCCACTCCATTATGACATGTGCACTACTGCTCCTTGGCTAGGAGAACAGAAGCAAAACAACAGGAAAAAAGACCATGGTTTACTTAACCCAAATGACTTCCACACATTTTCCAAAATCACAAGTATCTAACAACAGAAAGTATTAGACCAAATCAACATTCACAACATATGAACTTATAATCATGGTGGGTGCGGGGGGGGAGGGTGCGGGAAAAGACCTTCTACACATTAAAGACTTGTTTATGTGGTGGAAATGATAGGATTTTCCCTGGAAAATGAAATCACAGAAACCTTGTGACTGTGATGCTGTGTATGAGGTACAAATTGCAAAGTAATGACAAATCTTCTGTTAGCACTCTGCAGCCTGAATGCTTAAATAAGGAACAAATTTGATAAAATATTTCTTCGACAGCAATTTGTACTCCTTTTGTTTGTATGAACTGTGTTCTTGAATGCCTGAACAAAACTTGAGACTATAAATATCTCTAATTATATGTGGGCACTGCTTACGTAAGCACACATTTTAGCCAGCATTACAAATTGTAATGGTATAGTGAAGTAGTGAGCACCACTAATTACATAAAAATGCTTGTCATCTATGAAGTACAGTTTTTGTTTTCTGTAAAGAATGACCAGGGCATGAGGTGAAGGAGATGTAGAGAAATATTGCTGTAAGAGGGAATTGTGCTTTGCTTTAAAAAATCCATCCATTTTCACAAAGAAAACAGACTGCTTTAAGGCATATGCATGTGAATTCTTTATGAAGTCCAGTACGCAATACATTGAATCCTGAAGGCTTAATTGTAAATTATTGTAAGAGAACACTGGGATTCCAATCCAATGTTAAGGGGGATACAATAGTAACTAGAAAATTTCTTCTTCTTTCTAGCAGAAAGAAAATAATAGTTAAAAAATAAAAGACAAAAGATTAAAGAAAAAAGAAAAGAACATACTGTACTAGTGCCATCTGCTTAAATGTAATTGACTGTTAAGTTTCACTGATCAGAAAGTTGGACTTATGGTACAGTCATCATAATATACTTCTTTTCAAAGTACTCAAGATCATTAGACTAGAAGTGCACTTTTATCTTCCACTACAAAAGATCAGTAGTATTCTTAATTAAATAATTACCGCTTAACATCTAAATTTAGAGTACATTCAAGAAAAACCTCAGATGAACATATTTGATGTAAAAATCTTTCAAACAGTCATGCGTGATGGCTTACATATTATGTAAAAGGATTTTTCTGACTTCTTTGATGGTTATTTATCATCTGAATAATGAAGAAAGTATATTTTGAAATAATATAAGGCAAAATCACTATGCAATTTTTCCTTCACAAATTATGACACTCATATTGTATTAGTGCGTCTCCTATGTGACCAGGACTACTGAAGCTGAGAGACAAATTGGATTTCATACCATAACCATTGTCTATGGTTAACAAGCTATTCATCACTTTTCCATACTCCAAGGTATGCATTACTCATCATGTCCCAACAGACAACAGAGAGAAGTAGCTGCCATCTCACACTAGGCAGCAGTAGGTTCAGTAAGTGGTCTGCCTAACTCAGACAATGGCACCCTCTCTCTCTGCTGGTGGTGGAGGGATCTGGGGACTGCAAACTCTGGGTCAATTAGTCCTTTGTCTTTCCAGTTGTTTTCTTCTCACCTTTCCATCCCATGCACAGACTTCTTGTCTTCACACTTAAAATTGCACACCTCCCTTGTTTCTTGATGCTTATCATCTCTAGTTTCTTCTTTTGTGTCCTGTCTCCCCACATGCTTCCTTATGATACCTATAGTTCAGCATAATATAGCCTAATGCTCTACACCACATCTTCACACAATATCTCTCTCTCATACAGATTTTTGGAGCACATTTTTATTATTTCAAATATAGTTAGTATCTATTAGCTGCCCAAAAAATAAAGTTTGCATATGAAGTGGCATACAGAAGCCATATTTTAACTTCAAATTAATGCCAAAGTATGCTGCCTTTTTTGCTGGTATTGTATACATTTTTGCATACAAAACAAATGCGAGACTTAAAAGAGCAATATGTACATTAATAGCTGATATCAAATTTATTACTCAGCTCAACTAAATCCTCTACTCGCCTTTTGTTAACAGACCAAAAAATAAGGATTCGGCACAGATCAGGAAAATTATCTGCAATATTTTAATTGAAAAGGAATGATTTTTTCTTCTGCATATATTCAGAGTTTTATTTTCTTTTCAATTTAAAATTTTTAGTTTATTTGTGATTGCTTTTACAGCATGGTCTAGGGTTTAAATCTGTAACATATTAAGAATAACTTCTTAAAACTGAGCTGTCATTCTTGCTGTTGTTCCCTACACCTTGGACTTGTATTCTTCTCTTTGTCTTACAAGTTCCAAGCTACTTCTGCCACTCTTATTCTGGCTCTTTTTTTATGACCAGAGCTGCTAGCTTCAAAAGAAAATTGTAAAAAAATTATTTTCACTTTTATTTTTTAATCCAGGATTAGTAGGTTGCATGGACAATTAAGAGCTGTTGGTATTCTTTCTCTTCTAATCTGTGGGTACTCTCTTGTTGGGTCTATTATCTTCCCAGCCTTTGTTTTACTACTTAATACTGTTAGCAAATGTCAGTGTTCATCAGTATCACAGTTTGTTTTACCGCAGGAAATGCTTTCAGTTGAATAGAAATGATAGGTGAAATGCCATTAGAGAAACAGTGTTGAACACTGAGACTCAGTTCTTCAGGATGATATTATTATGATTATTTTATAGCTCCCAAAGGATTACCCTTTCCTGACTGATAGACAGAAAACGTGAAAATTTTAATACACTGTTATGACCCATCTTCCCAGTACTTGCTCCATGTTATCTCCCAAAGGAAATAGAGGGCACAGTGAAAAAAATGAACATTCCCACAATACGTCTAACCACCTAAAACCAAATTTTCTACTGCTCTTGAACTTGGTAAAGGTTCTGCAGCAAATGTACCAGCAGGAATAATACATTGCCAGTTGTGTATAGTGTGTGCTGTACCACTTGTCCTAACCTAACAGTGCCATGGGAAGGGAAGGCAAGGCAAGGCAAGGCAAGGCAAGGCAAGGCAAGGCAAGGCAAGGCAAGGCAAGGCAAGGCAAGGCAAGGCAAGGCAAGGCAAGGCAAGTGAAAGAAAGGTGAAGAGAGAAGGGAAAAGAGAAAGGAGGAAAGGAAAGAAGAAAGGGGGAAGGGCAGGCAAAAGGAAGGGAAATACATGAATATGTATGTGTTTCTCACCGTTGTTCATTTAATATAGCTGAACTTAGATGTAAAGCAAAATGTTCACGGAAGAGCTGTAGAAAAGTAGAAAAATGTGTAAAACCTAAATATGTGTATAAATATATTCATGGTACTGGGTTTGGCTGGGATGAAGTTAACTTCCTTCATAGCAACTGGTATGGTACTGCGTTTTGGATTTGTGACTATAGCAGTGTTGATAACACCAATGTTTTGTCTATTCATGAGTGGTGGTGCTTGTACAGCCTTGAGGTTGTTTGGTTTGGGTTTTTTTTTTGTTTTTTTTCCCATTCTGCTTCTGTAAGATGGCTCTCCCTATGAGTGATGCTCCTCCCAATGAGTAGGCTGAGGATGCAAAAGAAGTTGGGAGGGGTCACAACCTTGGCAGTTGACTCAAACTGGCCAAAAGGATATTCCAAGCAACATAACACCATGCTTAGCAATAAAAACTGTAGGGAGGTAGCCATTGCTCAGAGACTAGCTGGGTGTCAGTCTACTTGTGGGAGGTGGTGAGTGATTGCCTTCACATCACTTGTTTGATTTTTTTTTCCTTCCTTTTTCCTACACTTTTTAAACTGTTTTCATCTTGAGCTATGAGTTTTCTCACCTTTACTCTTCTTGTTCACTCCGTTGTCCCGCTGGAGCGGAGAGAAGTAAGCCAGCAACTGTGTGATGTTTAGCTACTTGCCAGAGTCAACCCACCACTGTATAAAAAATATGCATTTTCAGGTTTCTGAAGGAGAAATAATTTTTTTGCCTAGCAAGAATAAGGAAAAAGATAACATCTCAGGTGGTGGGAAAGAGGTCTGGTGAGAGGGATAGTGTAATTTACAAAATGCTCATATGTCCTATGAAGATAATCTTAAATTTCTGTGGGGTAGTGTAAACATAAGTACTAAATATGCAAATATTCACTGGACAGATAGAGAGAACAGGAAGTGAGAAATTATTTAAGATTACAGGAACACATTTAGGATAAGAGAAAGACCAGTTTTAGCTCTTCCTTCTGTTAATATTTTTGTCTCTAGAGTTAATCATGTAAAATGAGGAGGTTCCATCCTCTAAAAATGTGGGAACTGGTGGTTAATGAACATTCTCAGCAGTGAAAGATCTTAGTGTCTCCTAAATTTTCCTGTTAAAAACTAGTCAAAGACTTAATTTCAGTGTGAGTTTCTTCAACTGTTGGGTACTAAATATGGATAATTAAGATTACAAATTTAGATTCACAACAGTAATCAGCAGTTCTTCCCTACAGCATGAGGTTAGATGTCACTCTATTTAAATCATGTGACTTAAATCACAGCCTTCTCATTAGTTTGTACCACAATAGCTAGCTTAGTATTTAACTGTATGATTACATTTGTGAATTGCATTAATCAATAACTGATTTTCTCTATCCACAGTGTATGAAAATGAGAAGTTATCCTTCATAAAGTTTATTCTGAGTGAATATAGACTTGGGTTAGTGAAAAACAGGATGCAAAAGGTTGAAGGAAATGCTCTCAACTCAAAGAAGTTTAGAACAAAGCTAATTGCCTATTTAAAATAATAGTCAATTGTTATTAATTATATTTGGCATTGTAGTATTAATTATAAAAATAGTAGATAAAAACAAAGATTGAAGATGGATAAATACTTATTTGTAGCTTAGAAAAATGCAGACAGATCTAAATGCTGCTGCTATTTCACAGCAAACATTTTTTTCCCATCTTGTACAAAAGTGGTAGTGAATGTCAAGCTAGTTAATCACAGCTTTTTTTTCTAACTTGTAATCTTTTTCTGTAGCTTTCCTCTCTACACTACCTCAATCTCCATTAGAGCTATACAAGCTGCTCAAAAGGTAGAGCTTGCTAAAAGCTCTCATGGGAAGGCCAACATGTAAAATGCATGTAACAGTTCATTATTTTCGGGAGTAAGTACAAGCAGTGTTGTGAGAATATTTTAAATAAGCAGTGAATAGACAATACAAACTAATACATGCTTGTCCTAACGTATCTGGAAGGGGTTTTATTTTTAATGACTATTTTACTATGTTTTTGTTGACTCGATTGCAAACTTTTTTTATATGTGAGCCTTTGTAACCTGGTTTCTAACACAAAGCAGTAGGGAAAATAATTTGATAGAAAAACAAATAAAGGATTAAATATCTGGAATTATATTGTGCACACAGAACCATGCACTGTACCAGTCAAAGTGAATAAATCAAACCAGTTAATGGATTTCAGTTACCATGTATTATACTTTCTATAGCTTGACTGTTTTTTTTCGTTTGGTTTTGTTTTTTTTTTTTGCAAAAAGGGTATTAAAGTCAAAGTCACTTGGCCATTGAATGGTATCTACTGATGAGAATTACCATATTGACTCAAAATCTCCTTTTGACCAAGGAGCTGCACCTGGTATGTGATATGGACCTGTCCTTTCAGAGTTATAGCTAGGTATTTGCTCCCTAGAAAAGTTTTATGGATAAATCAATACATAAAATACCTATGAAAGTTCTACCTAGACATTTTACCTCCTAATTTAATTAAGAATAAAGACAGATGTAATCCTGAACAACAACAAGTTTTACAATTTCCTAGTGTGAAAAGTAAGTGTAGACATTGCTAGATTTATATCAAAAAAGGGTTCCTTTTTCATTCCTGCACACCGAGAAAGAGGATTCATAGCTCCAAGAACAAAGATACATGTTAGCAGGATAAGCCAAATTAATGAGGAATAAGACACATAGACAACATAAAAATGAACAGGAAATTTCACAGTTAATAAAAAGTAAGAAACGAAACTATGATGAAAAACAATTGGAAAAAAAAAAGAAGGAGTAATTTGGCATATCTAAAAATAACTGTATTCATTTTGGTCCAAAGTTAGAATTGTCTTACCCTCACAGATGAAAATTTTAAATTAGCTTTCCAGTAAAGTAACATATATTGATCACATTATAGCATAGGCACTTCCAAACTGTCTGTGCAAAATGCAAGCACAAAAGTTTCTGTATGATGTTGTGTATTTCAGGTTCTAGGAGACTTATTAATCCAGGTGAAATGGTGCTTGAGAACAGGTAAGTCACTTCCCAGTTTGGGATGGGTAGGCATACTGTCAGCACTGTTTCTGAGTTAATAAACATTCCTGGAAGTGAACAAGACAGAGGGCAAAGATCTCAAATCCGGCCCTGTACTGCTGAGCTGAGCTTGTGAAGTTGTATTATTGTTTATGTTATTCCTTTACGTACGTTGTCCCAGAACTCCATTGTCACAAACGATGGAAGCTGATTACATATATGTTACTTAGGGCAGACATTTTAGGAGGTTTTCCCTTACTCCCTTCACACTTCTAGGCAATTTTCCCTTTCTACTTTGAAAAAGACATTTGTCCTTTTCTTATTCTGCTAAAATATTCTTATGCTATTACTCTAAAAATTATGATGAACCAGAAACTTAATGTTAAAGAATCTAGCAGGCTCAATATATACTAGCAGGGACCATAATCTAGGCATCATGTTTGACTCAGCCTGCTCTCCAGAGCCTCATAGCCCAGCTACATCTAATTTTTGCTGATTCATTCTGCATAATAGCCATAAGATACTATACTCCTCTCTGTCTATGCAGTTAAATATCTCCCTAGATCCTCATCATCTCATATCTTGCTTATTGGAAAGTCTTACTTTTCAGCCTTGAGAGATGATCTTGCCTCACTCGAATCTATCCAGCATGCTACTGTAAGGAATATTTTCCTATCTCACTTCTCCTCCCTTTATGTCCTTCCGCTGATTTTTCTATCTCATCGAATATACGCTATTTGTCTTTATTAACAGGTACCCTAGTGGCCAATCCTCATACTATGTAGCTACACTTTTGTTTTCTATGAGCCCCAGCCTGCCTACCTTCATCATTCTTGTTACAATTTGCAGCAAGTAATTTCAGGCTTACTCTCATACTGCCTTTCATGCCTGGGAGGATCTCCTTTAAAAGCCCCCTAGAGCTATCTTGTAATCCACCACCAATTCTCTTCCTAAAACTGTTATTGGCCATGATGCATAAAAGATACCAAAGGCCCTAAGCAATTGGTGCACTAAAACGTAGCCTATATTGCTAAGCAATGTTTGTCTCATGATTGGTTTGCAGTGCTGTTTGCATCCTACATTCAGGACTTAACTGTAATCTGAACTGAGGCAAGAAAATACCTTAGCTCCACTTCACACCTCATAGCAGAGAAGGGTCCTAATTCATTATTTGGATTCCTAGGCGTTCCCTGAATACAGACAGTAGCAGATGATGCTACTAGTATTTCAAATACTCTAGCTTTCTCTGCTATTAGGTATCCTTTTCTTATAGTAAGTTTATTTTTCTCTTTTTGAAAGGTACAAATAAAAATGTATATTGAAAAAAGTTTAAAATATACGTAAAAATGTATATTGAAATCTTTAATTTGATTGGAAGAGACTGATTTGCAGAAAAAATACATTTTAAAATGTAGAATAGTTTTAAATTATTGGATAGGTAGGATCCTTTTGGCTATGTTATAAACATCACCATTCAAGTTAGTCTCTACACACAGCCAAGGGAGGGAACACATCACGGGGTTATAGTCCAAAAGTTCCTGTTGGTATCCCCTGCCTATAATAGAGTCCCCGTGTCACAGGCTTTAATGTCAACAGACATTTAAACTCAAACTAAATTTTACCTACCTTTTGTCCTTAGACTGTGTACCAAACAAAGAGGAATTCTCCCAGAGAAATTTCTAAAGGAATTTTAGTCTCATGATCTAATATAATTAATATGCATAACATGCTAAGAAAAGCTGAAAATAAGAATGATCTTAGTATTACCATAAAGAGAAATAAGGATGAGGTTTATATTTCTTGTTATATCTATTACAGATATTATAATGTTCTTAATTTTTTTAAAACAGACAGTACATGCTACTTCTAGCACAGAAGTCCAAAAAGTAAGACTTCTGGCTAAGAAAAATGGGCAAAGTTTTCACTTAAATTACCTGAAAAATATGCCCAGGCCATTACTGCATCTGTCACAGATGAGGAAACTACAGTTATGCATCATTTATCCATTCAATGGTTTACAGCTTCAACTATTCCAGGGAGGTCACAAATCCACCGCCTGTCGTCAAGAACTAGAATCTGTGCTTGCTACTATGATTTAGTGTGGAAGAATCCATAGTGTCTGTGTAGCCAGGCAGCTGGTTACACATCTGAGGTAGCTCAAGTGTGTAGATAATGTTGCTTTAGCTCATTTGAAACTTATGCTCCCTAAAAGAATTTAAGATTGAGCTTTTTCATATGAAAGCATAGCTATTCCACAAGTCTAAGAAGCAAACTTGCCTATGCTAATAAGACAAAAAGTATGTGATGTTTTTGACTGGTATCAATCTACTGTGGAAGGAATTAAAGAGATCACTGCAATTTCTGCTCTACAGCTTCACTGCAATTTCTGCTCTACAGCTTCACTAGACAGACAGATCACAGGAAGAAGATAATTAGAAAGTCTGTTATGTAAATGACCCTAAATATTTCAGTGTAGCATACATGGATGAAATTTAGGACTATTGAGGTGACCTGATGTCACGGTTTAAAGCTGGGCCAGCTATTAACCAGGTGGCAGATGCTCTCTGTTAACCCTCTCCCCCCCACTAAGGGAAAGGGAAAAGGGAGAGAGACTTAGGGGTTGGAAAGTTAAAACAGTTTTAATAAACTATAATAATGAAAAAGAGTATAATAACAATAATAATAGAAATAATCAAGTATATACAAATATATACAAAACCAAGACTGAGAGCTTGGAAATCCTCCTCAGGCAGAGTTGCTCCCCCCAGCACAAGCAGAGGGGAAAATGCAGTAGCTCCCCCCCAGCACGGGCAGAGAGGAAAATGCAGTAATTCCCCTGCCATCACACCTGCAGGCTTTTAACTGGAGAATTGGCAAAGCTGGTACCAATCAGTGGGAGACAGGAGGGCCCCTCCCTCCTGGGCCCCACCTCCAGGAGGCAGTGGGTTAGTGATAAATAGGAAAGTGAGAATGACGTGTGTGGGATGGAATACTTCGTTGGTCAATCTTGGGTCACCTGCCCTGTCTGCTCCCCCCTGCAGCTGCGACCCCCCTTCGGCTCTTCACTCGTAAGCAGTGAGGAATTTAGCAGTGACCTTGGTTTCTCTAAGACTAATTGGCCTGGTTTGGGCCAAACCAGGACACCTGAGTAATTCTAGTCTTACTAACTGACTGACGTCCAAGAGGGCCGTTTTCTCCTTTCCCCAGTATATCATTTGTGGAAAGCAATTTCCTATAGGGCTATAAATGGAATTTTCCCGATAAGAAGGTCAGAGTATTAAAGCGTTGCTTGAAGGCTGCCCAGTTTAAACTCACCTGAGACCACTCACTTGGCCATGATTGCAGTTGAACTCCTTGCCAGAGAAACTATGTACAGAAAAACATTTCCTATCCAACATAAGGAAAACTCTCTAAGTAGCAATTCTTATGTGAATTCACCAAGACTCATATTCCCAGCTGCAACATATTTCTTATTTCCAGTACTGGAAACATGTTGATTACTATTCTTTTAATCAAATAATTCAGCAGTCAATCCTCAGGTGTCTGTTCCCTGTAGGGAAAAAAAAAATAAAAACCAAAAAACTACTGCATTCATTGCTGATTTGAGTGGCTAGTTTCTGATGCCTCCTATAAAGACCATATCGTTATATAAGTATTTAGTTAGTCAAAATTTCCTGGATCCTAACTCATAAGTTTAAGTGCTAAGGTAACATCCTCAAACTGACTTAGTGGCTGCACATCTGATAACCGGTGGAAAAATGGCAGAATGACCTAAGTTTTATGCTCTACTAAGCAGAAAATTTGGTTTAGCTTTCTGTATGAAATTGTCAATGAAAATAAAAAATAAAACCCTGAAGAGTTTCAAATAATCCATTAAAAAAGAAGAAATTATATCATCCCAAGGCAATCAACATCATACCTGTTAATGAGAAGAATACAGAACTGAAGCCAACAACCCAGAATGTGATGGGCTTAAAATTGTATTGAACAAGTGAACAAAGTAAATACAGATTATCTAAGGCCGTATCCAAAAGAAGACTAAGACATAAGGCACAGGTTGCCCTCACTTTGGATATTTACAGGTGCTTGAAATTTCTCTATGTGCCTGCAGTTTCACTGCTGAATTGTCTCAAGTATAGAAGACCCATACTTGGCTATAATATAATGAATGAAGAATGACATAGAGTAAGTATTTGGGGTAACATAATTTCCAAAGGGAACCCAATTTGATGGATGCATAGCAAGTTACGGGTACTGAGATGCTCCAAAACTGCAGTTGGAACAGGCTTTATCTTTTAGAAATGGACAAAGGAGCAGATAGATCCATAGTATACCTATGATACAGAGACCAAATGATTAAAACAATACTGGGGAAAATCTAAGGTTTATATTTTAGCTAACCCTTGGTCAAAGGTGATTCAAAACCACTGTTCGCTGTGGCATAACAGTCGCTGGACTTCAGACTACACAAAAGTAGACCTATTACTTTTTTAAGACTGAGCAACTCTGCAGAAATAAAATCAAAATCTACGAGTGCAGAGAGTGAGTATAAAAGAAGCGCTATTCTGCATACAAGGGTTTAGGGAGATCTCCTGAGGCACATTTCTGAGTTCAAACAATTCTAAGGATCATCTATTTTCTTAAGCCTGTAATTATATAATATAAAACTCACAATGTCAGGGGCAAGATTTGGCTAAATTTGCCAGTGTTTTGGACCATTTGGTGGTCTTCCTCTGCCTTTACATCCCCTTGTCCCCCTGGCTCAATGGTAGATTCATCTGTTGATATCAGATGTGTAGTTGTTATTAAGAAATCTATCATTTTCCAATATTATGCAAATCTTAGACAAAGGGAGCTAGAGAAAGACATTAATAAGGTGGAAACTTAACATGGTTTTACTCAGAGCTAAAAGCAAATGAAATTAAAAATAGGTGACCTTATTGTGTTCTGCTGCATCTACTGCTAGTAATTTTTTAGTTGTGGATAAGCTACTACCAGATAAAAAAAATTACAGTGTGAAAATACTTAAGAAGCCAGAGGAGTGATGCATTTACTATCATACACAGAGTTCAGTCATGGTTTGACCCCAGCCAGCAGCTGTTTCTTACAGTTTCTTACTCACTCCCCCACAGTGAGATGGGAAGAGAATCACAAGGGTAAAAGTGAGGAAACCAGTGAGTTGAGATCACAGAATCAACCAGGTTGGAAGAGACCTCTGGGATCATCGACTCCAACCGCTGCCCCTACACCACCCTGTCAACTAGACCATGGCACTAAGTGCCATGTCCAGTCTTTTCTTAAACACCTCCAGAGATGGTGACTCCACCACCTCCCTGGGCAGCCCATTCCAATGTCTAATAACCCTTTCTGTAAAGAAATTCTTCCTGATGTCCAACCTGAACCTCCCCTGGCGAAGCTTGAGGCTGTGCCCTCTTGTCCTATCGCTAGTTGCCCGGGAGAAGAGGCCAACTCCCACTTCACTACAACCTCCCTTCAGGTAGTTGTAGACGGCAATAAGGTTACCTCGGAGCCTCCTCTTCTCCAAGCTAAACAACCCCAGCTCCCTCAGCCGTTCCTCATAGGTCAGGCCCTCCAGACCCTTCACCAGCTTGGTCGCCCTCCTCTGGACTCGCTCCAACACCTCAACATCTTTCCTGAAGTGCGGGGCCCAGAACTGAACACAGTATTCAAGATGCGGCCTCACCAGTGCCGAGTACAGAGGGACGATCACTCCCCTAGACCGGCTGGCTACACTATTCCTAATAGAGGCCAGGATGCCATTGGCTTTCTTGGCCACCTGGGCACACTGCTGGCTCATGTTTAGCCGGCTGTCGATCAGCACCCCCAGGTCTCTTTCCACCGGGCCGCTTTCTAACCACTCTTCCCCCAGCCTGTAGCGCTGCATGGGGCTGTTGTGGCCAAGTGTAAGACCCGGCATTTGTTCTTGTTGAACCTTATGCCGTTGGTCTCGGCCCATCTATCTAACCTGTCCAAATCCCTCTGAAGGGCCTTCCTACCCTCCAGCAGATTGACACTCCTACCCAGCTTGGTGTCATCTGCAAATTTACTGAGGGTGCACTCAATCCCTACGTCTAGATCATCTATAAAGATATTGAACAGCACTCTTTATTGAGATAAAGACAGTTTAATAGATAAAGTAAAATTCACACACTCAGGCAAAGCAAAACAAGGAATTCATTCACTACTTCCCATGAGCAGGCAGGTGTTCAGCCATCTCCAGGAAAGCAGGGATCCATCATGCATAATGGTTACTTGGGAAGACAATGACAAAATTTCAAAAATCCACCCTCCTTCTTCTTCCCTGCAGTTTTTATTGCTGAGCACAACATCATACAGTATGGGATATCCCTTTAGTCAGTTGGGGTCAGCTGTCCCCGCTGGGTACCTTCCCGACTTCTTTTGCATCCCCTGTCTGCTTGCTGACGGGGCAGTGTAAGAAGCAGAAAAGGCCTTGAAGATGTGCAAGAACTGCTCAGCAACAGCTAAAGCATCGCTGTGTTATCAACACTGTTTTCATCAGAAATCCAAAACATATCACCATATGAGATCCGAGGAAAAAACATCCACTCTATCCCAGCCAAAATCAGTACAAGTGCATTAGATTATAAATATATATTGCAATCCCTATTATTGCAAAACTAAAAAGAACAAATTCAGATTATTTAAGGACAATCCAGGGACAAATATCCTTGAACTCCAGACTATGCTTCTGTCTTTCATTTGGTTGCACATTGAACTGTGAGAGAATGTGTCCCATCTGGATCTTTACCAGGTTACCTGGACCTTTTTTTAAGTAAAAATGGACCTCAGAATTCCACAAAGAAGCCAAATGGCCATCATTACATATCCCTACATGCAAACATCACTCTGCTCACTATAAATTGGTCCTTTCTATCAAATGGACAGCTGTATTCTGTCAATTATATCCTCATCATGAATTTAAGGTGTCCTTTTATTTTTTTCTTCCACTTCACCATGAAGGTAATAAAATTATAAGTCACCAGAGGAGGACTCTGCTCAGAGAGGAAATCACACAAGTTCTTAACCAGATGCAGGTGGAGCAAGAAGGCTTAGTACTATTGTACTGTTTGATCATCTAGAAGCAACTGCAAATCTAATCAGATCCCCATGTTGAGAACTTTATGAACAAAACTCAGGCACATACACACATTCAAAGCAGAGGAGATGATATAACCTCATTCAAAGCCTCCTGTTGCTTTCCACATCCCACAATAAACATTTAAGTCTGAACTGTATGAGACTTAGCCAGCTTGCTCTCATCTGTGTCTGAGACTCACCCAGACACAGGAAAATATTTGACAGCTTTTTATTTGGGGTGAGATAGAGGTATAAAGCTCCACACCACTATCATGCTGAAAGTGTCATATCTACAGTTCCACTTTCTGCAGTAAGGCAATAGAGTTTTGTGTCAAATCTGATTACATTTTACAGAATTTCTATAGCAGTTGTTACACCTGACTTTAACCATCTTTATTATTAAAAGGAGAGAGAGGGGTTGCCAGTGCTACCAATATAAAACTACTGCAATACTTTCTTCAGTGAGGCACTTAAAATATGAATTCATCGATGATGTTGAAAATGAAGAGACTCAACACATTTTATTATGAAAGTATTGCTATTTTTTTCTTCCATAAAACTGCAACTTTAATGGCAGCTTTGAATTCATTATTTTGTGTACATGACAGCAGTGCTTAAGTCAATCACAACAGTCCTAGAAGGTATGCCTGTCATGGAAGGGCAACGGGACAAAAGGAATGAAAATTAGGGACATGGTTTAATGGTGGACTTGGCAGTGTTAGGTTTATGTTTGGACTCGGTGATCTTAAGGGTGTTTGCCAACCTAAATGATTCTATGATTCTACGAAAAGGGCCATGCATCTCTGAGATCATTGTCACAAAATTGAAGGTAACAACATAACAGAGCAGAGACAGGGAAAGCCTTTTGGTACACAGTGACAAACAGTTATTTTTAATAAAGTTTTGCACCTCATTGACCAGATCAGAGAAGAATAATTTGTTTCCTTCAGTACAGTAGAAATATAGTCCTGAAGAACATTACCTATCTACATTTCCACTCACCACTAGATAACCAATTTGGACAAATTATTAGATGATAAAAATAACTATAAAGTTGTACAGAAGATAGGAGAAAAGATAAAAGGCATTCACCAAAGCTCACTTCTTTTTGAAACAGCAAAACAAAATTTCTCATGAAAAGTTCATGAACAATCTAAGTAGCAGATTAAATGAAAGAGGAAGGTACTTTTCTGAGACACTCTGTTTTTTGCTCTCTCATTTCATTTAAAGTGAAGACAGGGATTTACTGATCAAAATCAGCTCAGTTATATCAGCCAGGAAGCAGAATCTTAGTTCCACCCATGTTGCTGCCCATCTTCCCCCTCTCGCCAACACGTAAGCAACCTGCAAATATCTACTATTGCACATCTGAATTTAAGGATAGTCAATAGAGAGGCAAAAGGAATTTTTGCTTCTTAATCTGAACACATACTACAAGTTTCTCTCTAGTACCTAAGGGCTGTTACCATACGATCAGACAATTTAGAGTGCTTTGGAAGCAAATAATAGTATAACTAGTATCATTTGTACAGAGTTTTACATTTACCCATCTCTGTGAAAACTAATTATTTCACTGAAATAGATGTTCTGTCATTTACATTTCTCCAGGACATACACACTGATATGTGTGGACAAACTGAGAACATATTGTAGGTATGTTTTCTATCACCAATTAGGATCTCTTTTACAACAAAGGACAACCACTCTCAGAAACCAAATAAATAACTGTAAGTTCAACCTTTCCTATAGCCGATCAAAATTCTGTAAGAGAAAGGAAAAAGAAGGCAAACTGGAAAGTCTAAGTGAGTTTTCACAACCTCAATCAGTGAACATGTGAGAATATTTTTTTTAAATAATTTTAGGTGTGCTTTTTGCTTATAGCAGAATTTCACAGCAATCAGAATACCCTTTTCAAATATGTTCCAGCTACACCCCATGTTGAAAACTAAAAATTAAAATAAAAATAATAAAATATTCTTCTGAGTCTGCTGAAGTCATGAAAGGGTTCATTTTTCTGTAACTAGTTTATATGACAGTTTCAAATACATGGGTTTTATGATAAGAATCTAGTGTAGAAGCATGACAGTTCATATCTCTTTCAGAAAAATTTTCCAAAAAAAAATAAAATACAGAAGAGCAAAATTCTTATATTGTATCATATTCTGTGTTTCAGGTGTCTAGTTCTGACACCCTCTCCTAAATATAATAGTTAACAACTGTTGGAAGGTCCACGGCAGGGGGTTGGAACTAGATGATCTATAAAGGTCCTTTCCAACACAAATCTTTCTATGATTCTATGAAAAATAAATAATAATAAAAAAATCTGTCTCCAGCAAGAGACAGTAAAAGGAATGGGGAAAACATGCAAAATGTAAGTAAACAGGCACACAAGGAAGCCATGCAGTAAAACATTCTGACAAAAAATGCTGCTGAAGGGATCTGCATATCAAAAAGTCCCTCAGCCTCAATTACAAATAGCAAAAAGCAGTAGGTAGCACTCAATGAACATCCTCACTGAAATGAATGAGAATTTTATCAAACTAACAAGAGGACATCCCAAGATCTTCTTCAGATCTTTTCTTTATAACATTTCCATTTTCACAAATAAAGCATGAAATTTCATTTATGTGCTGAGTCCTGGGGTCAGCTTCTTCCACCTCTGCAGTTGGCAAGAGGTGTTATGGAACTGTCTATCTGATGACCGAGGGGAAATATTTGTGGACATTTCTGCACCCAATTTCATTTGGAATAAAATACTAACTTCATTCAACTTTAAATTTAGGCTTCTTTAACATCATGACAGCACTAAACTGCCCTTTGCCAGTGATGACCTGGCTTCTCCCCAGTGTGATTCTCAGTGGTCACAAAGGTCATGTGTGTACTAATATGTAAAACGGACCAGGACACCTTTTCTCTGGTCCTGAAGGCAGTCACTCTTCTCACAGAGTAGGGTGGTCTTGCATACAGAGACTGTGGTGGACAATGCCTGACCAAGCCCCCTCCCATATTGTGCCTGGATGGCACAGGCCAAAACAGACAAAAAAACAAAGAAGAACTAAGTAGTAGAGAAGCTCATGGGCCATGCTCTTACCCTGATTCATGAGTAACATAGGTACAACCTACAGGACTAATCCTAAAGTGTAATGTCACTTAATGTAAGTAAAAATTAAAGAATATAAGGTGATTAGAAGGGATGTGTGTATATGTGTATATGTTACTTTTATGTGTTTCTTCTTCCAAATATATTATGATTCTTCTATGCCATTCAGAATACTTTTTCAAAGATAACAGCACCTTTAAAAGTGGAAATATTTCAGTTTCGTTCATTGATGTTAAACAAATCTTCATTAGACAAATTCGCTTGCGATTTATCTCCCTTGAAATTAATGGATCTGCCTCAGGAATTAATTCGACCCAATCTCTTCAGTTATGTCTTGAAACAGATTGGAGGAAAGAACCTTTTAGTAAGTGGCAATACTAGAATAAAAATTACTAAAACCTAAAAGAGTGGAATCAGACTGCTAGGCAAATTAAAAGAAAAGAAATCCATCTTCAGAAATGTAACTGCACTGTAACATTGATCACAATCTTGCCTTCCCACTGCTTTGCAGCATATGCAACTGTACATCTCCAGACCAACATGGCTTAGAAAGGCAGCACACTCATTGTAATAGCCCAGGTATGCCACCAGAAATATTATTTTAAATGGAGATCACATCCCACGGGACATTGATTCTGATTTATTGTAATAATGTTCTGCAGACAAGTACAAAATATGCTCTCTGACTATCATTTAGTGGTTGAGATTCCATCATCTTTTTTGTTCCATTGCCTATTATATCTGTCTGATTCCCTGAACAAGGGATTATGTGGCCAAGAAGCACTGCATTTTTTCTAATTATTCCAGCTGCTCTGGTTAAAAAAAAAGGTGCCTCTTATTTCAAATGTTTGCCTTTCTCTTATTTAAGGCAAAAGTTAGCAGTAATTACAAGTTATGGTGAAAAACTTGTACCAGTATTGTCTTACCAAACCCCTCCTCATTTATCTTCTTTATCCTCTTTCATACAAGAGAAAATTTTAGCAGAAGCTGCCACATCAAACCTCTGAAGAGAGATTCTGAATCATCTTGGACTAACCATCTAGAAAAGAGGAGCTCTGAAAATCAATGAATGAGCAGTTCAAAAAGGTATTTTACTTCCTTGTAAGGAAAACAAACAAACCCCAAACCAACCAATCAGACCAAAACATAAACCACCACAACACAATATAGATAAATAAAAAGCAATACTTAGATTTCTCAAAGGATGCCATTACTATAAGATTTGTACTGCTGAACACGGAAAACATTTCAGTGACACCCTTTTCACATCCTTGCTCTATTTATCTTGTCCATAATTTGCAAAGCTTCTTCCAGTACAGGGACTTGTTTCTTATGTTATCAAGGCAAAATGGAGATGTGATTCACTTGGTGTTACCGTTCTAGAGACTAATGCATTATAGCCTGGATTTTCAATTGTTGGCAACTATTCCCATTACTCATTCATATTTATTCCTTTAAAAATTCCAGAAAATAAATATAAATAACCTGATTGTGAAATGCATGATGAAAGAAAAGCAAAAGTAATTGAAATATTGGATGTGAAGACTAACAGAGGCTCTTCCTTGTTTTTTCTCTTCTTTTTTCTTCTTTTCCTGATTTTGAAATGCTGTTACTGCTTCTCATTGACTTGACAATAAAAAGAGACACTTGTATTCTGCAGGGCATAATCAATGCACTGCTGGGAGAGGAATTCTGGACACAACAAGAGGAGACTCTCTCTCTCTTGAAAGTCTGCTCCAAACTTATAGATCCTCCCAGGTTTCAACTCTGCCTTAAGTTCTTTGTGTCTTTCAGTCCTTGCAATTAAAAATCATGAAACTTTGAGGGTGCTTCTGAATAAAAGTTCTGGAAAACACTGCTGTAAAAAACATGATTAACACAAGGCATAAAATCAGCTGTATGACAAGGTCTGTGGAAATGTAACTCTTAATACCTGGAATTTCTTAAACTATTACATGGAGCTGCTATTTATAGTTTTCTAAAACCTTAAAAAAATAAAACTCTAGCAAAATCTGTTATCACATTTGTCTCAACTCCAAATGTGTTTTCAAGGGGTTTTTTTGCCTGTTTCTGTGAAAGCAGTGGGAAGCGGATGCTTACAAAATAAATTAAAATGAACTGGTAAAATTTATCTTGTCTTCCAGGAAAAAGGGATTGAAAAAAATAAACATTACATAAACATTTGGCTCCTCTCTAAATGACGCTGTTTTGGTGAAATATCTCTGCTAATGCAAATTCATTTTGATTTACTAACTAGTAATTCAATACCTGGTAAAAGGTTAATGTTAATTCTTCATTCCAGCTGATAGTTTTGTCATCTCCATGGCAATCAAAGTGTATGAGAAAAGGTATAGAAAGTAAGAAATGACACCTTAGATAAACTTAGCCTATAAAGAGGAGACAGAGCCCACTTGTAGTTATTTGAGCATTTAGATCCCAAGAAGCATTAGTTTTATTTCCCCTGAACTATTTCATATGTGAAAAGAAATCCAAATTGATGCTGCAACAGATGTCTATCCAGCTAGCTCTGACTCCATGTACACTTATTAGTGAATGAAATGATTGAGCTCAATCATCAGTGGTCTCTGAGCACCTTAAATACTGAAAAGCACAGTACTTCATGGAAGTATGATTTTTACAGACCAATGTGCTTCTGAACCCAAGTTGTTTAATCCTTGCCTTTGAGAGCATTGCCAACGACAACAATGTTTTGCTGTGTAATTGACTGATGGAAAAGATCTGCTATGTTAAGGAACCAAGAAAAGAAAGGAGAGGTAGGGAGGGAGCATATCTGCTCTTTCTCAATGTCATTTAGCAACCCGATGAGCTCTGAGAATTTGTCAAATTTAAACTGACCATACCCAGACAGAGTAGTTCTTTTTTCCCTTTCTTGGAACAGCTTTGATGGCAAATGGGATATTATTTCTATCTTTCTGTCAGACAGTTTTAATGTACTGTGTTTATAAATCCACCACCAGACTGATTTTTTGTTAAATGGTCTTTCAAAATCTCCTTACCTCTTGAATAAGCAGTACTGACTAAAATGTCATGAGGTGCCAATATATATTAAGTTGAAAGTTCCCTTGATGTTTTACTTTTTCCAGAACCACTAGCTACTCTACAGTATTTCTGAGAAGTATATTTTCTTTAAGATTATAAATGCCAAGACTAACAAGCATAATTTTACGGATGCAAGAAAATGGTATGGTTTTAATTTAGAAGTATATATTCTCTTACAGAAAATGCACCTGTGGTAAAGTTTTTTGGGAAAATAATTGTAGTATTTTGCTTATTATTGAAATGTTCTCTCTCTATAGGGTACTCCCTCCTCCTTTCACAGTCTTAACCTGCAATCTACTGCAAAAAAATACTGTAGAAGTTCCAGAAATATAACTTTAAAAAAAAAGCACTTCCTGAAAAGCTACAATATTAGTGCATTAACATTTTGAAAATTGCATTCTTTGAAATTTCAAAGGACCGCTGTTGAAGAGGGTCATATTTCTGGGATGCTAAAAGTCTCAGAGGCAAGTGCATTGTGCACTAGAAGATAAAACTAGCTTGGAAGTTTCCCAAACACTAAAGATGAAATGTTAACAGCAAGTACTAGAGTCAAACTGTGTTCAGATGCCAGAGAGGAGCTATGAATCCATAGAATTTCTGCATTACTTTTTAAGCTCGTTAGAGAAGAAGTTTTAGAAATCTTTAATGTAAACTATCAGCAAGTCTAACCTGGAAAATAATGCTATGAATAGCATTTTTTTTAGCATTAAATGTGTAGTTATGGCTCAGTTTTTTTTTTTATTCATAACCATAGGTCTAATTTTCTGAGGATATTTTGTTGTTTTATTGAAAATTCAACAGGTTGTGTTGAAAATCAGGCATAAAGGTTTTAGCATTTGTGACATACATAGTGTGTGAAACAGAAATGAAACTGATCAATCCATTACAGCTATGTGAAAGAAAAATTGCAGAGTAACTAGAAATCAGAAGATAGGAATTGTCTTCATACCTTGGGCACATTAAGTGGTTTCTCACTTCCTTCTACGTCAGAGGAGGACATAGCATTTTTGTAAGTTAATGAAAATATTGTCAAATTATTTCTCATTTCTTCAACTACCTTACATCACCATCCAAACTGAGGGTTGTTCTTTAGAAATGTTATGGTTTTATTTTTACTAACCATGACATAGAGTTTTTTCCTCCCATATATATCAATTAATCAGATATTTCACTTACAGTAAAATCAAATCTATTTTACATACATACATTCATACGTTAAATATATATGCACATCCATACACACATTATGTACAAAGTGCATACATACGTATTTATACATTAAAGTGATTATGAAACTAGTCTGAGCAGAAATGTTTGAATAAAAAATAGCAGATAATGAGAGTTAATCTAAAATTAAGTCTTTTTGTAGGCATAGCAGAGGCAGTTAAGGATTAAGTGGTGTAGAGAGAACATATTTTAACATATGTTTAGCTGATTTCATTCAAGGTAAATGAAGACATACCTGATATAAAGTGTACTAGTAAAATACATTTGTCTGTATAAACTGCTTCTCCCCCAGCAGGATCTGCAACATTTTGTGCAACATTAACTAACAATGGTAAACCAGCAATAATTTTTGAGCTTTATAAATGTTTAGAAATCTAAAATAAAATACACAAATATCTCAATAGGATAAGAACAGACATGCTGGGTCAGAACAAGTGTCCACCTAGCCAACCATCACGTCTCTGATGTCAGTGATCAATAACACATATCAAAGGAAAGAATTACAAAATCAAAAAACAACAAAACAAACAAAAAATAAGAGAGAGAGAGAGAATAGGATGATCCCTCCTCTGACAGACCCGTTCAGCCCCTGACAGGTAACAGATTAGAATATTTTACTGGGCACTATGTATGGATCACAGTTTTTTAATGGACAGATGAGTGAATCTATCTACTCATCTTGCACTGCCTCCACCTACCTATACTTAACGTCCCTTGTGTCATCTGTGGTAATGAGTTCCAGAATTCAATTCTGCATCAAATGAAAAATGTTTGGTATCATTTTTTTAAAACAGCCATTAATGCATTGTTTCCTTTCTTCAGTTGTCCTTGTCTAAACAAAAAGTCCTAATCTATTCAGTCTTTCCTAAAGTAGCTAATCATACTTACCATTCTTCTGCATAGATTTCTTCTACAAGGTTTTTTTCTGACTATTGCTGACATTTTTTGAGATCTGCAACGACTCACAGAACTCCTTTCTGATCTGTAACTAGAAGTCTCTTATTGTGCATATATTGTCAGCATTATTTTTCCTTATTAGTTGACATGAAAGTAATTGTGTCTACAATTTTGTCACCTCTTCATTTGATCACCTTTTTATTCAGTATTGTCTGATCCTTAAGAAACTATTTGCAGGCAGATTCAGATTCAACTATTCTCAATAATTTTCTGTCAGTAGCAAACTCTGTTACCTGTTCCCACAAGTCAAGAGGAAAGCTTTGTAGCAAATCAAGAGATTAGATGAGACTACAAAAGGATTTTTATTGTTTTTAAATCCACTTTTTTGCAATGTTTTATCACAACTGATAAGTAAAAATACTTTCTTTGAAAAGTATGTGAGCAACCTCATTATGAGCAAGTTCCTGGGGTGGGGATGGGAAAGAGAGAGAAAAAAAAAAGGGGGGGGGAGTAATAAAAAGGAAAAAAACCACCATTTTTCTCCAAGTGGCTTATACTTATCTGGACCATGTTCTTATCTTTTTCTCCATTTCTGTTCTCCCTAAGTGAAAAAACCTATGAACATTCCTCAGTAAGTCTTATTTTTAGCTTAGGCAGAGCTAGTTAGTCCATAAAGCCATATCTTCCACCTAATAGAAATAAGATATTATTTTATTTAATAGCACTTTATGGAGCCAATGTGACTTGTCTATGCTTTGGTATGAACCTTCTGTGGTTTCCTTGACAAGCAAGATTCAGCTTAGCTTCACTTTAACTGTCTGCACGTTGATGTGCACTGGTTTAGTCTATTCTTGACACATACCTGGTAAGAAAGCTTCTCAGAGAATGAAATAAAAATATCACCCCATTTGTATTCATTACATTTAACATTAAACCACAGTGCCTATTGAATTTTAAGTTCTTAAGTGGATGGCAAAGGAAAATAAGGACATCAGTTATCACCCCTTCAATGTGAAGAGCATGCTGTGGTGCAACATAAAACTTCTAGGTGTCTATGTACTGTTCTAATCAGATTCCCTTGGAGATACTACTACCAAAAAATTAAGCAATTTTGAGGTAGCATTTTACAGCTATGTTACCCAAATGTGATCTGTAAATGACCAACAAGACCAATAAAAAATACACTGCAGAAAGACAGAAACCCTTACAAATCTGTAAAATTTCCCTTCACTTGGTAAAAATCTGACTGGATGGCCAGGCCCAAAGAGTTGTCTTGAATGGAGTTAAATACAGTTGGTGGCCAGTCACAAGTGGTGTTCCCCAGGGCTCAGTATTAGGGCCAGTTCTCTTTTATATCTTTATCAATGATCTGGACAAGGAGATAGAGTGCACCCCCAGTTAGTTTGCAGACGACTCCAAGTTGGGTGGGAGTGTTGATCTGCTCAAGAGTAGAAAGAGTCTGCAGAGGGATCTTGACAGGTTGGATCGATGGGCTGAGGCCAACAGTATGAGGTTCAACAAGGCCAAGTGTTGGGTCCTACACTTAGGTCACAACAACCCTACGCACCGCTACAGGCTTGGGGAAGAATGTCTGGAAAGCTGTCTGGAGGAAAAGGACCTGGGGGTGTTGATCGATAGCCAGCTTAATATGAGCCAGCAGTGTGCCCAGGTGGCCAAGAAGGCCAACAGCATCCTGGCTTGTATCAGAAATAGTGTGACCAGCAGGACTAGGGAAGTGATTGTCCCCCTGTACTTGGCACTGGTGAGGCTGCACCTTGAGTACTGTGTTCACTTTTGGGCCCCTCACTACAAGAAAGACATCGAGGTGCTGGAGAGAGTCCAAAGAAGGGCAACGAAGCTAGTGAAGGGTCTCGAGAACAAGTCTTATGAGGAGTGGGTGAAGGAACTGAGGTTGTTTAGTCTGAAGAAAAGGAGGCTCAGGGAGACCTTATTGCTGTCTACAACTACCTGAGAGGTTGTTAGTCTCTTCTCCCAAGTAACAAACAACAGGACGAGAGAAAATGTCCTCAAGTTGCACCAGGGGAGGTTTGTATTGGATATCAGAAAAAATTTCTTCACTGAAAGGGTTATCAAACATTGGAACAGGCTTCCCAGGGAAGTGGTTGAGTCACCATCCCTTGAGGTATTTAAAAGACATGTAGATGTGGTACTTAGGGATATGGTTTAGTGGTGGACTTGGTAGTGTTAGGTTAACGGTTGGACTCGATGAACTTAAAAGGTCCTTTTCAACCAAAACAGTTCTATGATTCTATGATTCTGTAACAGGTAGCAGACCTGCTGCTTCACAGAATGCGCAAGGTGGGGCAGACAAGACCTAACATGGACATCTCTTTCTTCTTAGTTATTGTCATGGAGGCATTGTGTCCTCCCTAGAGCTCAAACTTTGCAACACAGCAGGGATGTCTAAGCCAACAAGAAGTGGATTGCTCCTAGTGCAGGCCTGGGAGAGAGGCATTAGTATTGTCCCTAAACTCAACAGGGTTCTCAGAGTCTGAAGCATTCACAACTACAGAAAAAATAACTTTGCTGCTACATTTCCTATTGCCCTCCTATACCATTGATACCATGTGCTTCCCTGAGGAGACAGAAATGTGATCATGACATTAATAGCGGCAGTGCTTCCACACAGAAACAGGAGATGGCAGCTGGGGTTCCCACAGTCATCTCCGTGTCTTGTAAAATCTTTAGATTCTAAAACATCCCTACCCATAAGTGCAAATTATGTCTGCAGAAACTTATAGCTTAACCTTGAGAAAACATGTTGTGTTTTTCTTCTTTTTGCCTATATCACAAGAACAACCAGAGGTTTTATTCATCCCTTAGGGTTGCATCCGGGTGTGTAGTTAAAAAAAAAGCAGTCTCCATTCTGCAGAACTCATACACTAATAGGTGGAGAAGAGAGGTATAAAGTGACAGCAACAGGAGTATATCTTTGCATAGACAAAGGGAACATGCTGTAGCTTTGACCTATTGTTGCTGATTGATTGCAGTTCATGCATAGTCTCATAAAGATAATTCCACACCCCCATTTTATGCCCTTGTTAAATCAACATGTCCTACATTGAGGTGTTGGAGCGAGTCCAGAGGAGGGCGACCAAGCTGGTGAAGGGTCTGGAGGGCCTGACCTATGAGGAACGGCTGAGGGAGCTGGGGTTGTTTAGCTTGGAGAAGAGGAGGCTCCGAGGTAACCTTATTGCAGTCTACAACTACCTGAAGGGAGGTTGTAGTGAAGTGGGAGTTGGCCTCTTCTCCCGGGCAACTAGCGATAGGACAAGAGGGCACAGCCTCAAGCTTCGCCAGGGGAGGTTCAGGTTGGACATCAGGAAGAATTTCTTTACAGAAAGGGTTATTAGACATTGGAATGGGCTGCCCAGGGAGGTGGTGGAGTCACCATCTCTGGAGGTGTTTAAGAAAAGACTGGACATGGCACTTAGTGCCATGGTCTCGTTGACAGGGTGGTGTAGGGGCAACGGTTGGACTCGATGATCCCAGAGGTCTCTTCCAACCTGGTAGATTCTGTGATTCTGTGATACATGTTGTTGCCATATACCGTCGAAGTAAAAATTATAGACATTGCTATGTTTGAATAGCCATTAGTTATCATACTACTGAAGCTGATTTAGATAAAAAATTTTCCTCTTTTCTTGAATTTTGTAGGATTCTTTATCTCTAAGACACAGCAAAACACCATTTTTGGCTGACTTTTCCCAATTGGAATAAGTCCTCAACCAAGAGATAACAAAAAAAAAATCCTTCTAACACAAAACAGTCAAAACAGTCAGTTCTGAATCATCTTCTGGATTTGAAAGCATGGAAATATAACCACTTATGAAGGAATTCTGATAAAGCTTTCAGAGGACATACTCAGAACAAGATAACTTCAGGAAAGTTATTACCATTTTAGCTGCATTAGCTTTCCTTAAGCAATGCATTTTATTTTTAATCCCAGATCCTCCTCACCCTTGGCTGGCTTTTCCAAACATCCATGAATCATGAAATATTCAAGGCAACCTGCTCTTTAGAAATAAGAAATCAATGGCTTTATAAAGCTACTCACCACAGCCAACCTAAAAGTTGAACAGAGAGTAATGTAAGATAATGATACCAGAGTAGGTGCCTTAATTAGACTTTTTATTTATTTGATGGAGGCTCCAGAGATCGATTTGTAACCTTTAGGTACTCCAAGTCACTCTAGGTAAGCCCCATTGACCTAATAAACAATATAGGTTCTCTAATACAGAAACTCCCATTAGGTGTTTAAATTATTTCCTTGACCTGACCCTTTTTATTTCTTTTTTTTTTTTTTTTTAATTGTTTTTTATCTCTTCTAGCTCTGAATATTTTTTTTAAATACAACAAAAAAGAATAATCAGCATAACAACATCTTCCCAGAGGACAGCAAATTAGCACATCCACCTTAACGGACTGTCAACTACAAAACTCTCAGTTCTCACAGGCCCACAGATTCAGCAAGGAACTTTGTTTCCAGAGGTTCCCCACGGCACCCTCTCTGTGTTGAGTGATTTTGCTTGTTTGTTCAAATAATAATCATACATGATTAACAGATAAAAAAAATGTAAATGCCAACAGAATTTTATTCTTACTATTTAAAGATAACTTTTGAAAAATGCAACTCTCTTGCAAACACACTCAGTCATGGACTTTGTTCATTTGGCAAAGGCCATCTCTACAGTGGATAATAGCCTCCATGAAGATGGTTAGGATGTCAGTTTCTACTCATTTGTCTACTTCATTAAATATCTCAGCTCTCCAGTCCCTGCCAGGGGTTGTGGTCACCTGAAAACCCGTATCAAGTAAATTACTTCATTTCCTGGACTCTTGAGATAAACAAACTAGTTTATTCTGATAAGTGAAGGCACTTGGAAAAATATGTGTTGCTTGTCTAAGGAGAAGGGTGACACTAGTTGTGAATTCTTATGCAGGTGGCCTAATTTCAGCTTCATAATCCAGGCCTGGAAATCTACTTTGACTTATTTTTTTACTACATTACTGGAACTATAACAAAGCTGAGAATTAAGTAACAGATTTTTTCCAGCATGTACCTCCTCATTTCTTCCATGTTATTCTCCTATTCATGTAAAATCATAACCTTTTGCAGCTATGGACATCTAACTTAGGAAAGGTCTCATTGGGAAGGCAAGTAGGTTCTGAAGAAAGTTTCACTAAACTACTACTTCAAAAATGGGGAAAAAAACTAAGTGTGGATAAAATTAAAACCGTTTCTACATATTTTGTTCTAAGATATTCTTTCTATAGTGAATATTTGATTTTTATAACTGATAATTGTCAGATGGCAAATTGTTCAATAAAGCAGTGGTTTCCAAAGTGAAGTGTGTGCACCCAAGGGAGTGCACAAGGCAATTCATTGGGGTGCAGGAATATTTTTGTATCATTATTAAATAAAATATAAAAAGAAAAAAATTAGAAGTATCTTTTATTTTATCTTTGCCTCATTCTTTTTTAATTTCTACTTTTCTGTATGTTTCATAATGCAAATATACTAGTATAGTAGCACATATATATAAATTATAAATAAAAACATAAATATTTATATATTGTGGGTGCATGCTCAAAATTTTTTTACTGACACAGTTGCACAATCAAAAAATTTAGAGATCACTGCAATAAAGGATCCAAGGCATTTACAAAACTGTTATAAGTTTTAGCTTTTAAAGGTACAAAAACTTCATGTATAGCAATCTCATCTATATTTTATGAGCGAAATTAAAAATTGCAATAAAACATACAACACTAAACAGACTCAAGAGAGTGCATTAAAATCTGTGAATAGTTCCATAAATAAACACTCTCCATCATCAAAAGAGCTTCTAAAAATCATCTTCCTGTCTGATATCAGTGGCATTTAAATTGTTCCCAACTCCTCAATAATTTCCCTATTAGGAAAAAAGTTAGAGATAAAAAGAGTTAGAGATGAATACACTTTTATGTAGCACAGAAAAGAAAAGCCTGTTTTATAATGAAGACTCATCTCTTGCTAAATCTAGCTAAAATAAAAAAAAAAAATTTCCTTCTCAGCTGTAAAATATAAGCAGATACATACATGGAGCAAGTATTTTTTATTATTTTTTTGTCAGCCCTTGACAGAAAAATTATGCTTGGGAATTTGAAACTCTTATACACCATTCACATATACCTAATAAATAATGACAGAGAACTGGGTAAGCCTAGTGGCTTACATGTCTGAATAATATTTACTTAACCAGAACATTTATACATCACTTTTTTTTTTTTTTTCCTGAGCTGAATGGTTCATATAATACAATCGCCGCAGTCATTCTCTCAGCAGCACTGAAATCGCCATTTAAGTGCCGTCTGTGAGGCAGCCGAAAACTAACTGATTCTGGGCCTTTGTTGTCCCATGTGATGTTATGCCTTAGTTAATAACTGAAAATTCAAGCACAGAGAAAGATGAATCTCTCTGATGTCATTCCCTTTATTGTATTTGAAGATCTGTGCCCCACCACCTACTAAGCTTTCCCTGACTGACCCGTGTTTACCTTCTGTTGGTGCCACTTCCCACTGTGTTATTGATGTGCTTTTCTGCCCAGGAAGCCGTCTTTCTCAATGCACTTTGTCAAGCTCAGGCGATGGACACACACTGTTCTTTGTTGTACTGTATACGAGGAATGTTTTTGGAGGGGAGCACTGATGATATCAATGATTAGGAGTTAAAGTGTCTTCAAAGCCACAGGAGCAACATGCTGCATTGCCAGCACACTGTATTGCAGGATTAGACTTAAAAGCTATTCAATTATGAGATACAAAAGGTCATTCTTTTTCTCATACCTAAGTGCATCTTATTTACATAACAGAAAACTACTTGCTTCTGAATACACAGATTGTGCACGTTTCAGTCATTTTTTGATTTTCTTTTCTTATCTTTTAGCTATGTCCAAAACTGTGCAGAAGGGGACTCAACATTTAAGATCAGCAATACTATTAAAGGAACAAAGTACCTGCCTATTGGCTACCAAAGAAACCAGATGTGGAGGCAAGGAATTTGCCTGTCCGATTTGACTTTTTTTGCCTTATATTTGAAAGTGTTTCCCAAACTGCAGTATATGCCCTCAATCATGAGTCAGAGAAAGAAGGTGTGTGGGGGGACACACAGGACACAAAACCCCCTGGTTGTCAGGAGGGCAAATAACAAGGTTTCAGTTTGGTCAATACATGCCAGAGCTGATCATGAATATTTTGGGCTTCATTTCCCAAAAGGGCACAAAACTCACCTCTAAAAATAATGGGAAATTCTCCTCTTGGCCTTTTTTTTTTTTTTTTTCATGGTACTGGTGGTGTTTTCATTAAACCTCTAATACCTGTTTATATTTCCTGAGTAAGTGTAATACTGGTGAACCAACTTAATCTTTTTTATTCTTGTCATTATTCAGAAATAAATCCATGAAAAGGTGGCTGTTCACTTATGAATAATAAATCTTGCAAAATTATACCCTGAATGGGGTCTTTCCTTTCATTCCCTCTGTGCAGTTTATCTTCTAAACCAAATCGATTCTGACTATGTCTCTACAAGAAATGCCAATTGTGCATTCTGATCTCAGTTAACCTATCTAGGGAGAAAAAAAAGACTTCAAAACACGTGGCACTAGAGGCTTGATGAAGCAAAACAATGAAATGATGACTAAGTCTAATGAACACTGTGATTTAAAGCATCTAGCCTTTAAAAAAAAAACACCTAGAGGGTTTTGTTTCCCAACTGCCACCTCAAGTGAGTTGATATTAGGTCTGTGACAGCACTACTAATTTTCTTCTCTCCCCTGGAAGTGCAGTAGGTCTGTGCTATCTTATTAGTTATGTTCTTTATTGCATAAATGCTGGGTCTTCCTAGCAGAAAGAAAGTATTAATAAACATGTAGCGACATCAAGAGGATCAACTGCAGTTCATTAATGGACAGTGGACATGATAGACTGGAAGAAACCAAACGTATCATCAGAGCCTGTTTAATCTGAATGAAAGCATCTGTGATCTATAACAGGAGGCATATTTGAAAAATTTGATTGTTTTCTATCTTTACTTATAACATTAATAGTGGTAGTAATTTAATTCTTATTCTTGAAGAAAGAAAAACAAGCAAGCAAGCAAGCAACCAAACAAACAAAAAAACCCAAACCTGGGCTTGACATGATTTTAACATTTCTATCACGTTTCTTTACTCTAAAATAATAAAGAGAACTAGTAATAATAATATATTTTGATAACATCTAATATGACCATCACATTTATTCTTGAAACAATAGGAAGCATTTTCCTCAGAAATCTTTTTATCATATATTTTTCCCTGTATATCATGTGCCTATACAAAAGATGAGGGGTTTTTTTTACGATATGGATTTTTTTCAATTACAGATTGACCAAGGAAATATAAAAATTTACCACCGAAGGTCTGAAATAGCCACCTTCTCAACTATACTATGTGCATTCCTGTAATGGTAATACTTCAAAAGAGAAAGTAGTGAACACTACTTTTCTGGTATTTATTACATCACCATTAATCATTTATCTTCTGTTTTGCTAGTCAATCTGTAGTAATACAGTTTCATAGAAACTTTGTTGTAATTTAGTATATCTCAATGTCATTTTTCACATATCTAATCAATGGTTTGTATTCAAATTCAAGAATTTAAGGAGCAAAGAAATAGGTTTGGTATTTCCCTAACTGAAAGGTCTAAAGTAAAGTAATATTTCATACCTGACACTGCCTTTTTCTTTATTGATCACTCAGTGGAGCTGGAAAAGATCACTGATGTCACTATTGCTTCTCTGCTTCCTGTTTTATCACTGATGATATATTGCTATGTTTGGAAATAAATACATTGGAACCAATATACCGAGAACAGGCAAAAGTGCTGTATCAATTCTAGTCATTTGTTTAATCCCCTTATAGGTAGTTATGGGTGAAATGTTGTAAAGCTTACTTATTAATTTATTTTCTGTTTGCACTTGAAAATATATCACTAATTCAGAGCCAAAAGCTTTAAAATAGAAACTATTCCAACATTATCAAATTAAAATTATATTTTCTTTCTTTTAGTCAAACTACTTAACAACTTATGGACCTGTTAGAAAGTCAGAAGCTGTAAAATTTTTCTCTAAGTAAGCAGTAACTTGTTTTTTTAATTAGTAATGATGGATCAATTTAATTTGAAAATAATTAAAGAACAACAACTGGACAACTAAGGGATTCTCAGCTAGATATACACAATAGCTTATTTTTTACATGTGAATAAAGGCGATTTTAGATGTAACGAGCGATTTCAGTGATCATTTGTAACATAAGCAAGCATGGCATTTGCAAATATAATGATACAGTAAATCAAACCCACTGTATGTGGCATCATATCTCTCAAAACAGGTCATAAAAGCTTGTAGCCTTCATTCATCAATACCAATGACAAACACACAATTGCATCCTATATATTGTTTGTAGAACAAAAATATCCATAAACAGTGTTTCAGCTGCAATGTACTATAGACAGATCTTTTAAATGTGAGTAATGCATTATAGAAGATATGACTAATCTAGAGAATTTCCATTTGAAAGAGAAATGAGTAATAATTGATTGGCCTAGATCCAAAGTCACAGTGGGGTTCAAAAAGCTTGTAAGTGCCCTCATAAAAATAGAAGCTTTATCAACCAATTGAATTTAATTATATGTGAAGGTGATGAGGGAGCTAAACAGCCTGTAATTGGAGTCCAATTACTCAGCTGGTCTTCCATAAAATTAATTCATCTGAAAGTTTGCCATTGTCCCATGCTCGTGGCCTGCTGCTGGTTTAATTAGTTAACGCTGAGGAATCTTGAAACATTACATTATTTTGTCTTTATTGCCAATTATGGGTTAAGGAAAATTGTATATAAAATATTAACATCTGCTTCCAGCACAACTTGGAGAGGGCAAAGGCAAAATATCTTTTTCTTAATCATGTTAAGAGCGGGAAAATGTCTTTAAACGCAGGGAAAAATCTTCCTGCTAGTCATGTCTTATCAAATTAAAAATCAAGGTGCAAAGATCTTTTGAACAAGATGTAATAAAAATATGAAGTATAAAACTCTTGCAGAAAGAGTTTGACTGTGCTATAGAAATCAAAAATGACTTGAACCCAGAAGGAAGTCAGAGAGGACAACAGCTTGTATCACTGGTCCTTTTACTCAGCGGTAGTATCCTTGTTGTCCCTAATAGCTACAAGAGTGAATGCAATAGTATTCCCTGCCTTCCTCCACTATCAACAATATGCCATTTACTTCTGAATATTAACAATAAATAACAATACTTTATTTTGAAGATTTTTTTTTAAAGACTTACTCAAAAACCAATAGTTACTGAAATTTATTCAAGTAATTTCTGTCTCTATTTTTCATATAAAAACTACATAATCCAGTTGAAATTAAATGGAAAGGAGACAGGAAGTACCTATAGTTAAATTAAGGTCTAAAAGACAAAAAAACATTCAAGTTCTTCTCATTTGCTTCAAAACTGTCTGCAGACACTGAAAGCTTTTCTACTGTTTTAACAGATTTCAGATCAGGCTACAGACTGGGTTGATTACTTTTATTCTTATGGCAATTTCTGAAATAACAACCATAGAAAACAAAAGTACTATGTAGTCTGAAGTGCACATTATGTGATACATGCCTCCAAAATATTTTTTGAACCCAAGATGGCAAAGGAGAAAAAAAATACTTGATGAATCCCAAGAACAGTGTACGTTTATTTCCCCAAATACTCATGAATATCTACAGAGAGTTAGTTACACTATGAGAACTATAAAAAGATCAAATTTGGAAAGTTTCAGGAAATGTGTATCAACAATGGGCAATTTTTTTTTAGTTTTTAAGAGAATTTAAGGAGAATCCATTTTGTGATTAGTGCAGACTGGATTAAAATAACTTTGTAAAGACTTACACAAACTACCTATATTTCTAAAGCTTTCTCAGCTGTACAATAAATAATTCCACCATAGCACCATTGAACATGTAACACAAATTGTCATTACAGTTTTCTGTATCTCTTCCAGAAATAGAATTACTGAAGACAATTGCCTTTTAAACTCCTTTTATTCAATCAAGAATGTCAAGATAAATCTATACTTACCAGAGTAACGTTAAAGTCAGACTTTTAAAACAAAATATACCGTGTATTTCAGAAACTGTGAGAAAGAAGTTAATTTCCTAAGGGCTAGATTTCACTATACCTCAGAAAGGGGGGGGGACCACTTCTGTGCAAAACCAAGTCAGAAACTGAAGAACTTGATTTAACTTTTAAAGAAAAATAAATACCAGGCTTCATTTCCTAAACTTAAGGAGGAAACTGCTGGAGCCTTAAACATTCTTTTAAGCCATAGAGATACATTAAGTTTCTTTGATTAATCTGAACTATTTCTATGCTCTGCCAGCTCTGTAAAACATAAAGAAACAAAACAAAAGAAAGCTGTTGAGCAGTACAGTCAAGAAGGCAAGGAATTTACACTGGTAATGCCTATGGGCTTCCTGACAAGAGAGGGTCAGCAGCACTATCATAAACACTATTAGAAATGATCTAAAGAGATTTAGTAAACAGATTTTAAATAGACTTTACTATATATAATTAGCATATAGGATTACACCATCATAGGCAATAATAGGCTGAACAGTGGATGATTTGTATGGCTCAATTTCTGTGCTTTCCCTTCTGCTCATGGGAAGAGCACAGAGACCAGCCCAGCATGTGGGAAGTGAGCAGTTGCTGAGGGCTATTAGCACAGGAGAGGAGATACTGAAGTACGCCCTATTGAGCAGAAATGGCAGGACATGACCATTAAAAATGCCAGCATTCACTAATGGGAGGAAACACAAGTGCTCCTGTCAACCCTTCTGTAGCAGTTTGTGTGGCTGCGGTTCAAATATGTAAACCCACTTGCCATACAAAAAACGGGAGTGTTTCTTTTTTAGAAGAGGCAGAGTTTCTGCTGAGTCAAAGTAGTGTATCCTACAGAGAAAATACATCAGTGTATTAACTCTCTCTCCTTCTCCCTCCTTCTATACTTGCTTCTTAAAAAGAGTCTCCAAATCATAAACAGTATCTAACATAAGAATATTTCCTTTTATTGGGATGGAAATATTTGAGTAAAAACTAAAGCTGACTTTATTTATATGCAGGCAGTGAGCTTTATTCCCTTTGTTATATTTATTAACTATATATTTATATTCTCTTTCTCCTTCATAACTGGGTAAATATGTAAAAAGAAAATCTATGACACTTCTAAAAATTATTATTGGCAGTTGACAGTGGGCAGGAAAATTTCAGTCCTCTATAGCTACCAATCCTATAAAAACCAAATAGTTCCATGGTCTCTGGAACTACTGAAATCGGGGAAGCAGGAACTGCTATGGGTCTGTGAATACAGATTGGTATTCAAATTTTTCTCTGAACTAGGGTATTTTTAAGGAGTCTTTCCTTTACGGATTCTTTGGAGTCTAATTATGTAGTATTCCAGGTTTCTTTAAGCATATTCCTTCTTTTTCCCATCTGCCTACCTTCGTGAAACTTCACTGAACTTAATTATTTTCTCCTTTAAAATTCATTTTTTAAACCAGGCAGTGGGTTTAAAAGAGGTTGGTTGGACACCAGTAAACCTGCAAGTGTTCAGCAATTTAGTATAATGGATTAAGCCTTGTTAACTGTTAGTTCCATTTTTTTCTTGGAAATACTGAGGAAAAAAAGAAAATCATGGTATAAAGCCTCACTTGACACAGGGCTTTGACTGATCTGGGTCCTTCCCCTTTCTTGATAAGAGACAAGTGTATAAGACAAAAACTATGTATGAAAAGGTTCTGCAGGTATCAGTGATCAGGTTTAGTCTAACTTGGTTCCCACTGATTTGACACTAAAAGGATATCACTAAGTTGTTTTAAAAAATTTCACATGAAATAATTCACCTGCTGCATTCACTATCCTCCGAATGGAACGCTGCCATCAGTGCAACAGATGTAAACAACTGATGTTGCCTTTCTTGTCTGCAGTAGTTCTGTATTTGGTTAATTGGTTATTTGAATATCTAGCTACAGGCAGCTGTTCAGATATCAGCCCAAGCAATAGAAACAGTACTGTTACAGTGCTGCTCTGAACCTAGTTATCCTAGTGTTACTTTCTGAAGCCAAACTCATGCATTCACACAATCCTGCTGCATGCCACAAGCTTGCTGTCTCCACTCTACATTCTGCACATTTACTTTTTTCCCCCTTCTTTAAATGTGTGCACAAGGTAATATATTGCAGATTTCAGATTTTTCAAAATTGTTTCAGCCATATTTTTTGTTCCCATATTCCAGTCTGCCTTTCAACATTGTTACTCACTTTTCTATTTTACACATTGTATTTGAAAATCTTTCAGTCACACATTTGCCTATATAGGACTCAGAATCAAAATGTTGATTAGAGGATATAATGTTATGAGTATCACAGATTTTGGGGGCTGAAAGAAACAACTAATTCATTAAGCTGAAATTAAAATTTTAACCAGAAGCTTTTTGGTTAACAGAACATTCTCAAACATTCATCCACTTAAAAATGCATTGTTATGTGGATCTTTGATGAACATGATAGCTGTTGGTTGTTTCAAGCCAGCAGTACTAAAACTTCATCAGTTTCTAAACAGAGAGAACAATTTCTTACGACAGAAAATGTCATATCAGGCATAGTACATACTCTGAACATGTTAATTCAGGAATTTTTCTGGAAGCCTCAGTGTTTAGATGGGCAAAAGTGTGTCACACAAGCTCACAGAATCACAGAATCACAGAATCACAGAATCACAGAATGTTAGGGATTGGAAGGGACCTCGAAAGATCATCTAGTCCAATCCCCCTGCCGGGGCAGGATTGCCTAGACCATATCACACAGGAACGCGTCCAGGCGGGTTTTGAATGTCTCCAGAGAAGGAGACTCCACAACCTCTCTGGGCAGCCCGTTCCAGTGTCCAGTCACCCTTACAGTAAGAAGTTTTTCCTCAAATTTAAGTGGAACCTCCTGTGCTCCAGCTTGCACCCATTGCCCCTTGTCCTGTCAAGGGATGTCACTGAGAAGAGCCTGGCTCCATCCTCTTGACACTTGCCCTTTACATATTTATAAACATTAATGAGGTCACCCCTCAGTCTCCTCTTCTCTGAGCTAAAGAGACCCAGCTCCCTCAGCCTCTCCTCATAAGGGAGATGTTCCACTCCCTTAATCATCTTCGTGGCTCTGCGCTGGACTCTCTCTAGCAGTTCCCTGTCCTTCTTGAACTGAGGGGCCCAGAACTGGACACAATACTCCAGATGCGGCCTCACCAGGGCAGAGTAGAGGGGGAGGAGAACCTCTCTTGACCTGCTAACCACACCCCTTCTAATACACCCCAGGATGCCTTTGGCCTTCTTGGCCACAAGGGCACACTGCTGGCTCATGGTCATCCTGTTGTCCACTAGGACCCCCAGGTCCCTTTCCCCTACGCTGCTCTCCAACAGCTCTGTCCCCAACTTGTACTGGTACATGGGGTTGTTCTTGCCCAGATGCAGGACTCTACACTTGCCCTTGTTATATTTCATTAAATTTCTCCCCGCCCAACTCTCCAGCCTGTCCAGGTCTCTCTGAATGGCTGCGCAGCCTTCCGGCATCTCAGCCACTCCTCCCAGTTTTGTGTCATCAGCGAACTTGCTGATCTAATCCCTCATCCAAGTCATTAATGAATATATTGAATAGAACTGGTCCCAGAACCGACCCTTGCGGAACTCCGCTAGACACAGATCTCCAACTGGACTCTGTCCCGCTGACCACTACTCTCTGGCTTCTTTCCTTCAGCCAGTTTACAATCCACCTCACTACCCGATCATCCAGACCACACTTCCTCAGTTTAGCTGCGAGGATGCTGTGGGAGACCGTGTCAAACGCTTTACTGAAATCGAGATAGACCACATCCACAGCTTTACCTTCATCTATCCACCGGGTTACATCCTCATAAAAGGCTATCAAGTTGGTTGAGCAAGACTTCCCGTTGGTGAAGCCATGCTGAGTGCCCCTAATGATCCCCCTATCCTTGATGTGCCTAGAGACAGCACCAAGAACAAGTTGCTCCATCACCTTTCCGGGGATGGAGGTGAGGCTGACTGGTCTATAGTTACCCGGGTCCTCCTTCCTGCCCTTTTTGAAGACTGGAGTGACATTCGCTTTCCTCCAGTCCTCAGGCACCTCTCCCGTTGCCCACGACTTAGCAAAGATGATGGAGAGTGGCCTAGCAATGACTTCCGCCAGCTCCCTCAGCACCCGCGGGTGCATCCCATCAGGGCCCATGGATTTATGGACGTCCAGGTTGCTTAATTGGTCCCTGACCCAGCCCTCATCAACCAAGACAGATTCCTCCTCTATCCTGACTTCTTCTGAGGCCGCAGGGGTCCAGGGCTCCTCAGGACAGCCTCCAACAGTATAGACAGAGGCAAAGAAGGCATTCAGTAACTCCGCCTTCTTTTTATCCTCTGTCTCCAGGACCCCCACCTCATTCATCAGTGGGCCTACATTGCCTCTAGTGTTGGCTTTACCTGCAATGTATTTGAAGAAGCCCTTTCTGTTGTCCTTGACCTCTCTTGCAAGGTTTAATTCCAAGGAGGCCTTAGCTTTCCTAGTTGCCTCCCTACATCCTCTGACAACAGACTTATATTCCTCCCAAGTGGCCAGCCCCTCCTTCCACGATCTGTACACCCTCTTCTTCCACTTGAGTTTGCCCAGCAGTTCCCTGTTCAACCATGCAGGTCTCCTGGTACCCTTCCTTGACTTCCTACCTGTTGGGATGCTCTGATCTTGAGCTCGGAAGAAGCAGTCCTTGAATGCTAACCAACTATCTTGGGCCCCCTTACCTTCTAGTACCCTGTCCCATGGGATTTCCCCTAGCAATTGCTTGAAAAGGCCAAAGTTGGCCCTCCTGAAGTCCAGGGTTGTGATTCTGCTAGCTATTCTGTTCCTGCCACATGAGATCCTGAACTCTACCATCTCATGGTCGCTACAACCAAGGCTGCCCTCAACCTTCACCTCTTCAACCAGACCCTCCTTGTTAGTGAGGATCAGATCCAGCAGCGCTCCTCTCCTAGTTGGCTCATCCACCATTTGCATCAGAAAGTTATCATCAATGCACTGAAGGAACCTCCTGGACTGAGGATGGCTGGCTGAGTAGGCCTCCCAGCCAATATCAGGGTAGTTGAAATCCCCCACGACAACCAGGCCCTGTAATTGCGAGACTGCTCTCAGCTGCCTGTAGAAGGCCTCATCACCGTCCTCATCCTGATCCGGTGGCCTGTAATAGACACCCACAACAGTATCACCCCTGCCAGCCTGCCCCTTAATTCGCACCCACAAACTCTCAACTCGCTCCTGATCCGCCTCTGGACAGAACTCAACACATTCTAGTTGCTCACTCACATAAAGAGCAACTCTACCACCTCTCCTTAGTGGCCTGTCTTTCCTGAACAGGACATAGCCATCCATGACCACATTCCAGTCATGCGAGGCGTCCCACCAAGTCTCTGTAATTGCCACTAGATCATAGCCCCCCGACCGAACACGGATTTCTAACTCCTCCTGCTTATTCCCCATGCTGCGTGCATTGGTGTACAGGCATTTCAGGGAGCGAGCTGGGCACACCGATTTCATCCCAGATTCACCCCCTGATTTCACCCCAGGGGGGTGGGGGGCCTCCTGGTCTACCTCAACACTAGAGCATTGCCCCAGTGGTGCAAGCCCAGCTACCACCCCATCCCCCTTCGAATCTAGTTTAAAGCTCTCCGAATGAGCCCTGCTAATTCCTGTCCCAGAACCCTTTTGCCCCTACCACATAAACCTTTCCCATGTATCACTGTCACGCCTGGTGTCTTATAAAACCAGCCATTATCAAAGAACCCAAAGCCCTGCCTGTAGCACCAGTCTCGTAGCCAGGCGTTAATAGAGAGAATCCTACTATTCCAAACAACGTCATCACCTGAAAATGGAAGGAGGGAGGAGAAAACAACTTGTGCCCCAGACTCTTTCACCAACCGTCCTAGGGCCTTGTAGTCATTCTTCATCCCCCTCAGACTACGGGATGCAGCTTCTTCCCCACCTGTCTGGAAGATCAGCAGGGGGTAGTAGTCTGTGGCCTTCACCAGGTTGGGGAGTTGCCTGGTGATATCCCTGATTCGGGCTCCAGGCAGGCTGCAGACCTCCCTGTGATGGGGGTCAGCTCTGCATATTGGGCCCTCAGATCCCTTTAGAAAGGAGTCTCCAACCACTAAAACTCTTCTCTTCTTCCTTGTGGAGGAGGTAGTTATACGCCCGTCAGGTTTTTCTGACTGTGGTGGGACCTCTGATACAGGTTGCCTCTCCACCACATCCCCGTTGGACCGGCTGTATTCCACTAGGGCTTCATATCTATTGCTCAGAGGCACCTGTGGAGGCAAGGTAGGCAAGGAGGGCACTCGCCTCCTTCAATCTCACTCCTTCAATCCTCGCTCCTGCAATCTCAGCTGGACAGTTACATCTGCCCATCCATGCTGTGCTCAGAGACCCATGGGCACAGGGAACTAAGGTCAGTAGGAACAATACTTTGAGAAGACATCAGGAACGAGGTGCTCAGGTACCACTTCTGCTGCCTTCACTCTGAATTGCTACCTCATTGGTGATTTCTCCTCTTCCCCTGATGATGCCACTTTGCAACAGTGCCAATTTCTTCTAGGTTTTCATCGTGCTGCTTTGGCACTGGTGCTGCCATTATCTCACAGCAAAGGTAAGGGAAAGGGCTGTGAGGACAGTATCAGTTCAAAAAGGGGTGGGAAGGAAGTAGGAGAGGACAGGCCAGTGGCAAAGAGGTGGGGACGGAGGAGGAAAGAGGTAGATGAATATGGCTGTCTAAGAGTCACTGTGTTATAGTATAAACTCCAGTTAGGCATTAATCTAAGGAAATCTTATGGTTTACATTATACAGGAGGTCAAACTGTATGATTAGAATAGTCCTTTCTGAACTTCTTGTCAACAAATCTATCAAAAAAATATTTTTTCATAATTATACATAAAATATATTGTCATTTATTTTCAAATACTTCATTAAGGTGCATTTCATAGTTCTTGTAATCTTATCAGTGAGCAACTGAGGAATGCTGCTTAGAATACAGTCCAATGGACCACTCAGTCAAAGTACAGGAGAGACATAGATGAAAGCTTACAGTAAAATATGGGACAACATTTTCTTGGAAGCAACTTGAAAGCCGCTTGAAAGTTGCTTAGTACTGTCATTAGTACACTATGGAAATTTCAGAGCCCCAAAACATAGCGCAGTATGAGGAGTTCAGAGTCCTAGCACACAGCTCATTCCTGCAATATTCAGAGCTGCAGAGCAAAGCTGAAAAAAACTGCTTCTGTTTTCCTCTTTGATAGGGTTTCCTAAAAAGCAATGCTAGGTTTGTTTTAATGTAAAATATTGTTTTCAGCATTTTGACAATTTCAAGAACTAAATGCTTTTCACTTCAAATTGAAGAGTTTGATTCAGAATGTGCTGTTTCCCTTAGATTATGGACATTGAACTGAGATATGAAAAAACTGTAAAGCCACAAATAATTTCAAATCATAAAAGGCTCCATTAAAAATATTGCAACAAAATATTTCATTTTCCCCACTGTCTTCCCTGAATAAATAATTTGTTGCAAGCAAAAAGACAGTTGTGAAATGGTTCTGTGACCATATTTGCATTTTTCACTGAAAACAGCAGTAGGGATAAAAGTGATATGGTAAACAGCATCCTCTGCACCCATAACACTCATCAGAAAGAAACTACTCTTCTGTCTTGAGTCATCTTTCACATATATTTTGCTTCGTGAAGAAGTTTCACTCAAGTAAGTAGCATAACTTGACAGCTTCACTCATGAATACAAAAAGTCAGTCTGAAACTTTTTTTAAAGAAAGTAAATAATTGCTTTGACTGAAAAAAAATCATTTCCAAGGCAAAATCAGGATCTATGTATTGGCACTTTCACATTGTTGAAATCTATAGTCTTGCAAGAAGTCAGCAAACAAGCTATACTTACCTAAAATCACCTGCCTACATGAAGCTCTTTGCAAGACTGCGACATAAATGAGCATCAATGCATAAAGTCAAACTTATTTTAATTTCATTTTAATGGCCTTTAATATTTGCAGATCACTTTAGAAATGAAAAATGGTCAGTCTAATTTCTACATTGGTGTATGTGCCCCATCTCATCAATATTCCATTTGTACATGCATCATTCAGACGGCTATTCAAGGGCTGTTGACTGACTCCAAAAAAGCACTGTAGGTGAGAGCCACCAGAGTAGGGAAGGAAATACTGCCTACGTACTTTGGGGTTACAGAGCCAAGCCCAAAGATGGCTCTAAATGGATCTCTAATTAGACGTGCATATGTGTCTAGGTTACATGTCATTGGATTGCAAACCTTGCCAAACACGCCAAGACCTCAGGAAAAATGAAGACCAAGGCTCTTTGCTGCTCCCTTAATAAGTTCACGCTCTGCCTGACCCCTCTGCACTCGTTGTGGCCACAGTGGTCTCACACATGACAGTGTATCTTTCTGAACTAGAAAAGCTGGTTTCACACATAGGGAAAGATCCCTTAGTCTTATGTGGAACTTTTCATATGAAATTTTGTTGGACAAAAATGTTGTCAAAGGGAAGCACTGCTTTTTTCCCTCCATTTTAAACTGAGGGTCAGTCTCTATGGTGGGACTAAAATATCACTTCTTATAATTTATACTGTTACCATATTTAACTTGGCTAGTGATTGTCACTGTTTTAACAGAGAATAGTCTTTTTAAATTGAGTTTGTTTGAAGGTGGGAGGTTTGCAGCAAAATATCTTGAAAAGTATATGCTTGTGTCTGCATGTATGTATGTATGTAATAGCAGGTGGTTTATATCCCACAGAATGCTTTCCATTTTCACAGGAATTGGGGATATAACTGTGAATAACTTACGTTTATTTGGTTTTGTTTTGGAGAAACCACAAGTGAAAGTGGTTTTTGTTCCTATTTTGCTGGCAATGACAAGGTTTTATTGTTTTCTTTTTCACACAGATTCAGCCACATACTCTTACTTCATCACACTTGCAAAATACTGTTTTAAAATTAGACTGAATGGCATTTAGAGGTAGTGCCAGCTTTGGGCTTAGTTCTGAAACCCTCACAAACACAACTCCCCAACTATTCCTTAAAGATGTTATCGAGGATACAGGTTTGAAGCACTTCTACTTGCATAAATGACTAGCACACAAAATATTAGTGGCAAAAAAAATCTTCCTATAAAGCTTTATAATTATAAGAATAATTTTAAATAATATAAATTATTTGATGGAAAATGGAAAAAAAGCATAAAACTAGGTAGCCATGTAATGAGTTTAATATTCTCTTACAAACTGCAGCAGGAAAAAAGTCAAACATAGCTGTTGTCACTGCATAAAGATTGTGATAAAATAAATAGCATTAAATGATTTTGTATATAATACTTTGAAAACTTTTATTTAACATTTGAAATAACACTTCTGTGTGATATTCTGTGTGATAGTTACTTTCCTCAAGTAAGCTGTTATGTAAAGAAAAAAAAATTTTTACCATATTTCCCCTTGTGTAGTTACACAAGAAATAGTCTTCTGTCCCACACACATCCCAAAGCTATACCAGTTTCCCTCCAGTTTCCACAACACAAGCACCACCGTGGCTTTTAAAAGTGTATATCTTTCCCTACCTATATTATATGACTGAATCTGGAATAGAATTAAAACATATGAAAAATCTAAGAAGCAAAAAACCTACAACCCAGCAAGAAAAACCAGTATCCTTTGTCATTATACAGTCCACAACAGTCACGTTTTTTACAGTGACTCTTTGATACACATAAACTAGGGATCTTTCCTCTCTTAAAATATTGAAAAGCTTAAGGCCTACCCTGAACTTTTCAACTCCTGTGCATGCCTCTTTGATGAGGCTGTGCGTATCTGCTGCCGAGCTTCAGCAAGAACATCTCTGCCCGCCCTTCCAGCCTTCAGACAGCTCAGGCAGATCTGACCGGGAACTGCTTCGAACCAGTGTTTTTTGCAAATGAATTTTTTGATCACCAGCTGTTTCTCCCTGCAAATCCTGCTTCATCGACTGCATATAGAAATTCTCCACTAATGCTCACGCACAGATATATACAAAACTTCATGATTTTCAAGCTATACAGCAAGATCTTTTATTTGCACAGATTTAAGGTGTAAAAAACCTCAAATTAAAAAAAACAGGCAACACCCGCCCCCAAAAAAGTCCCCAAGAAACCAAAGAACAAAACAGGTAGAATAGAAAGATTTTGGTAATGGCAAGCAACTTAAAAACTTTCCAAATGATTGCTATGGCTATGAAGACAAGCGACAAGCTCAGATGACGTATAAAGACAGAGGACTTCACCTGCACAGGCTGCAGTTACCAGTACTAGCATGTTCACATCTCTCTTGTTACCCTTAACATTTACCAGATCTGTTCAATGCTGTCTTTTGAATCTTTCCTACTCTTAGGAAAACCCTATAACCTGTAATATGAAACAAACATATTTTTGGTGATATTAGAGCAAATCCATGAAGCCTAATAATTATAGAATTTAATAAAAAATTGAATCTTTCTTTTATGTTATTTAAAACCTTTTGGTAATACTATATGCAAAAAAAGTATTCTTGCCAACTCTTTCCTTGTTCATTTAAGAATTCTCTGGAAATATTATTATTAATTTAAGCCCTTCCTACATAACTGCTCCTTACAGAAGAAAACTTGCATGTAAATAATTCTTGCTATAAACTGATACAAGAAAAAGTTCTATATAATGAAATCCATTACAGTAATATAAACCTAATCTAGGAAACACACATGTGGCTGTATTCAAATAAAGCCTCATTGCCTGCAAATGTATATAGTAAATATTGTGGTATTCAATTTTATATAAATACAAACAATTAAAGCAATATATTTGCAATTTCTGAGAGCTAAAAACTATTTTGTCCAGAAAAAAATAAGAATAGTGCATAAAAATGTAGCATGTTACCACAAAAGTTGAAACCCACTGTAAATACATTAGATATATTAAAGGCAAAGAGGCAGAGCATGGTTTTTTAAAACAGTAACAGCACATACATAGACAAGAGCAGTCATGGTTTATTCCTTCACTGAACTCACAAAGTTTCACACTCAACCACCCCATACCACATCATTCCACGCGTCCATTAAGATATTTAATTTCGGAGACATTTCATAAAAGCAGATGGTAAATCGGGGAGTATTTTATGACAATGGCTTGCAAGTAGGTGGTGGTCTCTAGTCTTCCAGGTGGCCCACACAACTACTTCTGTCACAACAGCGAAGCATCTGTTGTTCGGCAAGCAGT